>NW_008751660.1:3822407-3941710 GCF_000715545.1 Opisthorchis viverrini
ACTCCAGTATCGGAAGACAACTGTCCACAGATTAACAGACAATGTCCTCTGTGGTTTCTGTGGCCAACAGACTGACCTGCTTATCACTGGTCTCCACGAAATAGATTACCATATCACCAATATTGCCCTGGTAACGAGCCCTGCCCTTTGTGCGCAGAAGATCTTCAGATACGTCCCCCAGGTTAGTGCGCACGTAGCAATTGAACCATTTCCTTCTATCACCCGTCGATCGTGCATTCGCAGCCTTCCGTCCATCAGGCACTCACCTAAGATAGCATAATTTGGTGTAGATCTTGACAAGCATGTGCAAACCACACTAACCTAAAAGACTATATGGCCTCATAAACGAATGCCGAAATTCGCAAAGGGACATGCAGCGGTCACCAAGTGGCTTTTATTAAAGAAGTGCATGGGGAAAACCGAACAACAAACGTAACAGCTCCACAAGTTCACCTTTCATTTTGTCGCATTTTTCACATTTTCTAGATTTTCGGTGAATGAAAACGTCCGATGGCACTAACTGAGAACATGGATTTTACTGGTGAGACGTAAGAACGGAATCGGAACCTTAATGGAATTTTCCCGTGACATGCAATAACCTCTTGGGAACTTCCTTGAGGATATCTGCCTTTTGAGCCTGGTTGGTGCCGTAACATACTTGCATATTATTATCACTCCCACCGGAAAACACCTAGTGCCAAGTCTAACCCATAGCCAATAGCATTTTTTAACATTCTCGATGACTTCTTGCAGTTCAAGGATGGGCCTCCGGTCTTGAAACCTGGAAGACCTCACACAATGGTGGCTCTTTAAGCTTAGCGATTTATTGATGAAAATGAATAAATTCAACGCCTAGTCTGCAATCTTCCATTCCGTGCAGTTTCGGCATCATCATATGATTTGTTCACAGTCCATCAGGTGTTTTATATGGTTAAACCTTGGACCAAATATAGCGGAGCCGATCATACATAAGCGGACGCCGTGGTGGTTCGCAGGAATAAAAATGGTGAAACGGACGGTAGGATTTCACCGCTATCATTCTGACAGCCTTTAGAGAAGAATAAAACAGCGGTGAAACAGATGGCAAATTCACGTGATCTGAGGCTCCCCAAGTGGATGAACCTGGAGTTTGCCTGGCCTTCCAGGATCCACAGATACACGAATGTGTATGCCTCTCTCGCTTGGGTCGGCTCACAAGACAGAGCTATCCAAAAGTACAGAAGCTGGTTAAGGGATACGAGGTCAAACATGGTTCCGACCTACTCTACAAATTAGCAGTGTGGCAGAAGAAGACTAAAAGTTGCACAGGGGAAACATGCGATCCCGGGCCAGGGGCTGCAGCGTAGAGGAGCAAGTCCTGCTTGGGGTATGACGGTTGACAGATCCAAATGATAAAATCGCCGAACTTTTAGAAATTTATTCCAAGTCTGCCCACAAAATTTCGTATAGAATTTCACCAGAGACTTCGCGCGAGGCCCCAGAACTAAGTGTACGAAAAATGCACTGTTTTTATGTGTTAGTGAGGTAACAACTCGGTGTTTGCAAAAGCTGTCACAACTTGTTTAATAATAGTAAAAATGATTACTCCCCACTTATGGGTGGCATGCCGTCGGGCATTATTATAAGGTCACAGGCAAAATGATAGCATGAATGGCTGGGGTTGTGCGTACAGAATGGTTTTGTCGAAGGGGACAGCATCACAAGTGGTAGACATCATCTCGTATAAGCGTGGTCACCACTAAACTGGCATGGCCAGGGAGGCGCAGTTACTATGCGTTTTTTTGACCAGTGCTGTTTCTGATCTACGTCAACGACCTCCCAGATGTTCTTGCGAGTCCATGTCTACTTTTTGCGGACAACTTGAAATCCTGAAGTTCCAATGCCAGTACCCTCCAAATGGATGTAGACGCTGTCAACCAGTGGTCGTTGGACTGGCACATTCCTCTGAATGATGAAAAGTGCGTCCGTATGTCGTTTGGAGGTGACTCAGCGAATGCCTATGATGCATGGTGAGAAAGGACCATAAAACATCATGTGGATAGATGCCAAAAAGGATTTGAGCATCTGGGTCTCCTCAAAATTTTCCTTCTCACTGCACCATCAGAAATCGGCCCACAAGGCATTCGCCATTCCACGGATGATCTGACGCACCTTCTCCCGTATTACTCGCATGGACTTCTAACTACTGTATGTGGCCTACGTCAGACCGCTCCTGGAGTAGGCCAACCAATTTGTCCACTCAGGGTGCACGAAAGACGTCACCCTCATTGAGCGTGTCCAGCGGGCCGCCACTAGAATGGTTGTTGGCCTCAAATCCGTGGACTACGAAACGCGTCTTGCGGTGCTTAATCTCTTTCCCCCAGAGTACCGTCGCCTCCGAGGGGACCTAATTCTTACTTATGCCCTGTTTGAACAAAGCTTGGCAAACAGTTTTCTACCGCTGACCCAGCAAACACGGCGGGGACATAGTAAGAAAATTTTCAAGCTCAGAGCACACACATTCATTAGACAAATTTTTTTCTCATTTCGGGTAGTAGCTTCGTGGAATGGCCTTCCTCCGACGGTTGTCCACACTACTTCTAAAACCCATTGTAATGCATCATTGGACATTTATTCATGCGAATCCTCGCACTGGCGCGCATACCGCACCGCGCTGAGAACAGAAAGAACAGTGCTTGTGCCTTTCAGGTGAACGACAGCCACTGACTGACAAGAACACAAGCGACCCGGAAAACCTGGGCAATAGCCTCGATCCTGTGTATCAATCCGTGAATCCGTGAAGCCAGCTGCTAGACGCACAATGAATTTTTGTGCAAAACCCCTGCCGGCGAAATAAAATCTTTAACGTCAAATTGTTGCAATTCTTGGCACATATGCGTAGACTGAAAACCCCCCTTCTGCAGTTATTTTTTGGGATTTGTTTAGATCGATCTCTTCTGAAAATTATTGGCGCACATTCGGTTTTGAACTTCTGTAACGCATTTGAAACCCGACTGTACCTGATTGTATGTCTATCATATGACATTATTTGTGCCTCTCCCTCTGCAGGTACCACGGGCGAGTCACCACGGGCCCTGGACAGGGAAGAGCATCCCACTTGTACACCCCCCTAACTGACCTTGACCCAACTTTGTACACCCCCGACTTGCGTTTTCGGTTTCGTTCGAATACACGCGTGTCGTTACCACGCTCCGGTGTTCTCTTCTGCCTCACCCGCCCTGTGATCATGTGTGCTGTGTATACCGTGTGGACTCATTAATACCAGTCCGTATCTCCGCACATTTCAGAACTGACGTGTGCGGTCACCACATCCTCTCGAACATCGAATACCGCTGACTTCCTGACATCCCACGCTACATTGGTGACAGTGGTGGGATAATTCAACTTCGAGGTTAATTTTCGATCTCCCAAATATAACGGAACATGTACGACGAAACTGCCAGAGAATCGGTCGGTATTTTGAAGCTGATCATGTCCCGCATCCAACCACCTCTGGAAGAATCAGAGACGTTTCAAATGGGCGACGATTTCACGCTCTGGTCGGGTCGAATGAAGGCATTCCTTACGCTGGTACATCCGCAGTATCACGAGTATTATATCCTGTCCCATCTAGATGACCCAGCCGCCCGTCGTGTACTTTATTCAGGCGTTTCGCTGTCTGCACCATCAGACATCCTCTGGAATGACTTGTCCTTCCTGTTCGATACACGACCGCCGAGTCATGTCCCTCACTCCTCGCGCAACATGAACCCTCTGTCCAACAGTTCGATGCTTCATTCGCATCCTCCGGTCCGCATTTTTCTCCTACTACTTCCACACTTGATGTTATGTGTCCACATTTGGGTACCACAACAAAACCGCCCACGCAGTTTGATCCCACACTTGGCGTCACACAAGCGGCTTATTCAATTCCGGATAATGGAGTTGATAATATCGAAAAGCCGCCAAGAGAGACGGAAAGGAACACAGCTCGGACCTTACCTGATAACTTGAAGCAAGTGCACGAAGAGGTTACCAACTACGCAACATGTCATGTTGGTCATGTGGACGAGCGGAACCCAGCACCTCACACTGAAGACGACGAAAACAATCAAGCTGTAGACAGCAAGCAACAACAAACAAAAGTGGTGGTGGACGCGAACTTCAGTGCACAGGTGAATATGGACAACGCATATACCACGAACCTGGACACAGTGGTCAACAGAGCAGACGTCTCTATCGTCATCTCGCCGGCTGAGCACACAGAATATGCTGTCTATCAAACAGATGCAGTTTCGATCATTCCGTTGAATTTGACCCCAGTCTAAACCAAGACTTCCGCCACCACTGCCAACACTTCTGAAGACCGGCACCCTTTGGCTCGTCAAACCCGCCTTAAAGTTGACAACTCAGGTGGCAACGTGAGTGACGTGTCGCACCGACTCCCAATAGGCAAAAGAGCCCCTCGACGCACGCAAGAAGCGAGGAATAACTGTCCTCAAGTCAACCCCAAAAGTGAATTTTGGGGTAAGTATCTCTACCTGTTTGTCGGCCGCCCGCCTTATGGTGATATTTCGATAACCTGAATTATATCTTCCTCTCATTTCAGGACTTCAACGGCCAAATGAACGATCCTCACGAAGAAGAAAATGTGCTTCAGCGAAGGACATATGTAGACTTCAAAAGGACCAATATATCTCAAAATTTCAAGACGTCCATTTTGGGCCTTTTCTCCGTCACACATGGATGGATTAGTTAGGCATCGTGTACCCCTGGCCGTATGTTAGTGGTGTGCGTCAGTTAAGATCGTTCAGCTCTCTAGTTTTATCGACGTAGGCTCTATGTGGCTAGTTAGTTAGGCATCGCGTACNTAGCCGCATGTTAGTGGTGTGCGTCAGTTAAGATCGTTCAGCTGTCTGGTATTATTGACGTAGGCTCTATGTGGCTGGTTAGTTTGGTATCGTGTACTCCTAGCCGCATGTTAGTGGTGTGCGTCGGTTGAGATCGTCCAGCTGTTTGGTATTATCGACGTAGGCCCTATGTGGCTAGTTAGTTAGGCATCGCGTGCCCCTAGACGCATGTTAGTCGTGTGCGTCGGTTAAGATCGTTCAGCTGTCTGGTATTATCGACGTAGGTTCCATGTGGCTAGTTAGTTAGGCGTCGCGTACCCCTAGCCGAATGTTAGTGGTGTGCATCGGTTAAGACCGATGAACCTCGAGGTCTTTCTAGCATAATTCGGAACCTATAATGAAAACCTTTGTAATTTGCCAGCCAAACTGCACGATGTTTAGCAAATAATTAGCGTGCACTACGGAATTTTTACTGACAACAAAGAATCATCGACCAAAATTTGTTTGCACGAATGCGCCTACGCAAATGTTGCATCTTCGAAGGCCATTTAGCTTCTAGAATGTTGAGGAAATCTGTTCCGGTGGAAAAATACCTGAAAATTACTTTCATTTTATGTGAGTCAACCTTTTCTACAATTCGCGATTTTTTATCATCAGGTAACGTATTCACAGTCGGCGGACTTTATTGACCTGGAGATTTCGTTCACTTAAACAAATCGCCATGGTAAAGTAATAATACAGGAGCATATACATTATACATAGACATTCTACACTATGAAGTGGCAAGTCTGAAAATGCCGTAGATTTCCAGAAATCAATCTCAGTGTGCGAATAGCCAGCGGCATCCGCCAAAGATCGGATCGTGAGGATTTGAATGTGGCGGGCAAAAGCAAAGCGAGAGATGGCAAAACAAAGAGCTTCCTGCCAAATACGTGACAAGAGGACTGTCGATGCTGGAAAGTGAGGAACCAGAAAATAAGATCTAGTGAAACAGACGTGTTGGCGCCATCCAACTAGTCAAATTGAACTAAACCTTAAACCACTGTTAAGGCCTCGTGGCCTTGGACCGTTGGGCTCACGGCCGGGGTCATAAAAAGAGCAAGTGAGGGTGATGAAATGGAGGGATTAACAAAGCGGATGAATGATATCAGGAATCTCAGAATCGCAGTGCACAGTGAAACTGTGAGGACACAGTGGTATCGCTGTTGTTGAGGAAGTTAGTTCCGTGGAAGACTGAGATGGTGGCAGCACACGAACCGGAGCGCGAACGGTATTGGAAATTATTGCTTTTGAGGGGGAAGCACAGGCGCACATAAATGGATAAATTCGAACGAAGAATTCATCAGATTGGAATGTACATGTCATGAAGGCAGTTGGGGCCAGGTGGGGAGCATGTTCGTATTGGTAGTCAGTGGAACGGAGGGTCGCGAGTGTACGGTAGCATGTTAACCAAGAAAGTCGAAAGGAAGTCTGGGGACGATGCCCGGAATCGAACCGCGAACCACCAGGGCCGTTCCGAAGATTACCCCGCTCGGCCATCTAGCCTCGAGCGACCATCGGTGCAAACCTCTGCTAAACAGCTGGGCCTCGTATGCAGTGGGTGTATGTTTCGGTATGGATCACGTGATTAGGACCAGCCAATCATTTGCTTCAGTTT
This sequence comes from Opisthorchis viverrini, assembly GCF_000715545.1. Classification (NCBI taxonomy): domain Eukaryota; kingdom Metazoa; phylum Platyhelminthes; class Trematoda; order Opisthorchiida; family Opisthorchiidae; genus Opisthorchis; species Opisthorchis viverrini. Next base: position 3,828,894 of record NW_008751660.1, read on the forward strand.
GGCTTGTGCATGAATCGACTTCCGGTCGAGAGTGGGATGGACATGGTTGCGGGTGAGCCATCAAACAGTATGGCAGTGCCGTGACCTGATATATTCCGATTTTTGGACAGCCCTGTATTTAAGGTCATTGGGCTGGGAAGCGCAATTCTTTAAGCAGCAAGATTTTTTCAGGCTTGTCAAGATAACAAAGGTAGAACGAAGCCGCTATAAGATCGCAGGTTTTTCGGTCCGTTTTGGGATCATTGTAGATCATAGGCCAGTTGGAGTGGGTAACGGCCAGCCAGGTCGTCCATACCTGATATTGCCGAAATTCAAACCTTGGAAAGCTGAGGGAATGGCATGTGGTTGGTAAAGTAGGAGATATCAGATGGTATATGTGCGTTACTATACACAGAGAGAAATACTTGACATCTACCGCGATTAGGGTAACTACAACAAGCGATTGTGAGATAGGATAGGGATGTATTTGTACTCAGTAGGCTAGCGACCAAACAAGGACTGGATTTGCTAGCATATGATATTAAATACAAAAGATCTAGTGCAAACCGTTGTAAGCACGCAGTAGTGTTGTGGTTAGGGATTGAACATCCGCACTACATTATTTGGGAGGAAGCTATCGGCAACTCTCACAACATTATGCCGAGTGTCCTGTATTCAGAACAGTTTACCAAACAGTTACAGAGCCGTTAAGCGTTATTATTACCTGTGTAACTGGACAGCTTTGAGAGTACAGAGAATAATATTTTGTCGTCGGCCAAGAAAATATTGGTCCATTCGACCCCTATGGGTGTGGCATTCTGTATGGAAAGTAAAGGATGCAGTAACAAGAATTCGGTTCTTACTGGAGGAATCTTGGTCCATTATGTGGCGTAGGTAAAACAAGTACAATAATGCGATTCGTTTCCTGAATGTGGCGGCATTGAAGGAGTAGAACATTTGCCTATGTAGATCCGTGCTTCACAGCCGCGTCCTAAGCCTCTCGCATTCACTCACCATTCTTGAAGAAATACGTAATTGTACTGTAGATGCGCAGAAGAGGGCTACAAGGTTATCAAGTGGATATGAGTGCGACGTCTATTTGAACGCGCTCCAAAATGCTCATCCTCTCTAGAGTGACGCGCTGTGGAGGAGGTCCACATTATCTCTCAAGCAGGCTTCTGGTACGGCGGGTCGCCTAAACGGTTTTGCACTATAACACAATCTGCTGACATGTGGTGATAACACAACATATCTAATCGGTGGGAATTTTTGTTGCTGCACCATTAGCAAACATGCCCAAGGGGCCTATTAGCCGCACAATGCTCTTAGCTGCAAAACCTTTACGAGTGGAGTAAAACCTTTTTGCTCCAAAATGTTTCAGGATCACGGACCTTCTGGTCAGCAAATTCGCGCTCTAACCACTTAGACCATCTCTCCAGAATCGAGGCATAGCTACACTCAGCTTGGCTTGTTTGCTGTCAAATATGGCTGTACTCACGTGAGCATGAGCTATTGGCGAGCGGAGGTTTCTGCTGATGGCCTTACTCTTTAACCATACAAAGACGGCAATTGCTCGTGGGCGTAGTTATAAGTTTGAAAAGCCTGGGATTCATTATCCCCTTCTGTTGGCTGCACTTCCGGAAGGCGTTTTAATTGCACCTTCGGTTTAGGCTCTCAAGGTGTGCTTAATCAGCACTTGTTCTCCCAGCCTTAGAAATGCTACCTCCAATCAAAGGTGCGTCCTTAGGTGGCTACACATATGGTCGGATGTAAGTGCGAGTTAGGGATCCTTTAATTTTATTCATTCGTCTAGACCTATGTGCTAGTTACACTGTCGATGGTGCACATGTGATCTTCGTCCCGCTTTAGTATTCGTTTAATGAAATGTTCCCAGGTTTCCATTAGTGGATATTGCTGAAGTTATGTTGTTCCGAAAATTCCTCTGGGTTGCCCTCACTCTTAATTGCATTTGAGCAATTTCATTTCAGTGACTTGAAGCAGCTAAAGTATTCGCCGAAGCATGATGGCCTATACACTAAACATAAACATAAACCTTTTAGCTGTAGCACCCTTTAGGTGCCTAGCTGTCATGCTACCCCAAGGAGGCATGATGGCTGGGTACTTCCAGGTTGTCCAATTTCCAGACCGACGAGGTCGAGATGTCGAAGTCGGGTTCGAACCACGGTTAGTAAATTGGCGTCTTAACCACCGAGCCATCTCTCCCCCTCATGGAAAATATGCGTATAAATCTTGGTCAGTGGTGCGGTGATCGCTCGTGCTGGTAAAACGAGTGTTGTACCTATCTGCAGTCCTATGAGGACCATTCCTTTGCTATTGATGCGCGGTTTGTATCGTCAGGGTCCACCTTCGGGTCCCCTCCCCTGAAATTCTGTCCTAGTCTTCCCAGCTTTAGTGAAAACCGTAACATCGAAACGGCTGTTCTCTGGAGGCTAGAATCTTAAAAAGGGTATCAGTTTTTACGGTCCAGCACTACAAGCCGTGCTGATTAGGCCATGTATTTCGCATGCCGAATAACCGTCTGTCACCTGTTTTCCATACTCAGTTCGGCGTAGCGCAAGCAGAGAGGTGACCAGCCCCTGACCTGTCAGAGAGGTATGAAAGAGATTACGAAAAGTCTGGGTACTGTCGGTGCAAATCGCCTTCCAAGATGGGGACCGCGTGATCTCCACTGTGCCTGGTTGAAGACGCTACTAGATATGGTTGATAATCGAGTTCAGTAGCGTTCTTACTGTTAGTTTGTATCCAGATTGCCCGAATGGATGCGTGGAGGTGTAGGCCACAAGTGATGTAAGTTAGCAAACGTAATTCGAGCCTCTGAGATTCTTGCACTAACTTCATCAGACATTTCTGTCAGAGCTAATACAATCACCGAGGTATGTAAAATTTCACACAAATTCCAGTGATTTTCCTGGAATTGTAAGGGGTATGTTCAAATAATGCACTTTATGGAGCAGATCATCGGGATCAAAAACACGATGAAGCTTGAGCAGGGATGTTTACTCGGAAACTTCGGTATAGGGCTCCATATTCACCATTCACGTTTCTGTCAAAAGCTGACAATCCGGATTGCAATTAACAAGTGGCCAACTGGATTCTTCGAATTATTCTAACCAATGACCAGAAGTCCTTTGCTGAATATCGGAGAACCGTTGTGGTCGTTTTTTTCACTGGCAAGCGGCCTCCGAACGAATCACGTAGAACAGTCTATAGTCACTTCCAGCATTCTTCACTTCTTCCACTTCTTCAGACTGATCCACCAGCTTCCTGGTCTCAGTTTCACCCGACGTCCGATAATGCATCCAGTTGAGTTTTTTACGACTAGAAGGAATCTGTCGCTGAATCTCAAGGAATGACACCTTTCTGTCAGAGATCCAACGCTCTGAAGACTTCGGCTGGGTTTTATCGTCGGTGGAAGTCCTAGCGTCACGTACAGCTTCGGATATTTCGCAGCAGGGATAGTAGGCGTTGGGAAGTAGGTTCTGATGCATTTGTTTGACTTCGGAGTCCACGAGCTTCTCGATGGTCGAACGGTGTGTACATGTTTTGCATAGACCAGGAAAGCAGCAACAGACAATTACATGATCGGAGTCAATGTAAACACTCCAGAAGGAGTGACCCTCGCCCCTGTCAGCTGATGCTAATGCGGTTGATTTGGATCCGGTGCTGGTGGACACTATATACACTACGACTTTCGCTTTTCACGAACTTGGCAGTGCACGGCAATGCTATGTGATAATCACATACCGGCAGTGTGCGCTCTCCGTTGTCCATACATCTCATGCCCAACCCAAGCTGACCAGTCAACATAGCCTCAGCTGCGCCAAGCCTGCCTACCCAAGTGTTCACATCACCAGCAAGCATAGCGATGTTTGAGCTTCCATCCTTTTGTTAAAGAACACCTAAAGGCTCGTAGATACTGCCTTTTGTGGTCGACTGGGTTTAATCAGAGACGATAAACATGAGATAATGTATCTCTCTCTTTCGAGACTCATTCACAGCTGTTGCCACATGAACCTCCCAGAGGTGGCTTTCAACAGGTGCTCTTGTCCGGCGGCTCAACACAATAAAGGTGTATCCAGCTGCTACTGCTGCGCAACCGGAAGGGAGAAAGACAGGCGGGACTTTTACGGTACTCGCTTCCTGAGCTGTTTCTGACAAACAGCAAGCACCAATACAGAGAAAAGCCAATGTACGAGGCACAGTAGGTTATTTTCCCGCTCGTTTCGGAGTGAAAACGACAAAAGCAGTCAATTAGACCGGTTTTCGAGGCCCGAAGACTAGCCTCGAGGTGTTGAGGTTTAAAGACGGACGCTCAGAAACTGCGGCTATGTGATGCGAAGCGAACAAGATCTTCAGTCCTAGTGATGGGGCCTGCAGAAACAGCATTCACATTGGTGTGGGGTAAAGGGAAGATGCGTGAAAGTATAGAAAGGAAAGTTTCAAAAGCAGCGTGTTTTCGCTTACCCGCCCTTCTGTGTGCAGCAAGTAAGATGACCTGGCTGATTCCACCACTCGATGACCGGTGTGGCATGACGACGGTTTCAGTCATATGTTCATGTTTTTTGCGGCCTGGTATACTGCCGTCGCTCCCATACGTAGACAGGAACCTGCCTCTTTCGTCCCACCGACAATTGTTTGGTTGACCGACGCGTTACCTACACCACACCAAGTTCCAGAACGCAGTTGCCGGACAGAACTACATTCTTTCTTTGGTATCCCCTTTAGCTTTCTGTTGTCCTTACTTTCTGTAATTAAACTTTCAATACCAGGCTCAATATTTCTCGGTTTTTCATAGCTGTGCTTCATTTATACATTATTTATTTCCACATTCTGGTCGTTACATATTCCTAACAAACTCAATATCCATCACCTTTTAAGGATTTTTTTGACTATGGGTCCCCTTTCCGCTGCAAACTGCGATTTAATGGCGTCCAGTTTTGTTTTACCCATGATGGAAAAATCAGGACGATAAATTTTGAGGATTTTCCTTTACGAAATTCGTTTTTTCCTCGAACGACAGGTAAATGAGTGAAGTGACGGTGCGATCCACTCTTGGGATTGAGATTTTAAGCCTACTAATCAAACAACTCCCGAATTACAGACCTTGTTGATATTTCCACAATCCCTGGCTCGCCCACTACCACGTATGTGCTGCTTCACTACTTCAGCTCGGTTCATTTAATGATATAACGCAGTGCAGCAAGCTGGGTCAAGGAACGTGTTTCATTTTTTTCTCACTCTGACTCGGAAACTAGTCTGTACTCTCCAAGGGTGAATCTTCCGAATGCAGACGGAATCAGGCCAGATTTCCCAGCCTCACTGATGTACAATATGAACGAAACCTGATTGAGCCTTTGGCACACAGGGTCCGTAAATTTTGCACTGAGGACGCCATTGAAGGTCGACTACGAATTTCCTCCAGTCCCAAAATCGCCTGTGTACATGAACTTCCATTAGAGGGGCAATGAGCCTTCCGAAACTATTACACGAAATCCAGTACCCACCGTAGAATTATTTTGCATCTTAGGATTCACTTCACTAGAAACTGTCCGCTCAATACCAACCAGCACACGGTTCTGCTTTCATTATACTTTCCACGTGCTACTATGGGTCATATATGCAATTTGGTGCGTTTGTCAGAGAATGGCTGTGCATTTGTCATCCTCCACAAAGTCAAACATGATTTGTGCGATCGTGACTTATATATCCGGCACGATAACCGGGTCAGTCCGAATGAACTTGATTTATCGAGTGCAATTCAATAGTTCCAAATTCATCTCTGTCAAAGTACTGAAACTATTGCTGTCAGGTTGCGTCACGCGGAGTCACCTCTCTTTGATCAACTAGCTAATGTGACCAAATCCGTATTTTTCACCCCTCCAGACTGAATTTTCGCGCTCTCGCCCACTATCTTCTTCATATTTCTAACTATTTGCTAGATCAGATCGCAAGGAAGACCACTGATCTCCAAACTATCTGCCGTCAAACAACCTGAGTGTATTCGTCAGTACGAACTACGAGTTTTGTAGCAAAGCTCTTGTTGTCTCTTCAATGGCCGTAGTAGATCCTGTCAACAGATCATGCTGGAAATGGCTGTGTAGAAAGAGGCGAGCGGATCTTCCGAGAGTAATACGGGCCTATTTGGTCACAACTCCGGTTCTGTTTTGAAAAAGGTACGACCGAACTCCTCCTGTTGATAGTTCAGCCTGTCGATTGCCGCACGCTGATAGTGGTGCTCCTCAAGCAGGTTTCCGTCGTAACATGATGCGCCTGTACAAAACTGTCTTTATACCGATTGGATTATGCGATTGATTAATCGCTAATGCATCATGGTATTTCAGCAGTTGATTCGTTGATGGACTAGATACCATGTTACTGCTTTAACTCCATATTCATTCACTTTTACCCATTCATTGCCACTCCAAGATTAGCCTAAATGCAAGATTAACGGTGTGTAGGAGTTTGAATGCCAACCTTTGTCATTCATCCTCAGACCTACCGTTTCTGTGTTCGACACTCTAGTTCTTTATGGCCGGCTTGGGGGCTATTTTTGCCTGGCATAGAGATACTATCGTCTTTACTAATCGACACGAGACCCACATGGCACGGGTGAGGATACCACATATTATTCTTGATGAGTGTGTAGCATTGTTGTCGCTTCTCTCCATATAGGAGATGGCTGAAACGAAATAGGATTAATTACTGTGTTGGTGATGGAAATATAAGCTAAAAATTCCCTTTAATCCACATGATTTGATACTTTGATGCTCTTGTTCATTCAGGAAACGGTACAGGCTGTTAGATGATCCTCAAGGGTTGTGTCCTTGGGCCAAAACATGTGTGCACTTCCTTGCAATCCATTAATGCTGCCATCGGTGAGGATACTGGAGACCGGCACCAACCAAGAATTACGCAACCTTGTCAAGGAAGTTGACTTGGTGCGTGTTAGAGATGCGGACAACAACACGTTGTTACATCACGCTTGCTTGCTGGGCAATGTTGAAGCCGTACGGTTGCTGTTAGATGCAGGATTACACCCGAATGTGGGAAATGTCGATGGCCACACAGCTTTGTGTGATGCGGCTTTGAATGGATCAACGGAGGTCATTTCCCTTCTTCTCAATCACGGCGTTGATGTTAACCCTTCTTCCTACTGGGGATCACCTTTAATGTATGCCACCAAAAACGGTATGTTTAGTATATTACCTGTCATTATGTTGGTCACTCAGGGCATATTGATGCCATGCGACTGCTAATAAAAGCGGGAGCTGCAGTCAATGCACCGGATCGGTCTGGATTTTGTCCTCTGCACATTGCAGTCCGAAAAAAGTTTTATGCCGGAGTCCAATTACTCCTGATGGGAGGTGAGTGATAAATGCGATTTGGCTTCACTTTATGTGATCAGAATTCCTTAGCAGCGTTATGGGGTGCGTTCTAGCATGGCTATCTTGATAATTTATGAAACTTCTTTTTTATTTTTTTGGGTAGTTTGCCCATCCAAGGGGTATGTTCTGATAAAGAAACAAGTTTCTTGAATGTTCCTTACCCGACTTTGCGGTAGCAAGTTATGTATATTCCAATGCACACTAAGACAGCACTCTATGCCTTTTGTAGTTAATCTAGTGTACAGCTCGAGATGGCCCAGTAATTGACACGCGAACAGCGACATGCAAGGAGCTCCATGTTTTCATTCATGAACACCGTGTTGATTTTATGAAAGCGATCTCTGACAGGTTTCTTGGCTTGTGGTGCTACAAGAGAACTTTGACTATTGTGTGAATGTTCGGAAACATTCAGTGGCTCTTCCACAAGATAATGTATAACTCCGGTCCTTGGTCTTCACTTTGTCATTCTTTGTCATCATACACGTCTGAGCTTTAAAAACACCTTGCAGGAATAACAGTAACTTCGTTTCCGGCCTGTTTGCTGTGGGGTGTAGATGGTCCGAGGTATGTGAAATTTCGCACCCATTGTTGTACTGCTTTCCTCATCATTGACTGTCGTTCAGGAATGTCTAGGGCCTCTGGGACTTGATCTGAAAGCAGGTAAGCCTAACATCCACCCATATCTCGTTATTTTACTGCTTAACTCGTGCACCGTGGGTTTTGCCTTGGTCCTACCTCACAACCAGTGAGTCATGCTCGCCAATAGTTTCTTTAAGGATGAAACCGCCGAGCCATTCCGCCTAGCATTCTTTTTTGCCGCTGCACGTTGAACCTCACCTTGGGAGTACACTTACTACAAAACTAAATGGCAGCTGCGTTCTTGGAACACAGCTTCTATAAATTTTGTCTCCGGAGCAGTTTCAAGGACGTCTATTTATCAGGTTTTGTCCCAAATCCCTGACCGGAAAATGGTTGATAGGTAATATGGTCAACTGAATTTTCGAACTCGAAAGAAAGGGACAGTTTGACGGGAAACTCACGTGGAACCCAACTGAATCTCTCTCTCTTCATTTTCCTTAGTCGGGAAAGTGTGGTCTTTGTAGAGAGCAAGCGTGCATCCGTATTTATTTCGGATCTATAGAAAAATCGTGCGATCAGTGCGTATTAACGGTTATCTATGTGTGGTAGAGTAAATAAATGAAGAGTACATACAATTGAGTAAGACGAATAATTGCGTCGTAAGGAAATCTGTTGCTGTATGAAGACCACTACCATAGGACGATCACGTATAGGGCTCCTTACCGATGGTCTCTATATGGGGGACGAGTATACTTTATTTTAGTCTTAAAAATACTTCCCAAAATTGACCAAAGTACCCTTTTACTGCAGTAACGTCTTTATAACCATTCTGTCTTACACACACCATGCTCCACCAACCCTTTGAAAGCACCAAAATAGCCTTAAGATGTTTTTCTCTGGAATCCTTTAGACGCTGATCCCAACTGTCCGGCTCGCCTGACTACCCCCCTCCATCTGGCCGCCGAAATGAATGACCTTCACGGGGCTTCGCTTTTGCTTGCTCATGGAGCTTATCCGAACCCGATTGATAAGTTCAATCGCACTCCACTAGACTATGTTCCCAGGGATACCGATCTGTATCGACTGCTGAACACCAGGACTTGTAAGTCGATTGTCACTTTAGGTATATCGTCTAGACCATGGTATCGTTTTAGGCTAAAGTAAGTTTGTCACGAACGCGTAAAATCCGTCTGGACTGAACACATCTGTTTACTGTTGTCACGGCTATAGAGTTAGCGATCACCCATCTAGTAGCAACAGCGTATTTGGTTCGAACTCTCTCTCTGTCTGTCTGTCTCTGGTGTTTTATCCTTACCAGATTATTAAAACTAATTTGGGGACACGAAGGCATCCCGACAACCTGGGGCCAATCAGTCAGTATGCCTTTCTTTTAAAAAATTACCCGGAACAATCGCTCCAACCAATAGACATAAGCTTTAGTGTCCTGTTGTAACACGGTCGCTATCTTTAGTAATACTGCGACATCTGACCTCATCACGCGATACGCGAATCCACGAACACCAGGCAGGATGTGTACTGACCACATCTTCACATTATATCAGGTGCTTGAGCATGGTCACGCATACCATCAGCCAACTGTCACCATTTTCCTTGACTTCAAAGGAGTCTTTAACTCAGTGGGTACGTTCGCTCTTTTGCATGTATTTGGTCAACGAGGTATATCCTCGAAGTTTTTGAATATCCTTCGTGCCATTCACTCCCGTTGTCCTTGTCGCGTTAGGGGGATAACGAGTTGTCTAAAAGTTATCGGTCATAAGTTCGTGGAGGACAGGCCACAACGCGGTCCTGCTAAACTAAAGTGGTTACTTTAAAGTTGGGCGTTGAGGGATCTTCGAGTCTTCCTGAGTTATTTTCGTTGCGCAGGACATGGGGGCGCGATGGGTCGGTGGTTAGAGCGCGAATTTACTGACCGGAGAGTTCGTGGTTCGAACCGGACCTCTGCATGTCGATTTCTATCTCTAGGCTTGGGCAACCTGGCAGTATCCCAACCCCCGTGCCTCCTTCGGGTGGGATGGCAGCTAGACAACGAAAGGATGTTACAGCTAAACGACTTCGATATCGCCGGACAAAGCACGCAGATCTTATCTATGAGCTTACTGCCACTCCTTAGCTAACGCTTGTCTGTCGTTGTGTGCAGGGCTGTGTTGGGTGAGATTGGCAAATGATTTAGGGTGAATCTCCCCAATGAAATCTTTCTCCAAAATTATACTTTATTTCAATCATCTCGAGATGTGTAGGTACCATGCTGTTAGTCGCCTTCTCTAAGGACGTGGGGTTTTTGCGGTAAACCTCACCTTTTGCTAGTTGAGGCCTCCTTGATTGTAGGATAATGATGATAAACTGCTCAGCAGTAGCTTGTGGATCAGTGGCTTCCATTTGGTTTTCCTGGTCGGTATTTCATCCCAAATTTCAGGTTCTCATTTGGAGTCCTAGCTTTTCCATCTCTACACAATCTGGTGGCGAGACTCCCATCTACAAAGGGTAAAACATCATCAGTCTTGCTTTCTGACACTACACTGACATTGTTAAGCTCCATCCTACCGTGAGAGAAGTACACCGTTATATTTATTGATGAACCCTCATCTCGTGCCTTTATAATCCGTGACATAGTATCTAACAGAATCACCTTTTACCATTTAAAAGCGTTCGTCGACAAACTATTTGCTCACCGTGGAATTAAGCTGAAGGTTAAGAAAGAATCACACTTGAGTCTGATAACTGCAGGCGTTATAGTTGGGAGGACAACAACCGATTTCGCATTGCTCACGCGTGAATCAGTGCGCGCACCACAACATTCGCGAATACACAGCGGCTTACCGTTAGTTCATTCTTTCATTTTCTAAAAAGTCCATCGAAAATCGTTCCAGTTATCTAAGAATTTGTGTTTCCTTTTTAATCCAAATTCATCGGTCTGTGATCTCTAAAGCGCCTCACATCCAAATTTATCTTGTTGCTGCTGGGTGTAGACCCATTCAACTGCGTCAAATAACCAAATAGTTACTTTGAAAACCACGTGAAATGCACTCACAAAGGATAGCCTCGACACGAGTCTGATAACACCAGACACTTCCTGAAATTGAATTTCAAGAATACATGTACTTCCAATTTGTTTGGTAAGGTACAAGGTCATCTGCTGACGGCATTTGTCTTCTCTGAATCCGCAATACCTTTCCGAGCCGAATCGTTTCAAACAATTACCTTTTGTCATTATCTGACTAATGGTTTTTTACCCTGATCGCCGATTGATTTTGTTCGATTTTTTCCCCCCAGCTCAAGTGCCCTCACTCCAATTCCTCGTCCGCCTGGCTTTCCGAAAAACAATCCAGGCTGCGGGGCCTGATCAACTGTCCAGTTTTTTATCTGATCGCCGATTGATTTTGTTCGATTTTTTCCCCCCAGCTCAAGTGCCCTCACTCCAATTCCTCGTCCGCCTGGCTTTCCGAAAAACAATCCAGGCTGCGGGGCCTGATCAACTGTCCAAACTGCGGTTGCCGTCCTTGCTTTATGATTACCTGACTTTTAACCGTTTGTGATCTTTTCTAGCTTTTCATATCTGGTTCTGATCTCCTCCTTTAATTTGTCATCATACCTTGTTGTGATCCGTTGTATCTTTGATTTTTCTGTTTGTTTGCAGTGTTCACCTTCTCTTAGCGTTTACCTTGACTATGTTTCTCTGGTTTTGCGACCGTTGTCTGTACACTTGCATCGTCTAATTTTATTTTTGTATTTTTGCTCACTTGTGAGTAGTTAAAACAAAATGACATTTTATCCGTTAGCATGCTTGCGTCAGTCCCTCCGGTGACCGGAAAATCTAGGAAACTTGGCCAAATCAGGTCAACAGGATATGAATGAAGTGCCAATTACGTGAACTGAGTGCGGACAAGTGAATACTTTTAGATTCTGAAAAAATGCTGTAAATTCCCCTCCCTCTCCCTGACCGCCGTTGGTCGGTCCGATCAAGTTACTGTCGTAACTATTTTGCATGGAAATAAGTGAGGATAATGTGTCCCCATATCCATTCCCTCCAAAGCTGAAGAGTGAACATAACCTTCCCACAATAACAGTTTGAAGTCTATCATGAAATGGTGGACTACAACATCCTGTTCATCATCCCGAGAACGATTCATTTAAAAGTTCCAACCTAGCTGGTGGACAGCATAACATTATAATCTACCGGCTTTCATAAGAAAACCCCTGTTCTCATGGGAAAGTGTGGTCGTTTCGCGTGTGCTTTCCTCTCCTGCAACCGTGGAAACAACCCGTCGAAAAATATAGCTCCAGATGAGCGGATACTTCAGAGCAATGACTGTTCTGGTGCTAATATGTTATTCTAAATCAGTAATACGTTGCGTACATGTTCCATCCTTACATTTTATAGCACACTGATGTGATTGGTAGAGTCAGTATTAAAGTCTAACTGTTTCTGCCATGAAAATGGGATATCATTCTCCGTGAGCCACAACAGGAATTCAATAGGAACTGAGAGCTGTCACCATAGTGGTGCCGTCACCGTACAGTGGTTCGATTCTCCATAGTCAGATGTGCATGGAACCATCTTGGGTGGGCTTTTTTCAGCATCTGGGTTACCGGAAGATTGATTTGCGAAGACAGACTAACGAGGTCGGGTTAGAACGCCAGGCCTACATCTCAGTAGGGAACAAAATTAAGCGAGTGCTTTAATAGATCACAGGTATTCCAGTGGTTGTATGAAGCACAATACTTGGGACTGACGTTCAGTTATCTGAAATGAATTGGGATGTTGTCATCGTTCATTCGAATTATCGATACACAAATTTCCTCCCTGAGAAGTCCCCAGTGGACGAAGCCTCTGTATTAAAGTCATTTTCATAATGCAGGAATTCTGCTTGCGATCCTCCGAAAACTGAACTGATTGGTATACTCTCAAAAGGGGACGTAGCGTCTACACGTATCTGCGATTAAACTGAATTTCTCTTTGGTTGTCTTAAAAAAGGGCTAGCATCATCGTCATTGTTACAGGGTTTTCATCTGAATATATGTCGATTTGATTTAAGATATCTGAGTGTGCTGATACTTCAGAACTCATAACAGGTTAAATGCGTATCAGAGGTAATGGAGACAGAAAATGTGACAATGGGACGTGTGACGATTCACTGGGTTTCTAGTGGCTGCAGTTGTTTTGGACAATTCTATGATGCACCATTTATTATCAGGAATCTTGCACGCAGTTGGATTTCCGTTAACTGGATGTGGATGTCGATGGCGGTTCATATTAATCCCCCCGTTGGGGAGGTAATTGGAGGAGGTGGCTCCTAGTTGCAAGAATACAGAGTTGCTCTTGGTATGCGAGAGCTTGCAAGAAGGTGGTTGGTCGTCTGGCGAAGAGTTGTTTGCATCCCTTGAAATGGTTCTCTTAAAGAAACTTATTTCCAGGAGCAGTGTTGTCTGCTAGCCCTGGTAAAGGGGGGTTAACTGTGCTTATGTCAAGTTCAAATATAACGGCGTTGGATGGCTACAGGAAACCAGGTAGTTAGCACCCGACTAATCGTTTTTGGTTATCCTACAGGGTGCTGTACACACCTGAGTACGGTTCGATCTGTTCATTACAGCATTATGTTTGTCGGGTGCTATCGCTGTACACAGTTGTGGGTGTTGGTCAGTGATAGCCTTGTTTGCTAATCGCCGTGCAAACTCTATAAGCCTCACGATATCGAACGTTCGTAGCGATGTCCCAGTACGTTCACAGTAAGGAGAAAAAACAACCAATATTTGTACACATTAGTTTGGTGGTAACTCCTTGACGGCACAGCACTGGTTTCGCCCGTCTTGCCTCGATTAATCGAATATCGTGCGAACTGAAACATGAGGCGGTTTTTGCACTCAGTTAAAGAATAGACTAAACGAGGTTCGGTTGAACCGACTGTTAGCGCCACAGTAACTTGCAGCAGCTTTGGTCTGCTTACTTGGCGACTCTCGAAACCTCGTGTGACAGGATCGAGTGCAATATCGACCCGGCCGATCAAAGATGAAATAAGAAACAACTGGCTCTGCATCCGGCAGCTTTGGTACCGGTAAAATCCAGCGATGACTCATCATCAAAAACCGGGACCACGTTTTCCACCATTACAGCTCGGAATCTCCTACCGCGAGAACACACTCGAACTAAAGAGTGGTGATGAATGAACAGCATGAGCAATCTTTACCCGAGTGAATTTTACAGTTTCCGTTTATTCGTTCACGACATCCGGCCTTCCGTTAAAATTTAACACAACTACCGATTACTAAACCTTCCATCCTTTTTTATGTAAGATCTTACTTTATCTTGAGCAAGTCAGTTACTCATATCTGTGATTATCTAGCCGCATTCGTTGGGGATATGGAGCGAAATTCTGCTTATGGGCTCGAAAGCTTGCGATCCGAAAGAGTGCTTTTAAAAATAATGCGAATTCGGTCTTTCCTGAGGGTACATAGTCTTCGGAAGAGCACTGTANTTTCCTGAGGGTACATAGTCTTCGGGAGAGCACGGTATTCCCTGACTTCTCGTTATTATTGGATCACAGTGGAGTAAATTTGGTAGGCATCTAACTTATTAGGACAATATCTCACTATTCGAACACCCAAGTGAGCTGACCGCCGACTTCAGTTAACTCGGATACTATTAGTGATTCCGAGTCACTGAAAACACAAACAGAACCTTTAGTTGCTCTTTGCTGATGCGATAGCTAATGAGTTTCTGTGCTTTGGTTGACGCCAACTAAGCACGCGACACTACCTATTTCACGTGGTGTCTATAGCTCAGTGTGACTAACGGTCTCGGTCCATAATGGCAAGTATAGAATGCCTCCCCTTACGTGAATTTACTAGAACGGATCGAGGGCCAATGCAGAATTATGCAAGGAAACCCCATTCAGAACAACATACCACAGAAGGCGGGCAAGGTGTCAGCTCAGTGAATGGCATGAAAGTGCTGTTAGCTAGATCCAACTATGATGTTGGAGACCCTCCATACAACCGGGCGGAGATATATGATAGATGCTAATGACTTTCGTGCTGTAATCTGCCTGGAATTCATGATCAGCGGTCTCAAGTTTAGGGACGCCCGGTGTGTTATAGACTAGCAATGGTCTGGTCTCCATTATTTTCGATAAATAAATTTGTAAGATTATGACACAGTGCCGTTGTTGCCAGGTCTAGTATTAACGGCGGTGAATACGTCGCTGCAGCAGTCAGTCAGGATTCGCAAGCTCAGTTAACACATTTACAGTCCTTTTTTCTCTCGGAAGTATCCTGTCATTAAGAGTACGCATGTGTCTTGACCACCAATATCTGTTGGTTCCGCAGAAACCCAACCTGAATGGGAATATAAGTGCTACACAGTTCTAAAGTTTTAACTAAAACAATGAGACTGGGCGGATTCTACTGAGCACTAAAGAGAGTCACCCGGGGATAATATCCCGGGACTGGTGTTGTTCGGAACACTTGGATATGAGGAAGATTTTTCAGCAATGCAGAAAAAGTAGCCCTTTAAAGTTGGGCACGAGGAAAAAATGGGCCCGGTTATGGCTACCAAGGCAAGCATGAGGTCAAGCTTCATTGCATAATTAAGCATATAGCAAATGAATATTAATTTCTCAGGATTACCCACATAGTCCAATCTCCGATTGGGCCTGTTGTCGCTGTCCCGAACGGCTGCATTTATAGCTCACGTGTGTTACACACATTACGATAGAGAGGATTTCCCGAATTGTACTACTTAGCAATATTCCAGAGCTGTCTAAAGTTTTAAAGAAAAAACTTCAGGATCAATGTTTAAGTATAAGGAAGGATATGGACCTCCGCTCCAACAGTCAACGTACAGAACACTTGTCAGTCGAAGGCTGGAATCAGGAATAAACATGAAGAAACTTATGATTTTCTCAGGAAGTCTGTAAATTCCAGAAGAGTCGTATGCAATTTCCAAAAAAATGGGCTCAGTACAAATGCATGTATGTAGCCTCCGGGTAAGTGGTTCTGTCAGCGGCGTCTTGGTAATCCAATTTACTAATAAGGCATAACAACAACAATGTCGGTATAAGTGAACTGTACTCAATACTGGTCAGTTAGTAAATGATATAGAAAATTCTTTTGCCGTTTTCCCTCGGGTACAATTCATCCTAAACTGGGCTGAAATACTATTGTTTTCTGTTTAAATCAATCTTGTATGCGCATCTAAGGGGAATGTCATGAAACAAGACAGTCAAGAAGGGCGAAACCGGTCGTGGGTTGTCGAAAAGTTTTCGGCAACCTTGCGATGTCATGAACAAAAACAGTCAGAAGGGCGAAACCGGTCGTGGGTTGTCGAAAAGTTTTCGGCAACCTTGCGAATGGTTTCCTTAATCCAAAAGATAATCGCTAGTATTGAACTCCTTTTCCTCTCCTTAACCACGTGGATTACTACTGCAACGAATAGAAGGGCGTTCACACCACCAAAGTTCCGCTTTTCTGCACAGGTCAAGCATCATTGGATTTAGTGGATCGGAATGGGGGCGGTACTAAAAAAAGGAGGGCATTCTCCATTATCCTATCGTGATACCAAAGATGACAGCAGCGGCATAGCTTAGCATCAGGCAGACTTCTGTGGAGAAGACGTCCCCATTTGCTCACAACGCGCTTTGGATTCCAAAAAAATTCGGTAGAGTGTGTGCAGGGTACGGTTCTCTTGGAGTGCAAAACAAACTAAATAAAAAATACTCTTGGTCAGCAAGTACGCTCATATAAGTGGAAGATGGATGGCCCTCCGTGTTGTTTGCCAATAACTGCATACGCGCAAACAGAAAAGAATTCCTAACATTCATAGTTGGTGATCGTCACAACCGCTGTTGCATTTTGTCGGGTTTCATCATACCAAACAAATTGGAAGATACATCTGGGATGTCTCAGGTCTCTCCGAATCAAAATCAATAAAGTTGTTCTCTCGACCTTAAGAAAAGTTGAACTTGTTTCCAAACTCATGTTTTTCTCAGTGTTGGTTGGCGAATTACTGGAGACGTTATACCTATGTGATTTAGTTGGATAAATGAACCATGAGGTAGTAAGGAAAGCACCAAGTGACGGACAAAACTGGTCCTGGCTTGATTAATGCTATCACTAAGGAAGACTGTGTTTGGCATGGATAAGCTGAGAATTCTTCACAACAGAATATAATTCCCTCATAAGATGTTACAGTTCCCGAGCAGAGGTACTTGATCGTCCTTGGTAACTAGTGATCTCTCTGTTTTTCCACGCTCGGTCTTCTCTATCAACATTCCGACGTGTTGTGCTTCGCTAGTGAAAAATGAGTGACTCATAAGTTATGGTTACGTATGCATATGCTCAATATTATAGGATACCTGGTACAGAAAGTGTTGCTGGGCTGATTGGATACTGATTTCTGAGAAATGCTCCTTTGAAATATATATGAGGATCTCATCAAGATCTTTGGGAGTTTCCTTGTGCTAAGTCCATCAATTAATGGGGTACGATGAGTTGTCTGAAAGCGGCCGAAAATGCATCACTGTTATAGGATTCGAGTGAGTTTTTCTTGTTTCCATTTAGACTGCGCGTTCTTGGTATTTCCCAGTGGTTTCCGCTTGGGTTTCTGCTAGGTGTTCATTAGGGAAAATATCCCGTTTCTGTTTATATTGTGAGTAATTTTGTGTAACATTTTTTTCTGACAAGCTACTGTGCACCCAGCAGGTAGTAACGTGCTAGTGTGTGTATGCTACATATCGCATTCTCATGTCAGAGACGGGCAGTCTGATGCACACGGAAATCTTTAGCGTGGTTACGCATTTATTGGCCCATGTGACAATGTACTGGTTTCAAGAACATTTCACTCTAATGGTACGCCTACTGCAGTAATCTCTTCTTTTGGGAGCAGACCAATCTATTCTCCAATACTTGGGCTGTTTTCTTACCGACGGACTATTTTCCTTCTTTTGTGAAAAGCAATGTTTGGATTACAGCTTTCTCTTTTATATCCGAGGAGGTTTCTTCTAGGAGGTAGCACCACCAGAGCAGAATATACAATAATAAGTGTTCCATTGTGGCAATTTTTGGTGCACACGGGACAACAGCTGAAGCACTGCTGGGTTCCCGAAGCCTAAACACAGTTGAGTTCAAACTATAGACCTCTCCGTCAGCAGTTCCGCGTCCTAACCGCCGAGCTATCTGGAAATTTACTAGCACATCAGATCTCATGAACGTAGTTGTCTTGACATTTATCGATCATTCGTATCGCTCTGCGAATTTGATATCAACATTTAAAAGAACTTTGGAATGAATAGCTGATTCCATCAATGCAGAGAACTGTCAAAAAGGACACTGTTACTCCCACCTGTTTCACTTCTATGATAATATTTACAAGTCTGAAGCCGTAGTACACCTCCGCCGTTCGAATGTATCCAACTGCAAGCACTTGTGTGAAGATATAATGAAACCCTCGCTGAAAACGTTGTCTTTGAATAGATAGGTTTGTTTCAAAAATCTTACAGTTACAACGGCCCAATGTTGTTTTGAAATGGAAGAGAGAACCGAGATGTGGCTGCAATAAATTTCTCCCCTTGTATTCAGCGCTTTACCGAACACCCACCATGGTCGGCACAACCTAGAAAATAAACTTTCAGCCCCTCATTGCGCACCAATTCCTCCCTTTTTTCCCCATACTACGAACTTTCCCTATCTAGCTTGTAACTCCAAGCATTTTTTTCTTACAGCCGGAAATCTCACTGATTCATACACTTCTTTGCATCCATGATCACAGGCCGGACAAAACTGAAGCACAACTACGGAATTCGCTGCATGGAAAATTATAGGTTCATTACCGGAGAGTTCAGAATTCGCACTTACTCACTACCCTCACACTAACATGCGCCGTCGTGTTGCTTAGCTGAGCGAATTTACGATAAACAAAATTTCGTTCATTTTTGGCTATGAATCAATTCACACTGGGTAATAAGTTTTTCAACAGTAAAATCAAACGTTTCATTTTTTTACCGGAAGATATCGGTCAATAGTTGTAATGCATCTTGAAGACGCAGAGGCATCAAATCTTGCTACTTTAAAGGAACGGTACAAGAAAAAATGACCTGCTATTGGATATGATTTCTGCAAAACTGACCAAAGGACACATCGCATAGCCAAGCGATTTGTTTGGGCAGGAAGCCCGTTTGTGCACTTTTCAAACTACTTTGGAAAGATATGCAGATGACAAACAAGGCAGCAAATAGACGGCCGGAACACTTCCATTCGGTAAACAAACAGAATTTGCCGATGTTGATTTCCGTTACCGCCGATTAACTGATTCATAGCGGATGCTTATGCTTGTCAGAACCGGAAGTTTCTTGGTATGCTGTCGTAGGCAAACATGGATAACAAACGAGTAAGTTGAGGAAAACTTCCATTAGAACAAATTCTCATAAAATAGGAAAGATTTTTCTTATCACTACTTGAACATCAGCCTCGCTTTCAGAAATCGAAGCAGGATCATTTTGTGGCATATCAATTATATCTGGTACCAATGGTACATGACTTACAGTATTGTGTATATAGTAAACAGAATGTGTGACACGCGTGTAAAGTGCAGATTGCATACTGGGTTTCCAGTCCAAACTGTGAAGATACATTTAACTTGTTGTGAAACGACATCTCCCTCACAGAGCTCCCATTTACAGGGTAGATAATATTACGTTCAAATTTCCAGAAGCTCCACATATTTGCCGTTATTTAAGTTCAAATGACCGCACAAACGATCCCCTCACAATCCTCGTAAATGTACTGGTTCTGCAAAAACAAAACCATCAAAGTCTTCACTAAAAGCGTTTTCTATCGGTTACGTTTATTTTGTGATCTCTCTAGAGGGCAAATTTCAAACTAGAAAACCAATACTTTCCTTTATCATAAAGGAGCTGATTGAGTCTGTGTTTGTCAGTCTGCAAGCTTCCATCGATCTAAAGCAAACTTTATGAAATTCGGAAATCGCACTACTTGACAGTCTAACCTGGTTTGAACAGGAAGTTCAGCCTGGATCCAGTGGGGCCGTGCGTTTGAAGTTGAGTATAGCTGCTCGTCAAAAGATCACCTTAAAATGCCCTGTCAAACCGCTCATCACATCATCACAGCTTCGATCCGAAAAAGTCCGTTATATGACAAAAACCTTGTTTATCCACGGTCAGACGTTGAAGCACTTCTTCATTGTTGTTAGAAAATCAATGCACCATGACATCCAGTTCTTGTTTTAACGCCTCCAGCTGCATTGCACAGTTAGAATAAAATTGTTTTGCTCACTTTGGTGATATTGCCAAAGTTCGTGTTTAGATTGCCAATTGTGATTACTGGATGCACAAACCACTTTGGAATACATATATGTTACATCGCGTGCACTTTACGGGACAATACAAGTTGAGAAGTTGTCCACTTTCTAGAAGAAGGTTTGCATAAATGTACACACCCTTACTCAGAAATATCTGGTGTTGGACAAGTATATTTTAGCCGAGCGAATAAGTCTTCTGTAAGTCACGCATTTCGTGACGAAATCTACGTTAGGTTTGTGGATACTTCTGGATATATACGTTCGCTTCTATGGTCCGTTTCAATATTAATATAAGCACCTCTAAATTTCTTTATAACATCCGGGATTATGGGCGACACTTCTGTTTGTAAAAATCCTAGTAAACCGGTTTTCTCTGTATTGTAAGATTCAATTCATCTATTCTGATCAAAAGAACTTTGTTTTTTGGGGGATGACCTCGAACAATCGGTTGAGATTTCATCCTGCATGTAAAGCTTTAAAATATGGCATATTTTCTTCGTCGACACGCAGAATCATCAGTGAATCACTATGGAAGTTATCAGCCACTCACGACCATGGGCAATAATGTTTTAGTAATACTTGTAAGATAATAATTTTGGTTCTCTCCAAAAATTTATGAGGCGTAGATCCACAAGGATGAAACAGTCGTAAAATCTTGGATATTTAATACAATCCAGACGCGAGATAATATCGCAATCAAAATGTAGTTGACAAAACCTCCTAATTTTTCTCCCGTTTTCACAATACACGGACGGATGTACCAAAGACATTTGAGTGAACCAAAGTGTAATGCAATGGTCATTCTTTTCGAAAAAAATTGGTACATAAACCGCATATGCTACGGGACTTCAAACAAAACCCCCGCTACAAATTTACTGACAACTGTCCTTTCTAATGTTTGGTAGAGAAAGTGAACATACTGTAGTTGTTCTGTACTTTCACTTGACACTTTTTGGTGACTGCCGACAACAGGTGACTTTTGACAAAGCCACTGGCAATTAATCAGTAAGTTTTGTGCAAGCTTCGAGGTCAAAATCGTCGCAAATAAGTCTTACACGCCACATTAAAGATACAACTGATAGGTAAACGGGGTGCTGTGGTCAACGGGCGTGATTATGGCAAACTAACAGCGATCTCTCCTGACAAGGCACAGGTCTTCTGTTACTTTGTTCAGTCACATTCCTGAACTCTTGTAGTGCTTGGATGCCTAATTTCTGTGATAAGACGAAAGCTGATGTTTCCAGCTGGAATCCTGCTTGAAATTTTGGTTCCGTTCTTGTAATGCCGCCAGGTCTCCTTGGTTTTTCATTTTTTACAACCGTAAGAACCAGTTGAGAAATATGTCGGAAAGGTCAAACCTACTCCTACAATCTGTGTGCCAAATGCTTTAAAATTCTAACGAAATTTACACCATTAAAAACAACGAATTTTCCATACTCACTGTGTAGGCAACCTTAATGCATTTGCATGCGAGGGCATCAAATGCGAGGTATGCACAAGCACTTGGCAGAGAACTAGGGTGATAAGTTGCAAGACACAAGTCTGATTCCCGTTCAAGAACTCCTCCTTTTCTTTAGCGTTGGATCCATATTCACGATTTTCCCAATCCTCATTTTTCTTTCATCGACTACCTAATTCACAGTTTTTACAACTGTTTGGAAGCATCGGACGACTATCAGCTATAAACCACTTTATGTGTTGATGCTCCCATTCTTCAAAGCTCTGAAATTTGAGGTTTGTGAATTATTTATGAACGTTCTATATTTACCCGCCGGCATACACACCAGTCTGTCTTTACCGAGCTATTCGCCATCTTTTGTTTAAGCAACTGGTAAACCCCGTGGGATACATAATTCCTTTCATATCTAAATGCAAATTAACTGTAACGCTGTGCCAGTGTGCCTAGTTCGCTCCTCATACAAGTCTGCAAGTATGAGACGTGGTGCGTCCAAGCAACCGCTAATGAATCGGGACAAGTCAATCATGGCTGGCTTAGCATAATCTCATTTGAATTGCCACTTGAGTTCGTGTGCGAGTTCAAACGTGTTGTGCTCTCATATTGATGCATTACAACAAAATTCATAGTTCTCTGTGGTAAAGACGATGGAAGTGGATGCGCGACAAAGCATGCACGGAAGCATTTGAAATATGTTGTTTGATTTCCATATTCCTGAATGGTGGTCGATGTAAGCAGCGATGTTTGTAGCCTTCTTATTGTTTTTTCTCCCATAACAGATGTGAATAAAAATTTCTATATCATGCCAGAATTGTAAAAAAACTAGAACCTTTAACATTCCACTCGCAGTGCTCTTACTACTTATTCATATGTTAGTTTGAAGTTTCCGCCTCAGAACTATCAATAGACCGACCAGAATGAATGCAGTTTTTCCTCTTAGAGGGGTTGGATCCATATCAGTGTCTTTCGTGTGACTTGCACATGTTGCGGGAGCCCACTCTTTTGCGGACGTCTTTGACAGCAATAACGATCATGTATAAAGTGCTGAATAGTAATCCGTCAAACATTTTGTCGTCACCGAAACTCACGAGAGGGAAAACATGGTCCGTTGCTTGTCATTTCAGTTTCTTACCGTGGACCAGAACGTCATTCAGCTACTAACTACACTTGCGCGCACAGCGGATATGAATTAAAATGTTTCCTTACAGAGGAATTTGTCCAGTGTTGACCAATTTAAAGAATAATGCAGAATAATGTACACCAAATTTGCCGTTTACGAGGTAGTAATAATTCCGGTCAAAAAGAGTATCTTATGTTCTTCATTCCTGGATGCATGCACTTCGTCAAAAATGAAGTACTACTTGCATTCTGAAAATTGCCCATCTCTCTGGTGTCCAACGGTTTTGTTTAAATTCCGTTTATGTGACCGATTTATCAACATTTGCACAACTTTGAGTAATGTACTGTGGAAGTAATCCAAGCTTTGTGGGGCATAAACAAAGATTTTCATATTTCTGCCAACCTCAAGTGCGGCTTTATGACAACCAAGTCTATATTTTGTACAGCTCATTTGCTGATACCTCGATTGGAGTTTTTTCGTGTCCACCCCGAATGTAACTTGCCTACAGTACGGTATACACAAAAAGCAAGAGGGAGATGAAATATCAGAATCAATCACTCTTTTGAGATAAATGTTTGCTGAGGTTGTTGCCATCCGGCTGTAAAATTATTTATGTGAGAACTTGAATGGGTAATTTCTAGTCAACTAACACTTCAAAGTTTTTGGTAGGTCATGAAACACCACTGTATGCATGGGAGTTGAATTTATGGGATTAAGAGATGCTGGCTAAATAAACGGTCAAAGGGATACGGGCAAACTGCCTAAAACTATTGAGATTTTATGAAATGCCACTGCAACTGCCTAATGAATACTCAGGGGACTATTTGCAGATTTACACCAACGGATTCATCGCTGTTGGGGACAGCCTGGGAGCAGCCCTTACGGCTGGCATCGTTTCTTAATGATATTCTTCACAAATTCTAAAGTCCAAAACCAAGAACACTGTGTGGTGTTTATAGGTATGTGACGTCTGAGTGCTACACTTATACCACTTCTCTGAATGGTTTAAAGCACTAACTGTGCTGCTAACTCTTATAAAACTTAGTGTGCAACTTGAAAATCCTTGAAATGATTAACTGCTCTCTGTTTTGCTTGGTAAGACTCACAACCGATTCTCCTGTTACATTTTATTCGCATTATTTACAATATTCACGGCAATTTGCAATTGAACAATCGAGATGGCAGATTATAGAATAGTCCGCCGTTTAACTGATGAGGTTCGACTTCGAATTTCTCTGTAACCAGTATAAGGTGCGCTTCCCAAGGTGATCGGGCAAGTCTTGCGTTTTGGGTTAAATACAAGGACCTCGGATAGAACTAGCTCTATTAGGGAAACAGTTTTCCGACACAAAACTCTCTCCATTGCAAAGTTCTTAGAGGTATACTGAAGGCAGTTTACAACCCCCAAGTTACTACTTTCACCTTAAACCAAAGCTTCTAATTGCGTTTCATCACGGAGAAAGTTTTGGCACTTTCTAGCAGATACACAGTCACTTTAAGATTATAGAGGTGGTAAAATTTAGTCACTTCATGCCAAGGAAAGTCATTTTGGAGATAGTTCGCATTTTTCCACCTTCAATTAATTTTTGTCCGCAATAAATTGTTCACATTTCCCCAACATGTTTTCTTTCATAAATCAGCTGTTCTGTAAGGATTAGAGAATGAATTTCCTTTTGTTATTTTCAACTTTCCAACTCTCGATAAAGAAAACAGATGTCATCGGCGAACCGAAAACATTTGATCTTTTCTAAGATTTGGTTGAAACCCTGGGCTCGCTGCAAAAACAGACTGTTGGCGGATTTGGCCTGTTGTTCATTCCCGACAAGCAAACACCCAACGAACTCAAGGATCACCGCGCAAAAAAATTGTATGAGATTAGTCCGACAATTTCCAAGAAACACTTGCGTCGCCCGACAACCGTGCAAGCTAAAGGAAGTGCCTACAGAAAAACGCGAGGGAAATTAAGAAGTGTAATCTATTTGCTGCGCGCGTGACAAAAATCTCGAGATTTCTGATAGATTCAAGTAGTCGTTTCTTCTTGTTCACGGGAAAATTATAGTTCTTTGCAACTGCAATAGTGAATCGTAATTGGTTGGCATGGGAGAACTATTTTGAACTGGTTCAAGATGTACCCAAGTTGAGGAATAAATTTGGCTAAACTTCGTCAGGCTTCTTAAAGCCTCCTTCGTGGGCATTCTTGCACATCTGTTCTCCTCAGAAACTTCAGGTCACGAACACAACAAATATTTTACGAATGTATTTACACAACAGGGTTAAATGTGCAAACCTCAGCAAAATAATCGGACCGTCGACCATATCGTCAACAGAACCGTCCTGCTTGTGGTAATGCAGCTAATCCAGATGTAAATTTCTTTCCTACAGACGGCGTTCGGGGTCATAAATGGAGTTCGCATCCTGTCAACCCGAAACGTGTTAAATGGATAAGTCCTGACTCTTTGAGACGCCAGTTGACCCGTTATGACCAACCAACCAATCTGGACAATTTTACGTGATATTGCCTCGTTGCTTTGCCAAAAGATCGTGGTGGTGTTACAATGAATGTTCTGGCATCAACCAATCACCATGCAGTCACCATCATCGATAACAAGCAAATACGTTCCAGATTTCAGTTCACTGGTCGTTTAAATGACCACATCTGTATATCAAGTCTTTGGGGTTCAGTTTAAGCAAGTACGAATGTGATCCTTCGAACTGCAGAAGACGCTAATTTATATACAGGACGATATAACCGATGGTTAGATCCTCAGAAATGCTTTGTTGTCGATGCACTGATATCCACCGAGAGAAAATCGCGAGTGACAGAATGAGCTGCTCAACGTATCCACCTCATCCACTTGAACAAATTAACTAGTTAAGGAGTTAATTTATTTCATAAAGAGTGAAAATTTATTTGATCTGCCTGAAACTCCACACCAGCCTAAAACGGGAAAGAGTTCTCGGCATTGTGGACAAGCAATTGTAAGCGAGAATCAAGATACTCCGTAGTACTTTGTGGGCTAATATTGGTCGGGCCAGTTAGACTGGACCGATTAAAGAACTCAGGCTAAATGCTTCTGTCAGCTCACAGTACTTGTGAGGAGATTAGTCGAGTCTACTCATGGTGTTTGCATAATATTCAGGTGCGGCGGTAAGAATNAAGGGGGTAAAGAGTTCTCGGCATTGTGGACAAGCAATTGTAAGCGAGAATCAAGATACTCCGTAGTACTTTGTGGGCTAATATTGGTCGGGCCAGTTAGACTGGACCGATTAAAGAACTCAGGCTAAATGCTTCTGTCAGCTCACAGTACTTGTGAGGAGATTAGTCGAGTCTACTCATGGTGTTTGCATAATATTCAGGTGCGGCGGTAAGAATACGTCAGACTGTATTATTTTCCAGCTGTTTTGCTTTTCCAGGATTACTGAACTCGAGGTCAGTTGCCTAGATTGTACCTAGTTCACTTCCAAAAACAATAACCCAATAAATACCGGCTCAAAGCGTTACGATAAAATGCATGATAAGTATGAATTCTATGTGTGAGTGTTACTACCCCTCAGCAAATGAGAAATGCCATGTAAAAGCATTGTAACAGTTTCTTGAATTTGTTTCTAACTGTCCTTCACATTCATTTCATTATACCTGTATCACGCCGATTTTTTTCGTTGTTTACTAACTTTTCGACTCTCCCACATGAACTCAGCAATGGACTTTTTTTCCTTCTTCTGCTGCCCATGGAAGATTCGGTTAGACTTGGCATTAGGTGTAATGAATTAGAGTCTTACGCGAAAGTGGATAAACAACTGGTTGCTTCGGTTAATCCGCGAGTCGATGTCCACATAGTGAGGGAAGATTGGAAGCACTTGAGATAAGCTGAACTGACCAAGGTAGGTTCACACTCTGGGCAGTTATTGGTAAAAGTGAAGCAGCTACAGTTCACTACTCGGCTTCTGCAGTGACACTCTGGGTCACAACGTCGTGAAGACGAATGTTGAATTATTTTGCACAATCTGATCCAGTGTTCCAGTTTTTTTACTCGAAGTATTTTCTGCCGGTAAATTTTCGACAGGAACAAAAATATCAAGCCAGAGAAGATATTTCTAGTTGATTAGATTCGGTGTTTGTTATTCGATACATGTGATCTTTTTGAGATAGTGTAGGCTGAAAATTTCACCATGCTACTTTCTGCTGTCAATCCTGTTCCCATCCGCACTGAGTCCCCGCATAACCGCTTTAATGTTTTGATAGCTTCGGCTGTTGAATTTGATAATATGAGCGAATAATAACTGCAAATCCCAAACGAAGGTTAAAGTTGGCAGAAGGGGTTTTTAGGTTTTACAATGTATTGGAATATTGGTACCTCGATTGCATTCATTGGTAATTGTTCAGGTGGTTGCTGATCTGTTTGCCAAGGTTGACAAATGACTTGCAGACATTCCGCCACCATCCGAGCAGACATCATCAGTGCGCTCCCGGGTGGGCAGTTTCTCTCTTCATGCCTGCGCTTATGTAGTTTGCAAAGAGCAGCGTTGAGCTATAGCCTGTCTGGTTATAGGTAATCATCTCACTTGGCAGTTGGTTGGCCCGATGGTGATTGTCCTGTGGAGGATGACAACCAGATAGCCAGCGCATCTCGACCGTCAGTGGTCTTATACTAACCTCACTATGCTCAAATAACTGCGTTTTTCATTGGCACAGAGTCCTAAAACGAGCCACATCACCTTTACAAAATGTTACGGAAGCGCGATTCCTCACCTTGAACCTCTGCGCTGGTTTCCCAACTTAAGAGTTACGTTACTAAATAGACGTGAAGGGTACATTTTATCCATGCACGAGGAAGGAAATTGGGCACAGCTGCTTTGTGTTGGAAATCACGATGAATGAGAATAAACCCCTTACTTTGATGGACTGATAAAGTGGACAATCACACCACCAGGGAGATAGTAGTGAAACGAATGGAATACTTATATTTAGTGCTATTCACCTTCTGTCACGAAACTTTCTACACCAATTTAAAACATCTGAACCACTCTCTCCACTTTTTTTCTGTTCGGAATTTTTCCATCAACCTAACTAATCCACGCCAATCTGATGTTCTGTTTAGTTTCCCGTACTCGAACCACAATTGTCAATCGTTCTGTCAAGAGCAATTTTTTTCGCCTCACTACACGAACACGTTTCGGCATTCAGATCGGCTCTCGCGTGAACTGTCACGATTTCCTGCATTTGGACAAACTAAGGCAAGCCAAGAATTTTATGTCCTGCTCCTATTGGTTAGTGCCATTTGGTATCCGCACACAAATCTGTTGCACTAAAACTGATGGTTATTTTTCGCCCAAACAAAGTATCGTTCAGCGAAAATCACTGGGCACTACTGTGATCAGAAATAACGATTCTGTTAGCGAGTTTGCGAGCTACGTTAGACCAGTAGTAACGGCAACAAAAGACAGAAATACTAACCAATAAATGGCGTTTTTTGACAAATTTCCTGATTCACCAGCCACTTACAGTGTGCTTCGCTCGGTTATACATCCCATTGCTTTTCATAAAGTCTCGCGCTGATTCTACCGTTCGTATTGTCTAGATAGAAGTCGGAGGGCAACCCGACATACAGTGCACCTCTTCTGGCTGCATTTGGAGATTTGAACACTCTTCATTAAATTCTTATTAAGATTTATATTGAGTCTTCTTTGGAATTTTATGGTGACATCATATATACAATGACTGGACGTCTTACGTTAGTCACGCCTATCTAAATAGTCAGTGAGTGGGTACTCAGTTCGTTTTTCCAATTTGTTTGACCAGCCATTCTAGCCAGAGCGCCTGGTAGGTTTTTTGCTGCCTAAAAACAAATGAACATTCCATAAAGAATACAAGCAGCTGACTTCAAATAATTCACTCAGAGATTCCTCATCTCTCTGTGGATCGCTGACATTGGTAGTCAGCCACCACATTTTTAACCATTTTTTTACTGGTTAGTCAAATGTTTTAGCGCCAAAAAGTTAACTGTCAAAATGGCAGTTAACTTATTAATTGGTTAAGTGGATCAGTTTAATAAAATTGTCGGGGTCGACACTAGCCCGATCACATTAGTATTGGTTGGCTGTCTTCTTTAAGTTGCATCCTTCCAGCCAATACACTTCACCAGAAATGCTTCCGGATTCAGTCCATTTATTCACAAGTCCACACCTCACAAGAGATTGCAATAAAAGGCCAGCTATGCGACACCGAGTGCAATCTTTTATCAGCAGCTAGATGCACTCCGACAAAATAGACACTGACTTCAGATTGGGGTTGATACGTTCTGGCTTGTGCTATAGCACAGTGTTCACCTTTTGTAATAAACAAACTTCACGCCATCGGTGCAGAATAAAGTCTGTATCGTCATTCGTAGTGGCAGTCTTTTGTCCGCCCAAACATTTCCCATCGCGCGCAAGTTAATTTATCGAATCTTGTCCAAAAAAGACGGGTGCTTGTGCATATTACATAATACAGACATTGAGATATATTTACTGTGACCCGAAATGGCTAAGTGCATTAGGAACTGTTTTTATCAACTGGGTTTTTACAAAGGTCTTCGGAAAAAACTCTTATAAAGCTGATCTATATGGCTGGTTGAAATTGGTGCACCCTTGGTAACCGCAGTGTAGTTCAACTCCAAACTCATAAACTTAAACATCCCAAATTCTGGTAGTTTTCAGACGACCGTGGTGCGACAAATTATAGCTAATTCTAAAAGATGACCTTTTAAAATCCAAAATATGCACAATTCTAAGTGTATATAAACCCGAAGCTACCTGTGTGATGCTGGCATTGGCGACAAACAGTAATGAACTCAGTCCCTAAATGGAATGAGCTCAAAGGTCATCCACAACTATGGACCCAAAATATGGCTAAAATGGAGCTCCGGGCCTCTGAAATTATTTCGAAACGTTACTGAAATATCTAGCGAAAACTCACAGCGCCATCTGATTTCAACTAGGGGTGATTTTAACAAAAACTGAAAGTAAGCACATTTTTTTATTTTAAATTCTTCACCGAGTAGCATAAGGCGTGGTAGCCAACTAGGTTGCTGTTGATTCGCTTATCGAGCTTGGCAACTAACCTTTGTCATCACTTGGAGACATCGTCAATGCGGTTGGGTGGGTAGACTTCAGATGCATGCTTGCGCTTACATAGTTTGTAGGCTTCAACGTGATTGAATGTTCATAAGTGATCCTACTTGGAGTTTGGTGGGTCTATTCATGATCGGCACGGTGTTTTGGTCTGACGTTTTACGTATGCTTGGTCTAATATGTACCATTTTCCTTTGCCACTACTTTCTAGATCTTGTTGCTTCTGTTGTCTGCGCTGTGCCCTGGGTTTCCATTATATTTTGTTCCTGTTCCCGTTAGATTTTTGGTGGTTTTCTATCTTCATTCTCACTGGTTCTTGCGGTTTCTTTTCTTTTGCCGAGTTGGTTGATTTTTGTGACCTTTCACCGCAAAAGTCCCATTTTTGACCTCCTTGGTCCATGTGCCCCCTGACCCCGGTTTGGCTCTTTTTGGAAGTTGCACATTCAGTTCCAGCTAAACTTCCCTTTGATTTTGGGCCCTTTTGTAGCTTTACTAATTTCTTTCACGATTTCTTTTAATGCCCAAAGTCTAATGGCTGTGAAATTTCCTTGTCCTTGGTGTGAAGAATCGTTGGTTGCCCTATCTGTGAAGTACAAGTTCTTAATAAATTCGCCCTCCTCTGTTTTCTTGTTTGACCAAGTATGCGATGGTGCTTCAATTAAATCTGAATAATTTCTGGTGTTCGAGAACGGAAATGAGCGAAAACCGATTATGTCTACCTGTTCGTCCATGTAGTGTCCGTCATAATGGCTGCAACGAAGTTTATAAATAACATTAGTCTTTCTATTGTATGTTTTTTTGGCTACACAAGTGCTTCCTGAAGTGTTTGTAAACCCGCATACTGCTCTTGTACCATGCTCTCCTGGTTACTCTATAGTCATGTCTGAAACGTCTTTGACGCACTGAGCGCAAATATCCTACTTTGCCTTTGGTTATCCAGTTGGTTAGAATGTAATCTGGCGGAGATTTTCTGGTAATTTTCTGGATTAACCGCTTCTTTAGAGGACTGCGTATAAAAGTTTCAACTCTTTTACTTCGGATTTTGTTCGATAACTGCCTGGAACAATTTCCAGATGCAGTTTTGAGGCCTTTTGATTGCTGGTGTCTTTCAGAATTCGGTCCGTGTATACAGGTATAGCACCTTTCGTCTTCATTCACCTGGTAGCCTAGCAGCGATTACATCTAAAAATATCCGTCTGCCACGGTAGTCTCACTCCCTGAGCTTGATGTCATCAAAAACGCTGGATCGTAGTGGACTTTTAACAGACCCTTGGAGATGAAAGATATTTACAAACTGCCGAAATTTTGCTTTAAGACACACTTGGAATTTTAAGGCAAATTGCACAAACAAAACAACAGTAAAGTGGAAAAACGTGAGTCAAACCACTGTCTGCCCAAAGCACTGCTTTCCGTTCCAAGCCACGGTTGCCGAATTATTCGTGGGAAACCGGTCATTACATGGCAACGTGAAATGGACGCGGCTGAGTCAAACAAGGTGCTGTGAGATTTTCGCATCTTCCTGACTGCGGCTCACGTGGCCTCAGATGGTTGGAAAAATTGAGGACACTGCATGCAACCAATGCCAACAGTGTCGTTTCCTAGTCAGTGTGCCTAGTTAAAATTTACCTGCTGTTGTGCACTGGGCTTATGTCGAGTGAGATTCCCAAAGGAAGTTGGGTCCATCACGCAGATGGTTGGATTGAGGACACTGCATGCAACCAATGCCAACAGTGTCGTTTCCTAGTCAGTGTGCCTAGTTAAAATTTACCTGCTGTTGTGTGTGCGGCTTATGTCGAGTGAGATTCCCAAAGGAAGTTGGGTCCATCACGCAGATGGTGGTTTACTTCGACAAGACGCTCAGGGTGGTTTAGCTCGTTGTTATTCAAAGGTGGAGGCAAATTGCTTTTGATAGTTTCCCCCAAAGACAGGACTTTTTAGTGTTCTATTTCTGACGTAATTAAGTTGATTATCAGAAGGTATCAAGCACCAACATATGTCTGTCTTACTATGTGATGAATACAATAGTTAGGTTCACTTGATACAAATAGATACAATGCGAAAAGTGGAATAAGCCAAAAAGTGAAGTTCCGGACGCGGGACGTGTCTTCTCTGCAGTGTAGCTGCTACACGTGTTCCGTAGTTGTCCGTAAAGAATTTCAGAGCTCTGTTGACTTCCTGTCTTGTGAGCGTAAGTGTGTGTGTTGGGCCTAGTTGTATGTCTATTTATTGTGAAGAAAGGGGTGTCCCTTCGTGTTTGATGCTTGCGTGAACATGAATACAACTTGACCAGATGTGTTGAAGTTCATAAACCTGGCGCGTTATGCGAGTAATAGCCTCGTAAACGAAAATGAGTGAGAATTTGTAGTGTACAAATTGTCGGCTAGGGTTGCAAGTGGGACAGCAATTGTCACGTGGTTTGAGTGTTTGTGACGCGTGATCTGATGAGTGACCTCTACAGACTACTTCGAAGTAAGTTCCTTTCTTCTGTATTCTTTCTACTCTTCTCTAGGGCTTTAATTAGTCATGGTTGTATGGCCGTAATCAGCCCGTTATTGCTACCGGCGTGTTGTTATTAATGGTGCTGATGGTGGTGGCCACAAATAAGAAAGCGGAAAGCCTATGATGTCTACAACTTGAGGATTGATTATCGAGATCACACGACAAAAGTGAAGCCCTTCCATAATTTGGATCTGTTAGGCATAGGTAATAGCTGCTTCGATGTGTCAGAGGGTTTGCGCGTGTGCATGTCCGTTCGTCATCCGTAACTCGGTCATCAAAGAAACAATTATATGTAAAGAACAGGTGGTGCCTTCAGTGAAGTAAGGTTTTACCACGGAAGTGAACGATAGTAAACTGATATCTCCAGACCTCCTCTACACTGGACTGTCAAATGGATATACAAACGGAGGTTTACTGCTTAGATCCCGAAGGGGACCACTTCGGCTCTACCATAATGAAAAGGAAGCACTACTTTCAAAGAATCAGGAAGCGAAAGCTGTATTTAGCGCAGCATGTGATGTCTGTCTGACCATGGTGGACGAGTACATTCCGGTACCTCACTGATTAATTGCACGCACATTCCCAGCATTGATAAATGAGAATTCCACGGATAGTTGCGGTCACATGAATCCCGTGTTCTATCAAACCACGGCCGTTAGGCCGGGCTTACTGATGCTGATTTGATTATTTCAGTCGGGAAAAACATGTCGCTTACTTGTCGCTGTGGCTACTGATTAGGCTCTGCAGTTGGCGGGATTATGTGAGAGGTAATCTAGCCTTGCAGCCAAGTTAGTAAGAAACTTTCCATGGTACTTATGTGAAGTGAACAGAACCAGGGAATTACCCATCGAGAGCCTTAAGAAGTAGTAAATCGGAAATAACAAAAGTAGTGAGTGAGAATATCACAGTTTTTCCTGGAATTAATGATGCTTCTTTCCGCAGCGATCAAAAAAACGTTATTCTCGGTTCCCAAAGGACGCAACAAAACACGTATGTTGCATCTACCTCTTAAGTTACATAAAAGCCCTTATGGTTCTTATGCGATTTAAGCCAAAACATCAAGGGCCGTTAAAAAGAAGAACAGCCTAGAAAAAGAGTAAAAAGAGTAAAAATGCAAATTGCTTTTGATAGTTTCCCCCAAAGACAGGACTTTTTAGTGTTCTATTTCTGACGTAATTAAGTTGATTATCAGAAGGTATCAAGCACCAACATATGTCTGTCTTACTATGTGATGAATACAATAGTTAGGTTCACTTGATACAAATAGATACAATGCGAAAAGTGGAATAAGCCAAAAAGTGAAGTTCCGGACGCGGGACGTGTCTTCTCTGCAGTGTAGCTGCTACACGTGTTCCGTAGTTGTCCGTAAAGAATTTCAGAGCTCTGTTGACTTCCTGTCTTGTGAGCGTAAGTGTGTGTGTTGGGCCTAGTTGTATGTCTATTTATTGTGAAGAAAGGGGTGTCCCTTCGTGTTTGATGCTTGCGTGAACATGAATACAACTTGACCAGATGTGTTGAAGTTCATAAACCTGGCGCGTTATGCGAGTAATAGCCTCGTAAACGAAAATGAGTGAGAATTTGTAGTGTACAAATTGTCGGCTAGGGTTGCAAGTGGGACAGCAATTGTCACGTGGTTTGAGTGTTTGTGACGCGTGATCTGATGAGTGACCTCTACAGACTACTTCGAAGTAAGTTCCTTTCTTCTGTATTCTTTCTACTCTTCTCTAGGGCTTTAATTAGTCATGGTTGTATGGCCGTAATCAGCCCGTTATTGCTACCGGCGTGTTGTTATTAATGGTGCTGATGGTGGTGGCCACAAATAAGAAAGCGGAAAGCCTATGATGTCTACAACTTGAGGATTGATTATCGAGATCACACGACAAAAGTGAAGCCCTTCCATAATTTGGATCTGTTAGGCATAGGTAATAGCTGCTTCGATGTGTCAGAGGGTTTGCGCGTGTGCATGTCCGTTCGTCATAGGCATAGGAATAGCTGCTTCGATGTGTCAGAGGGTTTGCGCGTGTGCATGTCCGTTCGTCATCCGTAACTCGGTCATCAAAGAAACAATTATATGTAAAGAACAGGTGGTGCCTTCAGTGAAGTAAGGTTTTACCACGGAAGTGAACGATAGTAAACTGATATCTCCAGACCTCCTCTACACTGGACTGTCAAATGGATATACAAACGGAGGTTTACTGCTTAGATCCCGAAGGGGACCACTTCGGCTCTACCATAATGAAAAGGAAGCACTACTTTCAAAGAATCAGGAAGCGAAAGCTGTATTTAGCGCAGCATGTGATGTCTGTCTGACCATGGTGGACGAGTACATTCCGGTACCTCACTGATTAATTGCACGCACATTCCCAGCATTGATAAATGAGAATTCCACGGATAGTTGCGGTCACATGAATCCCGTGTTCTATCAAACCACGGCCGTTAGGGCGGGCTTACTGATGCTGATTTGATTATTTCAGTCGGGAAAAACATGTCGCTTACTTGTCGCTGTGGCTACTGATTAGGCTCTGCAGTTGGCGGGATTATGTGAGAGGTAATCTAGCCTTGCAGCCAAGTTAGTAAGAAACTTTCCATGGTACTTATGTGAAGTGAACAGAACCAGGGAATTACCCATCGAGAGCCTTAAGAAGTAGTAAATCGGAAATAACAAAAGTAGTGAGTGAGAATATCACAGTTTTTCCTGGAATTAATGATGCTTCTTTCCGCAGCGATCAAAAAAACGTTATTCTCGGTTCCCAAAGGACGCAACAAAACACGTATGTTGCATCTACCTCTTAAGTTACATAAAAGCCCTTATGGTTCTTATGCGATTTAAGCCAAAACATCAAGGGCCGTTAAAAAGAAGAACAGCCTAGAAAAAGAGTAAAAAGAGTAAAAATGGGGTTTTCGCATATTACTGGTAAATCGGGTGCAACCTCAGTCATGAATCCTGTAAGAAATCTTCCAACGGAGCTCAGCTAGCCGTCCCTATTCAAGAAGGAAAACTTTTTCAAATCAAACTTAAATTCGGTGTACAAAAAATTTGAACTCATACTTTTGCTGATTAATTCAGTGCTAGACTTTTGACCATTTAAGCCTAAATTAATTGCCGAACGACACCGAAGGTTGAGAGATTATGATTCATTTGCCCTTGAATAGAGATAGTCAAACCTAATCACAATGGTTAGACTATTAGTTTTAAACAAAGACTGCCATAAGGTCCACTGATGCGACCCTGCAACTGAAACCGATTATTTTCTCATAGGCAAAGAGACTTGGGAGAAAAAAAGGCAAATCAGTCGATTTGCATAATTTCCCGAGTAATCAGTCAGAAAACGAATGGCTCCAAGAACCAAGGTGGTTTAAAACCTATGATGCAGACCGTTAGTTTTTGCATTGAAAAGGTAACCCATGAATCCATTTTGAGGAAGGTCTGAGATAAAACATTTTGGAATAATGCGGTCCGGTCCAAAACATAAGTTGTGAAAAAGGGCCTAGTCCAACCCGTCACATCTATGAAGGACTGGTATGGAGCAATCAGTATATCACTTGGACTAATGTTTTGGAGGAAGTACTTCTCATTCTTACTGGTGAACAAAAGTTTATTCTGGTCATTCGAAAATAATTCAAGAAAAAACATCGAGTCTTGGGAATGCGATGTCATTTGCAGTAGCTTTTGCCGCAGCTTTTGTAGGCTGAAGGAGTTCATAAAACGATAATCACTTTTTATGACTTTTTGACTAAAGTGATGACATTTTTTCACCAACGGAGTACATAAACTGCATCAAACTGGTAAGAAATCGATCTAGCTTAGGATACCATGGGTCAGAGAAGACTTATACTGAGCATTGTAGATGAAAAACCTTTTGCAAAGGTTGAAGTAATAATGGATTAAGAAACCGCATAACTTCTTATCTTGACTGAGAACATAACGCGCCCAGTCTGCTCAGATGCAGTACCTGAGCACCGAAAGGCGACTGATGCTATTCTTGAGAGCAAACAGACAATTCACAATCCGTTGCTCCCCAAACGGTATATAAAACAGCAATGCAGACTTCAGCATAACGCGTTCCTCACCCGTCGTTCTCATTTTTATTGTTTCTGTAGCAGTTTCCTCTCAATAACTTACCTAAATCTCTGAGTTCGTCACTTGCTGATCAAATACCGTTCTGTTTTCCCATCATAATTGTGGTTGTATTGAAAATCAATGATGACCGAACCGTTCTAACTATTGGTTAGTCAGATCACAAAACCGAATATGATTGTATTTTCAGTCATACCGTTGAAGTAAATTTAGTGAGAAGATCACAAACGAGAGATTCAGCTGGGTTCCAAATTAGTTTGCAAATGACTGTATATTCGCTAGAAAATATTTATCTTAACTAGCCCCTTTTCAGTCCCTTTTCAGTCAAGTGGTGATTTTACCACTGACAGTAAAATTATCTTATGCACGTCATTTAGTTGTTGAATAAAATTGACTGGAAAGTAGAAAGAGAGAGACGGTAGATCCTTGAATAAGGAGTCCAGTCGAGCGTAGAATGAACGAAAGGCCACCACTCAAAGTCTTCTCTTTTAATATTACGAGTCTGTTTGTGTGATAGCTTTGGGCTAACATATGCTTTAATGCCAATCTGGGATTTTTCCAAACAGCCCATTGGTCACTGAACTGGGAGGATGTTTATTCCCAAGTGAACCAAGAAGAATGATACTATCAGCCCTGTCATTGACATTCCCTATTACACATATGTCCATAAGCGAGTTGTGGGCACGTCACATTATTAGCAAAAATGTCTGTCATTCTTGACAAGGACCGAAAACCACCACATCGAATTCTGTTTACTCTGTTCACGCTTTGAGCGCCTTGTTCAACAAACGATCTCCAATTTGACGAGAAGTGTGTGCACCCCAATGAGCATGACTGATGATAGTCGCATCAAAACGAACTTCGCATGACTTTCTGCTACTACTTTTGGCCCTGGTGACACAAGCTGACGTAACGAGACGAGCGTTAACCCATGCAAGTCAACGGAGCACGAATTTCGTGATTTATGAGGAGCACTTTAAACATCCTATACCGGATAAATATAAACTGAGTACCATGATTCTGCAGTTAAAGGAATTTAAGATCAGGCACCTATCTAGGACTTTATTCTGGAAGGATGAAAAACAATTCCCGTTTCTAAAAATCTTCGAACTTTTCAGCAGCCTGGAACGGGAACCTGTCTCCGGACGATTATAAGAGTTATGCTTGCTAGAATAGCGACTAGGCGACAGGAAAGTGCGTTCGCACATAGGTTTCGATAATTTACGTGCAACAGTCATGCCGAGCACATCTGTTTACGGACAATGAAATGTCCCGACATTGTTTGTACAGAAAACAAGGCTCCGAACATCTGCAATCTGGCCCATATTGATCTAGGTACAATAAGAAAGGGACGGTGTGGATAGACTCGCACGTCCACTTGACTACAAGCGACACCCAGTATACGCAACATCTGTTTTCCCAAGAAAATCGCTGTCTATGCAAACTGCTCCCATGCCTACAATAACAAAATTCCATCATAATAGAATAACTGCGGTTTCAGCTAAAGCGAACGTGTCTCCTAGAATGTTGCTTAACGCTTTCGTCATCATCATTTCGATCCAGAAAAAACTTCAGCAAATCACATTATAAGACAAATATTTAAGTTTCCATTGTGAAGTCTATCTTTATTTATCGTTCTCCTAATTCTTAATACGGAACTGAAGTTACTTTGTTCCAATCACTTTCCAAAAATGGTTTTCAAATGGTCCGTTGTAACCTTATAGATATGTCTGGACTTAATTAGCTCTCAGACAATATCTAGTTGGGCTCAAACTATGCCTCAAATAATTTTGGATCCACAAGCGCCATAGGTGATTTTAATTAGTTTGTTATTGTGGCCTTCGTATTATTAGTTTTGAAAAATTTACAAAATTAACGGAGATGCGTAAACATCGGTGTTCCCATTTTCAAATGATCCCTTCCTAACAAACGCGACAACAAGCTACATAACAAGTGATGACGCACAAAATCGCGAATAGACAGAACGGTATTGCATGCAATCCTGCACTATAAGCAAATATGTTGACTTTCTGCTGGGCAAGCGGAATAATCGAGAATGCCGATTCACGAGTGACCGCGGTACAATGGCACCCAGGTCCATCTCCTTTCATTCGTACCACGGTGGTGCTGCGCCCCATCCGAACTCAATGTGACATCACTGACGCACCTCTCCAAAACATCATCCCACGTGCAAAAGAGAATCAGATTCACAGACCGAATGAAGTTGTCTTCTGCTGATACTGTATACGCTTGATAAGACGCATAAGACTTCGCTTGTATGAAACTCCCTAATCACATTTGTCGCTAAACCTACACCCCAAAACGATAAAAATTTGAGCACGTCGTTCCCCTGTCTCCTGTGTCTATTTGTAGAGGTCTGCAATGTGTGGAGGTATCGAAGAGCTCCAGTAGTCACTTTTGACCACTGGAGCGAAGGTACAGTGCCAGAAAGCACCCCTAGCAGGCTAGTGAAACTAATGCAAATTATTCACAATATCGATCAAGCGCTCATAACTTGGTCTTCAACGGCTAGCCTGGGGACTATAAGTTTGAATCCCTATGAAGATAAGTGGTATGTCGATAATTCCTAATAATGACAAAACAGCTCTACAGTACTTCCCAGATTTTCAGAAAAGATTGACCTTAGTGCACAATGAAGCCCCAATCGGAAAGGAACTACAGAATCTCCTCATGAAATAACCTAGTTGAAGTCGGCCAAACTAACTAGATATCATACGGTTGAACCAATTTACAATAACTGCTGACAGATGCAGTCCGAGACGAGTAAATCGTGCAGAGGCTGTCCGAACCAGCGCTTATTGCCTTTATTTCCAAGAGTGTTACACTGCTCCAGAATTACGCACGTCTATTGATGGAATAAAGCAAAGATAAAACATCCATCAAACCTAACTTCAATAGTGAATGCAAATCAAGAATAGGAATGCGTTCAAAAAACTGGTGTTACAAATTCAACTCTTGCACGCATTAATTCAGGAATTAAAGTAATTACATGTCTGAGCCATTACACAAACATGCATGATCACTACTCTGAGAACCTCAGTGTTGACGCCATTAAACTTACTGAACACCACAAGATATACATTCTTCCACTTGGCTTTCTCGAATTTGTTACACCTCTTCAAATTAGCACACTCGACACAACTTCGAGTTGGTATACACAAAGCTGTTAAGAAATCATATTGTCACCTAATGGGGTGAAAAACGCTAGTAAGGCCACCTAGGCGATCTGCCTGATAACCGCTACCCGAGATGTAACCTGCATATGCGACGCACAAGAATTCAACCGGTGATTTCGCAACGCGAAGTCACATTGCTTTCTTTCGTGAGAGGTATATACTACTAAGCAATACCCACAATATGAGGAAAGCACGCAAATCTTTGTGAGTGTAGGACGGGCAATTTGTACGTGCATGCAGAGGTGCATTGCGAAAAAAATCCTTATCGGAAATCCGGTTAACAGTTCCCCGGACAATGACTTCAGGGCAGCCATAGATACCGCAAAATTTTCCACGGAAGTATGGAGCGGACATTTTCGAGGGTCGTAAGTAGTCAGGACAAGAATAAGACTGTTTAAGCAAAAACGATGTAAGCGTAAATGTTACAAATCCCGCATCCACCTGCAACCAATCAAGGAAATACCAGGACTACGAAATAGATAATTGAGTTCGTTTGCGGAGGCATGGGTATCTAGTGAGGTCAGCAAAATCCCTCGTTTTTGAAACAAATCACTACCAGACACCTGTGTTTTGGCAGTTGAAAGAGCAAAAGTTCATATCATATGGAGCCGAAAATGTATGCAGGCAGGGACACAGAGTGCCCAAGTTGTTGTTGGTACGGAATAGGGAAATAAATGTGAAGTCACTTTGTCTGAAATCTCAACGAAGTGTGGCTTTTGACTTGGCATTTCAGTTGCGAGATAGCTAATTACCAAGCGATAAACGAGAAAATCACATTTGATTTCTACATCTGCACCTAGACAATACGGCGGTCGCCTATTTTTAATGTTTCCCGGGCGCCAAGCACAACAAATGATATTCCAACACACCGGTGTGTACCGATATTCACTGTCTAGTTGTCGAGACTTCTCAGGGAACCTCTGATAAATTTAGACAGACAAAATGGAGGTGTCGTTGAAATACAGAGCAATTTGATGCCCAGTATACAAAACGTTACTTTAATGGCGAGTAATAGAGGATGTTGAATACCCCTAAATGGGTTGAATTTGCACTTCCCTGAAAGTGTTTCCCACCGTCTCAGCAAAATCAACGACATTATAGTAGTTTTGTGCACACCAACTCCAACTCGATATTAATAACAACTAAAAATTGTCCTGAAGGAGGCTTGGCCAATCCGAAATGTCCGAGTCAAATGGAATGATATGCGGCAAACTCAGGAATTTGGCGTAGAAATGAACTTTTTCCTTGCTCAACGTTGTGATCAACTACACTATTGCTCTTTAATTATGAATAGTAAACAGTATGATTTGCACAGCCGGGTGATATTCTGTAAAATTAGTAAATGTGTGCGTTGCAAACCGACTTTATAGTATCACAAATCCACATTTGCTGAACATTTGCTTGTGTCTACTGGTGTCGAATGAGGAAATATTACTTGTCAATAATTCCAGGCTCGATATACTTGGTAGAAGTCGTCAAGACTCACATTTGGGGCTGCGCAATCATAAGTCTTAATATGAAATATTGTTCCAGAGTTGCCTTGTTTCGCTCAACGTACCGGTCCTAGTGAAACAAAAAGAATCTGTGTTGTCAATACAACCGAATTGCACTCTGTGTTATCGGTCGTTCTCTCCGGTGTTATTTAGAAAAACGAACAGTGTTTCTAAGACTCTTCAAATCCTCCTAGCTGTATTGATTAATTATTAGCTCTAAAAATATACCTGCTACGGGGAGGAGACGAGAATCTGGCCAGCTAAGTGACCAAACACACGTGAAAATACGTCTTGTAGTAAGTAGGACGTGTGAATACTGGTGGAGTAAACTGAACTTTATTCTAAGCTGAATGGTAGTAGACACCCCATAAAATTTTTATAATGGATCAGTCGTCTGCTAAACTATTTTTAGAAGGGAAAATTCGAACATAATATTTACCAGATTTAACTCTCCCCCTGAAAAGTAGTATTTTCTTCCTAAGGTAAACTAAATCGACCTAGTTATCTATCTCTCATCCATGCTTACTCAAGTGGAGAGTAGGCAAATGTGCTCGGGTATACAAAGTTGCTCAAACGCATAGGACCACACAAAGACTTGCTAACATGAAATCTCTTCGAAGCATCATTTGCCTTGATGTTTGGCGCCATTTTCTTGTGCACTTTGATTTTTAAAAAGTGATTGGAGTTCTTATGACACAATCCCACAGCAGTATGATTAAAGAAGAGACAAAATAGCACACAAGTTGAGTCGAAACGTGCTACATTTTTTCTAACGAGGATCAAACAAAACGTTAATCTCCTAGTGGATATTGTGACCGTATTCAACCACGAAAGGTGCATTGAATTTCATCTATAAAGTTATCTCAGCAGTCGACCCAGATACAGCAAGAGGACTACTGAGGTAGCCTTCCCGGTACGGCTTAGCTACATGCACGTCACTGAGATATTCTACTATCAGTTCACATGGTTGTATTCAGCTGGCAAATTTCAATTCTCGTTCACGCCTTGAGCCGCCACTTGAAAGGTGACAAAAAATGAGATTGTTCAGTGAAACTCACCTTTGCCAAGCGCAGTCGTCATTCCTTACAAGTGGAATGCGCAAAAATAGCATTTCAAACACAGGTTAAATGTATGCGGCAGAGTAATTTGCGCCTGGCAACACGGCTTGCTCTGATTATTGCTGTCGATGCTGTTTCTATTGTGTCCAGGCCCTAGTTTGCTTCCTGACAAGTTTCGTGTATGTAATAGTTACGCAGAGAAACATCTGTTTTAGCTATGACCGGATGGAATATGGTTGTATTTTGTGGTCAGCTGTTTTTATCTTCACTGATGGACAAGATATTGCGTGAAGCAACACAATCAACTAGGCTGATTTATACAAGCTACTATTACCGGTCTGAGTCTAGGAAATCTAAGGATTCAAAAGCAAATCATGGACCATACTTTTCCTGCAGGAATTTCAAGTTTCCTCTCACTATTTTTGACAACGTAGATTACGATACCTCTGAAGACACGTGAATTTCAGAGGATATGGCGTGAAATTTAGTACAACTGAAAAATGAACTAGGCAAACGAAACAAAAGAGAGAAGCCCGTCATGAATAGAGTAATCACCTGGCAGACTGAAGCACTACAGTCAGTCTACAATCACTAGATAGTAGGTAGCTTGTCAAGCTGTCATTCTGAAGCATTTTTCAATGCTGTGAAGTGATGAAGAGTCTCCAACTGTTAACAGATGTGACGCAACTTTCTTATATCAGTAGGACAGCAGCATAAAAAAGCCAGCATCTCGCGACATACACTCACTTTCACACTAAATTGACTTTAAGGGGTGACTCAGTTGAATTCCAGCTAACTAGTTCATTAAAACCAATGTCGTATGCAGTTGAGAGTAGTTAAAGAATATCGTAAAATTTTGAATTACATAGGACAGAAGGTTGACGAGTAGTATTCTTTCAGCTCGAAATCTTTTTAGTCGCGTAATTTCACTAAGGTTAATAGTGCTTTAGACAGAGTGTACGCTTAAGAGTTGCTACAAAAAGCACAACCAATCGCAGATCTTGTTAAACTGAACGCCTTAACAGTTATCAGTGGAAAGTACTCCAGTGTAACGGGAGTAACTTCGTACTCCTAGACACCCAGTGTCGTACTGAATCAGTTCTGCAGGGTCCATTGGGTGATCAGTTAGTATTCAGAGTTAACACGCAAGTGTGGAAACTCCTGCTTGAATCGCCGTACGTTGTGAAGGAGTATCTAGCAATACGCAATGATGACGAAATTAATTAAAGTTTGAGAATGTTGTCAGAAGTCACACGATTGGCGGCAACTGAATGAATCAAGATGTCTTTTTTTCGTATCAGCTAGAGCTATTACAGTTAGTCAGTTTAGTGTGTTTTTCCAACAACTTCTTAAACGTAAGTGAAACCTCCTGTGAATTTCGAAGATGACACAGGAAATAATGAGGTAGTTAGCCATATTTAAAGCAGTGATACCACGTAGGCGGGGAGATTTTAGCATTTCAATTGGTCTGGTCAGTTAAAACATGGTGGCAGTAGTGAAAAGACGAAGGAAATGATATAGGAAGGGATAGTCAGACATAAAAGCCAAACTGAACAAATGTTTTGTATCAGTAACGTCCGCGCACGTGAATTTATAGTCATCTTTGGAGGTGTTGTCTAGCTTCGTCCTCGTCTCCCAGTAGCCAGTACAATCATTTGCAAGACATCTGTTGACCACAATTAATCTCAGACAGTCAATCAAAATTCAATTACTTTACAGAAAACGCTGAATGATAGCATTCAGCAAGGCAATGGTTTTCAAGCTGCAAAAGCTGTACTAGGGGTGCACAACGGCTCAACTCATTGCTGCTGTTTATTCTGGCAATGGTCTCATACTGTCACTCCCCTTTTGGACATTTTTTATTCCTTTTACTATTCGTTGAGCCTATAAGCATGTTTTACATAGACGGCTTTAAAAAAATATAAACCGCTCGTTGGCTATGCATTCCAAGTAGACCGATGAAAATCTCAATTGTGTATCTCAGCTGTTCGCTGTAATAAACAAGACATTTTACAAAGCACAAATAGCCTAAGGGTGAAGTACAGGAAACTTGTTCTTCAAGTTTTTTGTATACCATCGTCTAGGTAGGGTCAGTTCCACTACATATAAAGACCTGCATTCTGTAGGCAGACGTACAGACGTCTTGTGTGGTGCCATATAACTGACTTTGTCTTAAGTTCCTTCAGTGTCGCCAAAACGATTTTGCCTGTTTTTCAGCAAATTCTCACTCTAATCGACACCCGTCGTCAATCTTATGCCAGGAGTAGTCTTATTGGCGAATGCCCCTTTGTATGGGCTGTTGTCGGAAAACTATAAAAAACAAACAGTGAATATTTAGCCAGTATCCTGGCTATCGGTTGAGTGTTCAGCTGATGTTCCGTGAATTCCGAAGTTTCGATCCCGGGAGGATTTACCCGTTAAGATCCAGCTGATTGACAGAGATAGCAT
The DNA here is from genome assembly GCF_000715545.1 of Opisthorchis viverrini. NCBI lineage: Eukaryota > Metazoa > Platyhelminthes > Trematoda > Opisthorchiida > Opisthorchiidae > Opisthorchis > Opisthorchis viverrini. Next base: position 3,873,645 of record NW_008751660.1, read on the forward strand.
ATCCTTCCGGTTTTTATTATGCCTAGGTAAAGTGAACAAATTTGTAGTTGACCACCAGCTGTTGACTTTTGACACGAACGATGACTGTTTATTTATTGTACAAATGCGGTCAACTCCAAAATAATCGTAATGAATGAAAGGACTCTCCAGACTGAGTTATTCCGAGTAAAATACACAGAAGTGTCGGTCCACTGCACAGCATTTTTATTATTTGAACCATTCTAGAGAGTCCGTGGTGTGATGAAGATAATGTATGTTGTCAGATTCAACTTTGACCTTTTGTACTTGGACTGATTTGTTTCGATTCAGATTTCTGAGACTTCTTGCAGTTGTGGGTTTATCTAAGGTCACAGCAAATTATGGTTGCTTAGAAAGTAACCTCCACCTTCCATTTAACTGTTCTTGAATGAGTACCCCTGAACAACATATCAATAATTGTACAATTAGTAAAGACCCACTGCTTTGTAAAAATGTATTGGTTTCTCTAGTTATCCCCATATACTGGGTACCCGTAACCCAAATCCACCCTCCGACCACTTTTCCGGCGGTTGCTAGAACTATGCTGTTTACATAAAAAATTCATGGAGTCGCTCAAACTGAAATGAGTTTGCGTGTGTCTCATAGTCCGTCGGATTTGTATTGAACAATCTGTTTGGAAACCAGTACTGGTCTAGCGGAGATAGGATAGAAATACTCAGAAGTAGACTTTTTTATCTGGCAGCAGGAACCCCAATTATGAAAAATCAAACTAGCAAACCATCTGCTGTTCAAACTAGTACCCTAATGACAGGAATCCATTTGTTGAAAATCAGGGCATCCGTTCTAATGAGACAATTTTTCAAAGTCCAGCTAGCCTTGCCACTGGGCTGCCATTGGTTTACCACTGGATTAAGTCTTTAAGCACTGTAAGTAGCTTCAGAACATCCACACAGTATCCGATACGAAAGACGTTGAATGGTTGTTACGTTTTTTGACATCTTTTCAGGCTGATTGGTCGATACTGTATCGGTTATGGGCCGGCGCTGTTAGATTAGCAGACAAATCCTGTCGGTTGGAACCACGTATGCCAAACCACCAGATACCGAATGAAGCTATGTTCCCTGATTGACGGAAGATGCGCTGGTGATGATATGAGAGCAGGAAATGGGATCGGTAACTGCGCCTCCTTCTGGCTGATGTTCATACAGTTCTTCCTGCTCATGCTTGGATATCCGGTAGAATACAGTGGGTGAGTAAGTCATTGTTGAGAACCCAAGAAACGGATAACCAGGCTGGCTGTTTAGAGTTTGTCCGACGGACTGTCGAGTAGGATATAAATATGCTGTTCGTTCGACCTTGTTCGCAACGTATTGAAGATCATCTTCATATGTGTTTAGTCCGGTGATGTCCAGACATGTAGATACGTAGAGTCATCACAGCCACATGAAGAGCAATCAAATACTGATGTTGTTCTGATCTTCTTAACCAAGAAGATGGTTAATGTTAGGTTTCTGTGTAGAAATTAGATTTTGATAACAGTGATTCATGCAACATGCAGGATTTACTTTTTCACCAATGAAAATCTAGAGGACCGGTGTGAAATTTTCGCCAAACTCGCGGAATTGCGGCAACGCAGCAAAATTTTCTCGCGGTTTTTTCACTGGAATTATATGCTAACGGTCAGATTAGGCATTGTTCAGCATTCACACAGCATCAAACATATTTTAGCTTAGAGTATAAAGCCAAAATATGGCCAGTGAACACCACAACTTTTCAGCCTAAACGGACTTCACAAATTATATTAGCCCGAAGTATATATATATATATATATCGACATAACCTTTTGTGGTGGCTTCATTTTATGGCTGTAATCATCCTGCGGGCCAAGCTGGCTGGGACTCACTTCCATTAGGTTCAAAAAGGCTAATAGGGTGCAGTTTGGCGAAAAGCAGTAAGTCTCACGATCAATTGTCGGAATGACCATACCTGCATCTCCATGCGACTCTCCCTTTCTGTTGGGTGTTTCAGTTCTCCGGTTGGTGTGCACTGAGAAACCAGGAAGGAGTTATTGTGTCCACTTGGAATCGGATCATTTAGGGACAGCGGTAAAAGATTGATACTCGTGATTTCAGCATTCGAAATCTCGAAAAAATGTGGTTCTGTGAGTTGTGGACTTAGCTTACTAGCCAAGAAGTGGTCGAGGTTGTTTATGACGCAGATATCCGTGGTGTATTGATCACAAAAGTGGTTCGTTAAACTAATTTCAAAACAGACCACTCTTTGGTTTATGCTAACATATTAGTTGCATTTGGAATACCAGAGGGAACATCATTCTAATTGGACGTAAGATAGCTAAAGACAGCTGCAGTGAGGTTTCACAGAGCTCTAACGCAGGGGCTGGCGGGCAATCAATTTTCAACACACCCGAAATAAGTACAAGTATCTGAACAGTTGCTTTAGAATGCCGCTGCTTCTGTTAGACGAAACTAGTTTACTGAAAATGAATCGGAAATGAAAATGAAACTAAATGAAAATTGAAATGATTATCCACCCTGATCCAAGAGCGGAAGTTGGTGTTTGCCAAATTACTTCAAGATCTGACAAATACAGAGGCCCGAAAGTAACTCGAAATCTTCAGGACCAAGATTCTGAAACCGCTACTGAGAAAAAGAAATTAGTCATGAGCAGAATAAACTCAGGAGCCCCAGCCGCGGGCTGATCACCCCTGTCGAACAGAACTTCCAACCGGATTGAAAGAAATTCGTGGACCAAAGGTTATATATATTCAACTGGCAAATGATAAACAAACCGGTCAGGAGATGTTGATGTGGATTGTGGAGCCCACAGTGAAGACCTACTTGGCCGAGTCTGCTTACAGCCCCAGAAGCGGTGAAGGCCATTAACCAACTGCATGATGGGGACAATCGCATTGGACGGCAGAAATTTTCAAGCTGAGAGAACCGTTACCGAACAGCAAACTTTCCACCCGATATACAGAAACCGGGGTGTCAGACAGGACCCGCAAGCATTCAAGAACGCAACGATAATAAGAGGAAAGGATATCGATGGAAGGCGGAAGACTGCAGCGGAATCAGTTTCATATCCTCAGCAGGCAAGATTGTGACTCCTGCCCTGCCCGAATGGCTAGTCAGTGATACTCTAAAAACATTATTTGCCAGTAATGTGGATTTCGAATCGATGGAAGTAAGGTTGACTTAACTTTTGCCGCCAGACAAACCCGGGAGAAATTTCGTGTACGGAGTCGATAGCTCTGTGGACTGTTCTCGAATTTCACAGCTTTCGGAATACTCAACAGGGAAGCCCAGTCGATATATAGTCTTACGAAAGATTAGCTGTCCAGACAGAGCTGTTAACCTCATCAAAGTCCTTCACAGTGGGATGAAAACTCCAGTATTGGACCTGCGGAACTCCCTCAAACTAGTTCTAAATCGATGCCATAGTAGGGCAAAAGAGTATCCTTGCATCAGCGCAATTTTAAATCTATATTTAACGACCACTGGCCGTTGCAGGGACGGTATACCAATTCATTACCATGTGGATGGTCATTAGTTTCCGGGATAGAACACTGCTGCGTGGTTTCAATATCCGCATGCTAAAATGTGCAGGCGACTGCGTCTTGTTTTTGCATTCTGAAGCGGAATTTCAGCGGCCATGACTTTAGATTCACTAGTGTTTCACTTTGGGTGGAAAGTATAGTTCTAAAACGTGTCTTTTATAAGCCTGAATCAAGAGTTCAACGTAATGCGCTATGTATCTTATTAGGAAGTTATGGAATGGGATGATGCATGGATCTCTTTCACGTTGGCAGCTCACCAAACACGGACCTGACACTTGACGAAGGCCAGCACTACATTTGGTTGCCTTTGGAAACGTGTCTGGAGCAATCGCCAATTGGGCATATACACCAAGATCCCAGTGTATCGAACTTTTGTGCTGTCTTAACTACCGTGTGGTACTGAGACCTGAATGATATGTAGACAGCATGTTTGAGTTCTTGATTGACCCCAGTTGCGCTGTCTGCACGAAATCCCTCGGATTACAAGGAGCGAGAGACTTTCTGACACCAAGATCCCTCGAACAGCAAGTATCTTTGGAGTTGAATGAAGTCTGATGCAAAACCAATCTGGTTGTTGGTGGACGGCTCTTGGTAACATTCACACGGTGCCATACTGCGATCTTATCCTGAAACTCGACGAAATTTAAGGATGAAACAGATACCTTATTTATGAACTGGTAGTGGTGTCAGTGCTCAGTTTTATGCCATTACGTTTGGGCCGGCTGGTGACTTCCAACAGACGAAGTTCCTGCTCTCTCAGATTTACTTCGGTACTAAGGGTTCGCACACAGCACCACTTTTGGTTCTGCACAAGCTGTTTGTGGTTTCTTATTATATGCAGGTACCCAGTGGCTCGTCGAGGAGTTTCGGTGTATGGAACTCGACCTGCACAGCTGACCTCCTGAATTCTGAGCAAACACTGTATAACTGGTCAAGTATCGTAACAAGTCATCCGTATACTGTGCAGGCTTCACTGCCTCGCATCAATGAAAGAAGGTCACAAATACTGCTATTCGTGTGTCTAGGTGCAAGCAGTGATTAATCTTGACAAGCTATTCAGTAACGGCAAGTGCAGTACCAACTTTTGTGATTTATGTATTCATTTCACTATCAAGTTTTCGACTCATAAGTCCGTACAAGACGCCACCTCACAATCGTCCGACGAAAAAAGTTTTATAAAAATTTGTATGGAAGAAAAAGCAAGAAATACAGAATTAAACACAGTGACCATTCGACTTATTTTTGCCCCAAAATGCGAAGTTAAGTTGCAGCTGTTAGCAGACAGCAGCACGCGGACACTAGATTTGTACGGCAGTGTTTTGGCCACGAAACGTTCAGTTTTGTAGAGAATCATTAGAACGTTATGGAGTTCATATATCTTTTTTGCGATGGTGGAAAGCCCTTGCGCTAATGATGACAGAGACTGGAGCAGTGACACAGCTCTGCTTCACTCCTATATCAACGTCCAGCTCAGATGAGGGGGTTGCGAAGGGCTACATGGATGAAAGCCTTCGAAGTTGAAAAATCTGTCCAATCAGCTAGACCTTACCATAACAATCCATCTTGGCTAGTTGAATAGAAGGCTCTGGAGAAGGCAACAAACAGCTCTTGGAGTGGTTGGTCCCGTTCACGACATCCATGTTATTTGACTTGCGGAAATGTTTGAGGTACATATGTGTGCGTTTGAACAAACTTGTATACATCTTCAAGGATGGAACGCTACGGAAATTTCTGGCCAAATCTTTGTTTGGTCGATAGCCCATTTAATAGGGATTTGGAAATGTTTGTACTCAAAATAGAAACGATTTACCCAGGTGTGTCTCATTTTGATCGGCATTTATCAGTTAGATGCAACAAATTTCGTCCTCAAAGTTTGCACTTTTAGGGTGATAACAGAGCTCACTTTGGACCTGGACGTCGGATGACACCAACAGTTAATTCTGAATCAGAATGCGCACATGACTGTTTCCTTAAAATCCACAGATTCTACGAGATTATTCGATGGTAATGAGACTCACGAAAAGCAAAATCAATTACTTAACTGTAAACCCGTAATTAAATTCTCAACGAATTTCGAAACGTTATTTAAAACAAGCAGCTCATCGAATCCATTTCGAACAAGTTGGAAGAAATGCTTTGTGTAAGCCAACAACCAGATCATCATGGATTCTTTTGGTATTCGCAGCATGTTTCAAAGTTTCTCCATGTTGTCCTATAATGAAACACTGATTTTTGCCTCCCCTAAGTGATTGATGGAATAAAATGTCTAAAAGATATCTAGGCAAGTCACGCACCATGGTGATCATTAGGAACATACTAGGACAAACGTGGCAACAACAGAAAAGTTAATGTGTTTACGGCTGAGCCGTGGGCGGAGACTCAGACATAAGTTTGAACAAAGTGAGGATTGAGTATACTGTCTTGGAATAACTGTGACTTTTCATAGCAATCGTGAGGCTTCAGGTCTGTTGTTCAAAATACAGAATAGTCCGCAAAACTGAGGATAATAATCCATATGTTCGCAGAATTGAAGCCATATTTACTTATTTTATTTGTCAAAATGTTCCCCTCAGTAACTTCTTACTTTAATCATGAAATACCGTTGGCAAAGCGCTGAACAAGAATCAGTAAACCTGCAAAAAGATCACTTATTGTGCCCAGAGTTGATGAACATACTATCAACCTGTACGAGTATCATATCACAACAAGTTAGGGAAGCTCCGGTACAGATCTACAAAATTGTAAAACTTTATCGCTCCACGGTTCGGAGCGTGTTCTGTTCAACACACCAAAGTCCCTATGAATTCAATAGAAAAGAGGTCTAAGTTTTACTGTCAGGATAGTGTTGCGTTTACCAAATACCAACAATATTACGGGTGGAATACTATCTTGCTTTGAGACTGGACACAGTTTCAGAGTTTTCTAGCATGATGACCTTCAAAGAGATGAGTCTGCGAAGTCAGTTGCAATGGACAGAACACAGTAGAGTTCCTCCTCCTACCACAAGGACAGGAATCCCGAGGCTCATTCACTTCTTGGATAATGGTACATACACGTTTTCACCTTTATTGTCAGACGCTTAGGAGAAAACTAAACCTCCTTCAGTTAATGGAGTTCATCCACTGGTATTCTATTTGAACTGACTTTCCACTAGAATTGTTTCCTTCAGTGCTGTGGAGTAGATACATTCTATTCTTGTTGGTCGAAGGACTCTTTTCGCACAACCACATGGAGGGAGAGCCAGAGGCGGTCAGACAACGACTTGCCAGAGAAGTTTGAAAGCCATTATCAACAAACTCAGCCGCGCTGGTCACCGCCGTCTTCCTGGATGGGGACCCCGAGACGGGCCACATCAACGGCTAGAGACATTGTCAGACATGGCCCAGTCGCGCCCTCAATGGCGCTCATGCATCCAAGCTATTGCCTTCAATGCATAGCTCCTTTTCCGAACCCCCCACTTGACAGCCCACTGACAGTGCTGGCTTTATGCACCAGTTTATCAGCTCCCGCCTGCAATGCGCAGCTATCTACCCCTCCCCCCAAATCATCGGTGAGCGAAACTGCGGCAGCTACAACCCCTGTAAGACGAGTACGCGGTTATCACAGCTGACAATGATGATGACGCTGATTCTTGTTGGTAGGGCGACTGGCCACATAGTGTTTAAACCGTGCAGGCAGTTCGTTTATTCTGAGGACCAGGTTTCAAAGTCAGCAGATTTTTTCTAACAAAACACTGGACAAAATTTCTGCCATTGAATCAGAAACAATGACTTGGTGGTGGGCTTGAATGCTGCAATCATCCCATTGGTGGCACCAGCTGAAACTCCGAAACACAAAGTGCGACTATCCCAGGAAGGTTAAAGAATAGCAACAAAACCTCGAACTTCGACGCTCATACTGTTTTCCGCAATAGAAGTGCGAGTAGAGTAAGATATTTCCTCCAAGCGACGAGCATACCTGTATTTATGGAAGCAACATTGAACAAAGGCAACGACGGGATAGAAAACATCGGTCCTAAACATCCCACATTCCGACTGCTCAAAGTGTGACCATGACCACCATGGTTGTACGAGGGATGAGATACTGCCAAGGCGCCCACACCTAGACAGGAGGACGATTAAGATCCTCAGCAAAAGTCTTTGGTTCAAAAGCCTAAACGCAAGGCAGCGGTGTTCGGCTGGAAATGCAGATACATTACCAGTTTTACGGAACACGTCGCCACACATTTTCCAACCCCCAAACTAGAGAGTCAGGAGACTGCGTTCGTCAGACTTCTACCCATGGACCAATCTGGTATGACAGACTCTGTGAGTGTCGCGCGGACATCCCGCAGTATAGGTCAATGGGTCGCCGAGACACACAAACCGCTACACCACTGTAGTGTCCAGTTTCTTCAAGAGTGCAAGTCACTTTAAACAATTCTAAATAATTCTGCCGCACTATTTGATGTGAGCTTCACATCTGCGAGGTGTTAAGTGCTAATATGGAACTGAGTGGGGTCGAAACCAAACCTCATGCTTACAGACCAGGTAACTGATGGTAACCGGTGGACAGGCTGGAGGTCAGATCGCTTCTCGTATCCATAAAGTCAGCTTTTGCAGACAATCAAAACCCATGGCACCGGTGTGACCGTGGTTTGTTTGACAAGGTGCGAACCACACTGCTTTATGTAACAAAATATTGCTTCTACACCAAGATGAGTTATAAAATCTCTGGGTGATTAAAGGTTGTTGTCTCCGATGAATTAGCCGGGTCTTATGAGAACACAGAGTGAGCGAGGCTGAGGCACGTCAGATCGTCTTGGGAAAAGAAAATGATGCCGTCATGGGTGTGATACTCGCGTTACGTTTGCTGGGATATGTGTACCACATGTCAGAACAGAGAGCTGTTTTTACCCAGCCCTGTGCTGAGCGGAAATGGTCAACAGGCGGGCTATCTATGGTCCGGTAATAGAGCATGACATCACCAGACTGGTTCAGCGTTCAACAAGTGAATGCTCCCTCGTTGTATTATTTTCCAAAGATCGAAACTGTAGCATCTGGAAATGAAGCACTCGTGATAAATGGACTATTGCTGACAAACTGAACTGAACTTCGTCGAACCATTAACTTTTTTATTCCCTACAGACCGTGCTTGACCTTGGATATGGATATGCCCTGGAAGGTTACACTGCTCAGACAGTGTCAAGGGTTCTATCAAAAAGTCAACCCGAACACTTAATTTCATGGCTAGTCTAGAGAATTGAAGGCCTTGGATAGTTCAGTTTAGAGACATCTGGCTGACAATAGGCTGGACGTCTTTGTTAACGAAGCCCTTAAGTACATAAAGCACGTCGGCTAAAGTTTAGCGTGCCTGACAAACATCGTGCTGTTTTGCACAGTTGAGTAGGTGATGATTCATGCCTACAAATCCGGTTGGGTATTGTGCCCAACCTGGATTACTGAAATGTTGCGGTTTCGAAAGTCTAAGTGACTTCAATAAACGTCGTTGAGCAACCAGCGTGATCGGAGTTCAGCATGTGGCATATTTGAAGCACCCTCATCTTCTCCCGCATGATCAAATCATGGCTCTATCCACATACTGCACCATGTTTCTTCGAATTCCACTATCGTGCAATACACTCTTGAACATAATGCCTCCTTCTCTAATTCTATATAATCACCAAAAAATACAAAAAAATGTCGAGTGTTCAAATGACTTGTAGAACTAGCTGTAGGATATATCAGATGCTTGAACGTATCAAGGTGCCTGCAAGGCCCAAAGTTGCAGATCATTACCTTTTGTTTAGTTTTACAGACTAACCGATACGAAAACATTCGTGAAGACATTTCCCCATGGAATGTGATACGTACCTATGTGGATATCAGATGGTTCTGACCATGATGATCGCTTCGCGTTTGATCATCTGAGGATTGTAGACTCAGAAGATTCTGTAGCTAGTTGTTTAGTTCACCCAAATTGTACAGCTTAAAAAATCTTCCCATAGGTTTTGATTCCGATCCCGAGAGCCTTCTGTGAACAAGCGAAATGTACTTTTGTCTGAAAGATGTATTTTTATTTCATCAACCCGATGCAATGAAGAACTTAACTCCCTAATTTATCCTCACGGTCCTTTAATGGTGCTTTAAAATAGAGACTTCTACCAACCTCTTCTCGACTGTATTTCCATGAAATATCTTATTATATTCTGATGTCATCATGGATTATCTAACGCTTTGAGTTGATGCGCGTAGCCCACACGGGTCTAACTTATTCATGCTTTCCAGTTCTTCTTACACGACCCAAGGTAACTTCGGAGCACTGAAGAGGAAGCTTACAAGGCTTGAGTTTACGCTTAATTTTATGCATTTATCGGCATTTGGTAGACTCAAGAATAAACAGTTGAACTGCCCGTTCAGTAAGCTCATTCTAGAGGAAATAAGCTGTCAATAAACTTAGTGTGTAATGGGACAACACCATGGTAACAAGTCCAATCTAGGCTTTTACGGTTGTCCTATCTCATGATGTCCATCGAGAACAAATGCTGTCAAATACAGCTACAGTCGTGCTTGTTGGTCGCCTGCCGTTCCGAGTGTACGGCCTATTCTCCATCAATTACCGACTTTTAAATATACGTAAGTTAACGGGCCATGTGTTTCGTTGCTAGGCGCCAGCCGAAACAGCTCTTTTCCTGAAACAGTGCTTTTCAAATTTCCCATCATCGCATGCACCACTCGTTTAATGTGGAGAGGGCCACTAAAAAGAGAGGAGGATATTGATGCCCTAATGACTATGCTGCACACAGGCCGCCCCATGTTTCAGTTGGTACGATACTCGAGATATCGAGTATATTTTCGTAAAACTGAAACATGAGGCGGCCTGTGCGCAGCACTTTCAATTGAAGAACATCAATTGAGTCTCCCATGAAAATCAAATTGAATTGTGAATGCGTGTATTTGTCGAAATTAGTCCAATTTGGGTTCAGGTAGATCATAAGGTTGACGGAGACTCGGGGACTGCGNCCAAGAAAGGCCAAAACCGGTCGTGGGCTGTCGAAGAGTTTTCAGCAACTTTGTGAGTAGTTTCCTTCATGAAAAAGGGAGGGACGCTTATTTTGAAAGACATGTCTCAGCTCACTCAGATCTCTGCACTCCTTACCTGACATTGTGCATTCTGTCGTTTTTGAGTTAGACAGCAACAGTGGAATGGTCGGGCTTCTCTTCCTCAATTACAACATGGCTTTTGTAAGCTTTTTCTTGGTTGCTGACCAAAACCGCTTCCTACCAACCATGATGCGATAAATACATTATATGATTACTTTACTGAACGATGAAAACGCGTGTACCACAGTAAACAAAACTTGCTTCACAGCAAATCTCGCAATTTTCCCTTGAATATCGTTCCTCTTCTCTCGTTTCATATGTATGTCATACTTTTTGTCTAAGTAGGGGTTGATTAAAACGCCGGTCCGTCGCTCGTAGCCGAACAGTTAGATGTTCCAACTGCTGTTAGAGAGGTCGTGGTTCGAAGCTCCCTGGCATTCAGTGAGGTACGCGCCGCTGATCCTTAATGATGATGGGAAAGTTGTGCAGTGTTTCTCAGCGTTTCATTTATCGACTTCCCTTACGAGACGAAATCTCCATCAAACGTTCTCAAAATCTTCTCACGTTGTAAAAAAAATTAATCGAAATGTTGAAAAAATTGGCCATATGACCTTCAACTACTCAGGCAAAAGGACTTCCACTCATAACATATGACCCAGTTTTCCCTCATAGAGTGAAAACGTAAATTTGTGAAAAAACTAAATAAATATGTTATTACGAGCCGGTCTGACAAGAGAATGTTTTGATTTATGGATACGCGACCGGCAACATCACACACAACTGTTTTTTTGTGAGCTTTATCATCGTTTCACCGAACAGACAAACACTGTTGAACATTTTGTCACTTCCTATTGAAATAACTCATTCCCAAGTAAATCACGTCATACACGATGGCGCCTACGAATGACTCGATACTTTCGAACAACAAGCAAACATAGGTACATTTTTCCTGTGGTGGTCAATTTATCTGGAACACTAAATTTGATTTGCTTGAACTGTTTCAAAAATGAGTTAATCAGATTCCGTCCCAATTTACCACTTCGATATCAAGTAGGTGGAATTTAAGCCGCCAGTCTAACTGGATTGCCTTTGACCACCCGGGATCAGACAAACTTGCAACCCAATTTTTTTCCCGTGTGACAACATCTATTGATTGCACGTTTATTACACGTTGCGACTGCAATGCCTGGAAAGCTGAAACTTCCGGCTTTGTCTGATTAAACACTTGTGTGACTGATTGTGTGCCACTAAATTTATTGGGAACTATCATTCACATTGTGAGACGCCTCTGAATGGGAGAAAATTTTTACCAGTTTAGATGGAAACCAACTGGCAAGAAAACAGTGTCTACTGGATGGATGAGTCGACAAACTATGGATTCAAAATAGTATCGGGTAAAAAAGCACGATTATCCGACGTTAAGCACCTTTGACTGTCCGCTGCCATGACGGCAAGCGGAACGAGTTACACCAGATAACATGGAATTGTTTGGAAGGCGCATGGGAACTACGGGTGGAAAGTCAGTGGAATTCAAGGCCGGTGGAACGGAGTTAAAATTGTGAAAGTGTCTTAAAGGGAAGGGCAAAATAAGCCACACAGAACACGAACACAGGGAAGCTAAAAACAGATATGAGGGTTGATGATGGGCCAGATATTCAAGGTAACAGCAATCTCAAAACCAGGTCCTAATGGAAATATACACACTCTGGGGGGTCGAATAACCACGGATCTCACTAGACCAGTAGCGACCATTTAATTTGACGACTGAGAGGCATGCGTTCCAATGAGTTATGATGCACCTACAGCAGCTTAAAATTGATATCAGAGGTTTGTAGTTTACTGGTGCTCCTTGCAAATTAGGTAACAGGAGATTGTTGCAATTTTATTGGGGATTAGTTAAAAGCCTCAAATGTGACACTATTTGTTCAGAATAACAGCACAATCATCATCCAACAAGGAGAAATCCGGAGTAATTTAGTTCGTATTCTCACTAAATCATTCATTTTCGTGTATATTTAAGACTAGTTATCCTCAAACATATTCTTGTTTCTAAGTTAAGAAAAGTTCAATATCTCAAGGAAGAAATTCAGGTGAATTTCAGTTGCTTTTTGTCGTAACTAACTCAAGTTGCGAATGAATGTTCATCGTATTCTTCTGACATTTTGGTTTTCAGAAAAAAATAATGGAAGAAACGCCTACTTGATTAGACTTAAGTCACAAACGGTCTTTGTGGAAGTTCTGCGTCCTCTCCACGAAAGATAACGCTTCGCTTGGAGTATTTTAAGGCTAAACCAAGCACGACTACCACACCTGGCCGTGTTTTGTGAGAACAGCTTGTATGAATTTACTATTCTTTTAATATCGCGAATGCTGGATATCATCTTTGGTAAAATTTGCACAGGGTGGTAACTCTACTTCAAAAGGGTACTACGGTACATTACCGTTAGTTCTCTGGGATACAAGAATCAAATCCAAGTAACTTAGACGATTAGTGAGTTCATGCGTTGTGTGTAACTTCCATCTTAGAAGTTTTCAGTTGGTAAGCCAGACAAAATGTAACCAAGTAATGTGGATTTCGTAACTCGATAATGCGTGGCATTATAACCGGATGAAGTGTGAGTTGATCGCAATACCGATCAGGCGAGACCAACATTTTCAAAGTAAAGACACGCGATATGAATACAGACACAAATGCACAGATAAAGGTGCAGTTCACCAGATAAAGTTCGTGTAGAGTACTTCGGTGAGTTACTGAGGAAATAGCGGAAAGTTGATACTAGATGTTTACTGGGTAGGCTTTGCCCAACCAAATCATCAGAATAAAATTAGTCCAGTCAAAATGAACGGGGAATCTCAAATAAATGAACCAAAAACACTTAACGACGACACTTCTTGAAACCGAAGAGTCGTATTGCACCACAGACATGTGATTTTTGCTAATGTTAATTAGAGCTCTAGGATCAGGTGGTATTTTTTGTCAGAGCTGCTAGGCTCCAGCCTTATGGTTGGCATCTATTTGCAATAATCTCATCTTTGAAACCAGTTCATATAATTAGATGTAAACCATGGCATATTTCGGGAATCTAAATCCTGGCGAATGGTCAAAATATTCCATCTTTGTTGTAATTTATCTTCAAGAAGGATTAAGACGTGGGCTGAGAACTGAACCCGACGCGTCCCCGTGTATGGCTGAAGGTCTCCGAAATCAGACCATACCATTCCTCACTTCAGAACGGATATCCTGCAACACGTGAAGAGTCAGGTACTTTATTTCAACGACTCTTAATTAGCCGACCACTAAGGAAAAATGTGAGGGAACAACATTCGGAATTGAGAACGTCTCCGGGGCACTAGCCTTTTGACGGCAGAGTAAATGTTAACTATTCTAATGGTATTTACGAGTGGTTAAGGTTTCTCAGGAAACTACATCTCCAACTCACCAAGTTTGAATTAATTCTGTATACATGCTATGTGCTCACTGTTTTTTATCAACTATTCAGCTGGAGGCTGAGACACATAATTGTCGAGCTTCGCCCAGTGGTTTCTCAGTGCCTCTCAACAACGCCAAAATTAACTATACAACAAGTCTAAAATTTACTAGTTTAATCAATTACTAAACATTCTTAACCATCTTGAGTGTTATTTAGGATTATATTTCGTTTGGTGGTTTACAGGCCATATACTTGATACCTGCTTTGCCCCACACACAACCGACTTAGTGAAGCACTGCGGAATGTATCACACATTACCAGTTAGACGGAACTGCTTGCGGGTGTAGCAGCATGTTGAGTGCATAAGAAAGTCAGCATATCTCGATATCTGAATATGAGCACGCAAGCGTCCTTACCGAAACAGTGTACAATAAGAAAATTAAGCCCCAGCCCTTCTTTATCGCGGTTTGCATGGAGTGAGCTGTGTCTCCGCTCATGGTTTAATAATTCTGGTTGTAGTCTGAAGTTGTAAGCATAGAGCACTGTACTGCCATTTATGCTCATTCCTGAGGACCAGCCGAGCTAACTGTATTAAAAGTTTCACGCCAGGATGTGTTTTCCACGTATTTGAGTGAAAATCTGGCGTTTCATCACCGTCCCGACTAGTACTGTTAAACAGAGTAGGCGAGTTACGGGGGGTCGTTCAGAGTTACTAGAACACAATGGGTGAGTTTACTGTGGATAGGGTCCAGAAATCTACTTGATTACAAGCTTGTTTACTTGATGCACACAATCGTCATCACGGTACACAGGCCTCTTTTAGCTGGATGAGGAGATTTTGGCATGTTCCATGGAGATTCATCGTGTAAATTAAGCCAATTCACGGTGAAACACCGAGAACAGCTGGGAATCATCAGGAGTGAGCAACTCACAATATCAAGGAGTGTCGAACCTATGATCTGCCGAGTATTAGCTTGAACGCAACCATTCCTCCACGAGCGGTTAATACAAGCCTTTTCCAAACGATTTTGTACCACGTCACTCTCAATACAACTTAGTTGCAAAATTAATGGTTACCACGGATCATACTAGGAAGTTTGACATTTGCATGACAAGCGGTTTACAACTACATAATCAGTGTATTCAAATGAAGTTGACTGCTAAACATTTCAACTAAACGCTCCTCATGTCAGTGGTCACAAGTCAGATATAGTTCCATATGGATGCACACCAACAGATCGGTCGTGAGCCCTGTCATCACTCGCTCAATGACAACCACGGTCAAAATAATCTAACAAAAGCATTTCCTTCATCAAGCAGCCTATACATTGTCTCCAGCAGCTTTGCTGCCTACGGTAAACTATTCGATGCTTGTTGACTGCGCAGAAGTAGTGCACGGGTAAGATGAAAAGGGGAGAACCACTAAGAGCTTTATGAATAAAAGGGTTTTTATGTCCACTCGCATTTCTGAAAACTTTGTGAAGGCTGCGACGCAACTGAAGAAATGAAAGATGCTATATAACACACGATCCTGCCTTTTGTCCACCAATTTAATAGTCTGTGGTTGCAAAAAGTTGAACCAATTCCTGTCTGGATTCCTGATCCTATGTTGACTTGACCATTTTACAGTTCTTCCTCAAGCGCAGTAAGCTTGGTACAGCCCAGCCATTATTCAGATGTTGAATGTGAGCTTTCTATCAGATTTAAACACCAGACGTAAGTTCGTCTGTTTTTGGAGCACCTTATCCAAGATCCAGTGACGACCAGGCGTTTATAGGCTGGTATTATTTACTTGCCAGTGGTAATCGAAAACCTGTGTTTCGCATTTACGGGCACAGAAATGGAAAACCGCATGTTGTAGATATCCGAAAGGCAGTGAGGCACTGAACTTCTGGATGGGCTGATAACACATATTGAGTGTTTCATGTAACCCAATTACCCTTACTTATATCACGGACTTGACCCATTTTTAAATTTGCGAATGTAATGGATCCATGTTTACCGTAGTTTAATTCCTGCCGAGCGAACTGAACAATCTTGATAAAGGACGGGAAATGCGGAATAGTCATTTTCCAGCCCGCTGCTTTCGATTTCGACCAGTGCTGAATTTTGTGTGCCTACGTTCCGCGGCATTCAAAACTAGAATATAGTCTAGAATGGTTCATTTTTGGAAAACCAAGCTTATTTAGTGATCCTGTTGTTTTTTCAAATGCCAAATCAAATTTCTAAGACGGATCTCCATTCGTTTTGTTAGCGTCTACAAGTGTATTATTTAAAAGCTGAGTGTCCACTAACTATAATCATTTTCTAGTCGATCTCACGCCCTCTAATGTGCAAGTCCACAGGAGTCATATCCTGCTCACAGTACGAGCAAGCTCAGTGTGCCCGCAATCACCCACACCTCACACATTACTCGAATCCCACTCCGAGGGCTCAGTTTTTGTTGTGTGCATAAACGTGGGACGCGTACGACGGATTTGATCGCTGTTTTCGTAAAGATGAAATTTTCAAGCCCAACGTGTGTTGACCTGAGCTCAAGCTCATGTTCAGGGACCTGCTTCCAAATAGTATCGCGTAAAGCCGTCCGCTGAATCAGTTTCCGGCTCTCTCTGTCCCCACTTGCGCATAGGACTGCCTAGTCGTAAAGATTTTTCAAGCCCAACGTGTGTTGACCTGAGCTCAAGCTCATGTTCAGGGACCTGCTTCCAAATAGTATCGCGTAAAGCCGTCCGCTGAATCAGTTTCCGGCTCTCTCTGTCCCCACTTGCGCATAGGACTGCCTAGTCTGCGAACACCCACAGTGCAAGCATGTTCAGCGTAGCCTATGTGAATCGGATGTGAACTGGATGTGTGATGGCTGATAGTGGTCTGCCGCCATTCCTGGTGCACATGGAAAACGAGCGTGCTGAGATCAACTGATTTATTGCGCGGTTGTGAAATTAGATGGGACATGATGGAAAACATCTCACATGGAAAACGAGTGTGCTGAGATCAACTGATTTATTGCGCGGTTGTGAAATTAGATGGGACATGATGGAAAACATCTGGACAACAGCGAACTGTCGCGAGGAAACGGCAAAGTAGGACCATCACTGACCTTAACCATTTTACTCGAGCGATCTTGTACTTCACTTTAGCTGTTGCATTCACCGCATCATGTCGAGTTTGGTGGTATTGTTCTGCAGAAATCGTAATGGATAGAACTGAGAGATAAACAACTGGTCTAATGAGGTCAAGGCTGACTGTCGAGACTTGAGTGTCTAATGAATGCATGCCCAAATCGATTGCTTCAGTCCAAACGCAAGCGGAGTGAGTTCCAATCCCAAAGTTTAGGGTTTGGTTTTCTAACCCCGAAACAATTAAAAACAGCAAAACCCAAGTTTCGACCACATATCCTGTAAATTTTTGACGTGTTCCAAATCATTTCCGGCATGTGACACTTGGTCACAACAAAAGCGCATCGAATTATCCTGCGTGCGTTCCGTTACCACACTGTTTTGGGTAAAGCTTTTTACTACCATGTCATACGACAACAAGACAGTAAATTCTCCACAAGTCTGAGACCAATTATGAATTTTCGGTGGTCAAACAAAAACACATTAGCTAGTATCCCCTTCTTTGGGCCTCACGCAATCTCTGATCATTTGAACATTATCTTGTAATCTCCACTCACCGAGTTAAATGGGTTCGAACGAATCCACCAAAAGGGTCATTCGCCAGTTTCCAGTAGACCATGTGACGCAGAGTCAGAGCTTGATGAATGAAGCAAATGAAATGTGCTTCAGTGTCCGGTAACATACTGAAACTCACCTGTCATTTTATGTTTGAATAAAATGCCCGTGAATATTTTCACAACTAGAGATCGGTGTTTATTCAATCGGATGTCTCTTTTGCAACCACAGTTACGTTGGCCGTACATACTGCTGTAGCTGGTGAGGTTTTATCAAATATGGAGGAAGAATTTCCAATAAATACAGTCTAGTCAATAACAATCCCAGCTACTGTTCACGAAACAGAACAAATGAGGTTAAACTCATAACACACTAGTGAGCTTCCGTATCCTGGAAGAACGCAAGACCAAAATAAATTCTTCATGTGTTTTACTCATCCAGACAGGATCCAGTGTCCATGTCACCTAAAAAGCGCAAGAACGACAGAAAATCTGGAAAAATTTCGAAACATCCTTTTGCAACTGAACACTGGCATCACGTAATACATGCCAGGCGTAAGATGTGAAAACAAACTCAGTACAACTCGCCTGTAAAGAATACGGATGAAAGCAATTGGAAGAAGTTTTACATCGTGAAGTTGGGCCAGTGCTGGTAATAACAGTGAAATGAGATGGGGGTATGAAATACTGGATTTGCTATCTCTAAGGAGAAACCTTCCCAAGGTAGATTCAATGATGCCATCGTTTCCGTCTGTGCATATAGACTTGATGTTACCCCAAAGTCTTACTCCAACTTAAAGGGGGTGCTACTGTGACAACCAACTATCTCGATGTAGTTCAATTTTTTCAAACAGTGCCTGTTTAGAATATACTTTTGCTACCATTATGGAAGACTATCCATAAAATGGAACAAACAGCTAACACCTCGTTCCATCCACCCACGTGCCTCCGAAATACAGTCTTATGTGTGTACACAGTGTGAAGTGAACTGGGCTGGAACGCCATCGCTGACAAGCGGAAGCGGCACTCACATAGTTTTTGACAAATACACCAGGTCGCTTGTGGTAAAGGTACTCTATGCTGCACTCCGTAGACCAGCTAGCTTCGAGTTTTACGTCCTCAACTCTGGATGCCAGTTGAATGCAAAATGTCACTGTTGGCACAGAAGTGGTAATTTCTCTGGAACTGGACGCCAAACGAGTGCTTCCTTTTGAAAGCCTCGAGACTGTGAGGCAAAGTAACTCATCATCATCATCATCATCAAGGACAGCAAACTAACTATCCACTGTCCAAGCAATCCCTATCTTAGTCTTGCCTAGTTATTTAGGATGATAAGCCCCGAATGTAGCCAGCCGATGGCGCCAGTGCAGGTCAGCAGTCGACACAATTAGGCAAACTGTTCAGCGTTCGCGAGTTTTTCTGAGTTGTACCTGTCCAAGGGAATCACTTTAAAATCAAGCTAACCTTACACCATGTCATCTGCAAAAACTGTGTCCAAATTATTAAATAACAATGCCTGAGTATGAAGGCTGCACTCTGCCCGTATCTGGTTACCGTTTTTAAGACGTACAAGGCACATTTTGTGAGCACACTGGGATAGTTGAGTTAAATTGCGGCACCCCAAGTCCATTCACTGATAGAATAACCGGAGACCTCAGGACATTCCACAGTGATACGCCCTGTTTCCTCCTATCTTCCCGCTTAGCCGCCTTACTAAACCCATTGATCTACCTGATCTGAGGTACGCTTATGAGATAAAGAATATTATTTAATACCAGAAGATAAATTGACCCTACAGTGTTGCGTTTGATTCAGAAGAAACAAAGCGCCTGTCCGTCTGCTTTTCAAGTAGCGTTCAATTATTACTGGGCTGTCTTAGTAAAATTATTCTCTTCGGGAGAAATTGGATCATGCCATTGTGATCGTACTTTAGAATGCAAACCACTCACTCCAACGCCTTGATCCTCTGGAACAGAGACCATCTAGTTCTTGGGTAACTGTGTAGCACTGTGTTGTTATGCTCATGGATTTCTTAGGTATCATGCAGTATTGCTAAACCGCGCATTCCGCAGTTCAAAAACTACGACTTTTTCGCTTCTTCAAAGAGCAGAAAAGTTCTTCTCTGGCAATTACGCGCTACAGTTTTTTCGGGTCGTTTCAATCATCTTGCGATGTCTCATATATATACAAAGTATCTTGGCTACCGACTTCTCTTTCATTTCACAATGTTGAGTTTTTCTTAGCTTTATACCTCGTAGTCTAGTTTAGATCGTCTAAATCCGTTGACGGCTCTGTAATTAAAGGCTAATATATGGCCAAAGACATGTGAGAAAAAGCCATTACTATTTGTTCATTGCTCGGCTTATTTGTTCACGGAATGTGTAGTGTGTTAGTCAGCGTAAACGAATGCACACTGAATTCTTGTGATTTGCCTGGTAGAGTGAGATAGTTTCATGATTCTGTCATGGCGAATTCTGGCTTCTCATGTGCTTGTCTGTTCTGGGACTAAAAAGCTGATGTTTTCAGGAAAGGTCTCACTGGCAATCCCATCTGTATTTACGTTTAGGATACATCATGTCATAAGAACTAAGCATAAAAATTAGGACAATCCAACGGCTTTATCAAGGAGCCCATCACATGCTATTTTGGGTCAAAAATGATCAACATAACAGAATTTTAGCCAGCTCGCACATTGATTATAATCTTTACAGCAAACTAACGCATTGATTGTCATACAAGAGAAAACCCATAGACCAGTAAAACAGCTGCAAAGGGCAAAGGTCATCAAACTGTGAGGCAGGGCGAATAAAAGTGGAGGTTTTAACGTGATGCACTACCGGCCTCACCTCGTTAAAGCAACTCCGGTCGTAGATTCTAGCTGCTCACACAAACCATGTTAGTAGGACCGAATCACTACTGTTCCAGTCAAAACGTCATATGTTTCGACAGATTATAAAGCTGAAAGCTTGTCTACACTTAAATAAAATAAAGTTGTGGAATTCGAAAATTTTCGCCTGTTTGTTCCCGCTTAAGGGAGTAATACATTGGTCGGAAAAAAGCAAGATTTTTGTGACCAATGGGGCCCTTTTCCAAGGTCGCCGTTTAATCGTGCAGGTTCATACCTAATCATGGTAAACGGTTTAATGAAAATAAAAAAACTGATAAAGATTGGTCTTTAATTTTGTTCTATATAATAGCTGCAATTTTTATTGTGAATTTCTGTTTATATTGAACAAACCATAATTCTGTCCTTACTCTTAGAAAGGATCACCACCAAGTGAGTTTTATAGTTTTAGTGTAGTCTTTCCGCTGTATGGGTGGAGAGAATTATGCTCCATAAGTCTAAATAAGCAAAAATACTTTGGATGTCGCGATCCACTATTGAACAAAAGGTGGATTTCCGAAATCCACGAGTATGTTGGATTCTGTATGTGCACGTTTGCATGCTTGGGAAGGTGCCAGTGAAAAGGAACATAAACGGTTGGCAATTCGAAACATTTCTGTCTATAGTTGGCGACTTCGTTTGAAGCAATCACGCAATCAGAATAGCCTAAATGAGTTTCCAACGCTTTTCCACTCAGAGAATTGTCCCAGTGGGATAACGACATGCATAAATCATGCTGTTGGAGGGTTTGTTTAACTGACTGGAAGGTTTTCGTCTACTTACGGGGGTGAATGAAGGTTAGTCGTTGCAGAGGAAGGCAGCACCTTGTAAATTTTGAGTAAACGTGCATTCTGTCAAACCACGATGATCAGAACCTAATTAGTCAAAAACGGATAGAGCGTGGAAATGTACTTCAGTTTCCTTAACAGTGTCCGCATGAGAAACATAAATTTCACGATAAGCAACGAAGGAGCGTTCAAGCAAGTGACACGTGCGACAGAAAGAGTAAGTCTCCAATCAATCTATTTTGAAACTCCACAGAAGGTTAAATGGCCTGCGTGGGGCGGTCATTCTTAGTTCAAGTTTCCTTGCACACTCACAGTGCCAAATGAGCCAAATAATTTTAATTTCACGCATATCCGAGACCGTTATATCACCACTTTCAGAGAAAAGACATCCCTTGGACTAGTCACAACACTGCTGTTCTTGAAAACAAACTTTTCATGTGGTACGTGGTGTAGGACGAAAATTTGTTACAGGTTATGCACGAGTGCACTACATTTTATCCCAATAAGAGCTGTCCACAATAAACTTAATTTCAAAACTTTTGTGTTACTGCTTTTGTCACACAGAGCGTTTGCTTGTGGCTGGACTTTTAAACAAAAGTGTGGGCTGTACTCGTTTAAGTATTGATTCGGTTTTAACTGGGGATCAAAGGAATCCATATGAATCTTTAGTTCATTATGTTTTTCCAAGGGCTTACGTCTCCCTGATGAGTTCCAAGAAGAGTAAAACCGGTCGTAGTAGGTCAATGTCTCCAGTAACCTTATGCATAGTATGTCCCTTCGAAAAATCCCAGGATTTTTCAGAAATTATACAGAAGAAAACATGGGGCGGCCTTTGTGCAGCACATTCGGTTGAAGAAAAGTTTCATAAAAGCAAGGTTAACTAGAATAAAGTTTGCTAATTGTTAAAAGCAGCCCAAATGATAGCTAATCAAACTGTTGGTCAGTTGTTGTTCGTCTAACGGGTAAGCGTTCGACCATTGGCCGGGATGTCGAGGTTTTAATATTCCTAGATCTTCGCTCACTGGTGACGAGTTTCAATAACGATGAAACAGTCACAGGGTGCTTCTCACCCTTTCGTCGTAGAATGCTTTCAATAAAGGGTCAGCTGCATCAGTAGAACCGTTATATTCCACAATGCGCATTTTGTAAGATAAACTCTAACCTCCCCTGGTGACTGGAAACAATCGTGGTTCCGCGGAAGTACAAGTTCGGCTGTGTATTGCTCTAAATGACTCGAATCTTAGAGAACACACCACGCGCTCTGTATTTGTTAACTACTTGGTATGCGTTAAAGGTGATAACTCGTAATATCCAGGGGTAGCATATCGGACCTAGGTATCACTGACATTTAAGGAAGTTGGCTGGGCACGAAAAGCCTAACGCTGTGAAATGGAGTCTGAAACTGGCATTTTACTGCTTTTGTTACACTTCTGCGGTAAAATTATAACTTGCACGCTATTTCTCGTTACTTAGCCGGCCTTTGCTTGAGTGTAGGCTGAAGGATAATACTAAAACAGCACAAGAAATATGGGGTTTTTATGCTTGATGCTAATATTTTAAAGAACTACCAGATTTTAGTGCCTCCCTCTTAAGGGCACGCTCTCTAATCTAATTCAATTATACAAATGTTCTGTTTTGACTAGGAGCAATATTTTTATAATGTAGTAATATATGTGCAATAAAGTTAATTTCCGGAGAAACACTAGTGCTCCTCTTTTGCTCTTGCATGGCCAAGCGCATCATGTTTGGGACTTTGCCAGATGTAAAATGCCTCCAAACCACTGCACGTAGATTTAAAAAAAAGATATTGAAGCGGCCCCATGTGCTAAGCCATATTGTGATTTCGTCATACACAATTTCCTTTATTTACTGATTGTTGGTAAAACGAGCCAGGGTTTCTTGAAACTAACAATTTGTTTTCCTTTGTGTCCTAAGACCAAACGCTTGTCACTTATTGAAGCGGCCTGAATAGTTGTCTCATCGTTGACAGTAATAGGTATATACATCATTTAAAGTATATTAGATGTGTTGTACCACGTTAAAAATTCTGTTTCATTGCAAGTAAACAATTAAAAACAAACATTCGATCATATCATTTGGGCTAGTGCTCGCGTTTGCCCCAAAGTTGTCGAAGATACCACGGTTTCAAATTTCGATAAGAATTAGCAAACAACCGAATCGGATTACTCGCGTCACAGCTTCCCAGTTTTAAACGGCAAAAGAGGAATTTTTCATTATCGTTTTTGGGTGCCTGTGGGTATTTTTTACTTAATTTCTCCCGCTTGTGCAAAATGATCATCTGGTAAAATCCATACCGCATATGGCGCGTATTGCCTTGGAACGAGTTGTCAGCGCAAACAACCGATGTGGGAGCATGGGAAGAACATGTGCCAGAAGGTTGAACGAACGGAACCATGAAAATCCATAGGAAATTTCTCGTAGGCTCAAGGTGCAAGACGAACCGCCGACGCCAACAGCACCCACCACGATCATGTGGTGAGATTCTCGGTTTATCCACTATTAGGCTAATTAAAACAATCATCTGACTGCTAGCGAAATGTTAGAAATCCTTTCTTGATTAGCCATTAATCCTGGTGCAGAATAGGATTTTTGAGATGCACTGGCTGCGGGATTAAACCGATATTGACGGCTCCATCAGAACAGCAATTTCGTCCCTGTGGACGCTCACTAAACGGACGTAGCCTGATTGAACTGGTGTCTCTTTGATTAACCGTTTTTGTGGATCATGTGGTGAGATTCTCGGTTTATCCACTATTAGGCTAATTAAAACAATCATCTGACTGCTAGCGAAATGTTAGAAATCCTTTCTTGATTAGCCAATAATCCTGGTGCAGAATACGATGTTTGTGATGCACTGGCCTCGGGATTATACCGATATTGACGGCTCTATCAGAACAGCGATTTCGTCCCTGTGGACGTTCACCAAACGGACGTAGCCTGATTGAACTGGTGTCTCTTTGATTAACCGTTTTTGACATTTTTCAGGCCGCAAAAAATATTCGTTCATAGGAATCAGAGCCAACGGGTTGTACTGATTCAGTTTTAGAGTAGAAGGGTGTGTAACTCTGCGTTTTCAATGGAATTTTACCCTTTTACAAACTGCTTGTTGGGCGGGAAACGCTAACTCAGTTTCCTGAGGACTACAATAAACCTGCAATCCTTACACCGAATGTGTATTGGTTCTATATTTGGCAATCTAAATTCGCTATCCACTCTACTAATACACGCTCTCTAATAATAGCGAATATGCTATGCTCACTCGCTTATTCTGAATGACACCACCTCTATTTTTAGCTGAAATTAATGGACTTTTGAGAGAATAATACGAGGCCACACTGCTGTACTCCCACCTATGTATAATCAATACAGAGTTCCGTTTGGCAAAATTCTACATGATTGTTCGTGTGCTCGTTTAGAGCACAGCCCTAAGGTCTGATATGATAGGTTCGCCTGTGCATCTAAGGAGACATAGTCAGTGTAATTCGAGTGGCGACGTCATTACAAACTATTTAATCAACTACGTGGTCTCACTAGAGACAAATATTCATAGATGAAATATTATCTCACCAGCACTCAAAGATGCTTGTTGTCTTCAGGCCACATGAAGAAATTCCGTTGGCTTCATGTACATAAAAGATTGTTCGTTCTCTCTGCAGGCGCTATACTCCGCTGATTGGTAGGAAAATATACTTTTACAGAAGGGTATCTTTATGAATAAGGATATTTTGAAACGCATGCAGAAAAGTTCCACCGGAAAATAAGCAAGAACACTGAAATTAATAAAGTAATGACAGTCAGAAGTATATTTGATGACTCGGTCTATTGTACCCTTGTGCCGAAAGGAACCCATGATGATCGATATACCGTCTAAAAAGTTACGCAAGGCTGGAATGCCACAGTGGGCCACACTACTTATGATCAAACCACCGAAGTACAGTCAAGCCGAATGGATCGTGGATTCACTTCTGCCAACTTAGCAACTGTTCGCCAGGTCTGTAATAACAGAGAGTTTGTACTTCGTGCTTTAATGAACACCCCTTCATACACACGTCGTGTTAAACGAGGTCAGTAATTTGGAATGCATTTGTCCCAGTCTTACAGCCAAGAAAGTTTCTAAGGTGTCTGTTAGTGATACACACAGAGATGTGTGAGTTTTGTTTTCAAGTAAGACGTCAAGAATAGCAAACTATATTATTTAATTGAGTATGGTCATTATGGAATGACAGGCTTCTCAACTGTAAAGCCTCCGGAAATGCCAGAGAGATTCTTACGGTTTGACTGCTCAGAATCGCAATATTTGATTAACGACTGAGACGGAAGAAGAAAGAAGAGAACGCGCTTGACTTCTTGGATACGCTGCTTTATTTGGTATCGGGTGGCCGACTTACTTAGACAGTTTGCCATAGACCCGAAACAGCTTACATTCTAAAAGTCATTGACAAGCGAACAGGCCTATGGATTCCTTTTGCCGCTCCACTGGAAGTTGTTCTTCTGATGTATTTGAAATTGCATCTTAATGCGTTCCGAAATAATTATTTGTCTGTATACACTTCACAGATTTGGATCATCCTACTACCAAAAAGCCAGCCTGCATCCACTGTCGCCTTAAATGTGTATAAAAGCACTTTCAAGGCAGCGGAGCTTATACATGCATCCAAAATGACAGGACCGCTGCTTCCGATAATAAACGATTGTCTATCTTTCCTGGCCACATAAAACTATATCTGCACGTAAAGCAGTACTTGCCGAGATATAAAATACGACAAAACAGAAAGGTAGCTATCCGAGGGTATCGAAGCATTCACCGAAGCAGCTGTTTAAGGACTGAGACAAAAACATGGTTGCTTGATTCAAAATGTATTGGAAACCTGAGTGCAGCCAGAACTTTCTCGCTGGGTAGAGACAGTTGGTATTGAAAGACTTGTGATATAAACTTACATAGTTCTGACAGGTTGTTGTTTGTTTTCACATGCATTTCCCAACAAATTGCTTAACTGAAAGGCATCTATATGACTATTTCAACAGAATAGTAGTCGCACTGTATCTTCAGACATGTTCCATGTTTCAGGCAAATTCGTAAATTAGTGCCTAAGGTTCCTCAGTTTCATAAGGATTGCTTCGGTCTGTTGTTGCTGTTAAAGCCTCCGTAATCTGCGGCCGCGTACTCGCAACCGCAGCAGTAACGGCAGTCTAGGTTTCCATAAGCCAACTTGGAAGGAAGTCGTTTCAACCAAGGAACTACAACTTCCACTTCGACAGGAAATCCAGTGGTCAGTTAGTCAGTGGAAGAAGCTACTGAAGGTACTCCAACTCCTCAGGGGTGCAGAAGAACCTAGGAACTTCACTTGTATTTTCCACCGCAATATTGGCGACCTGTATATTCCCATCTATGCAAAATTGCTGAACTTATATTTGGCAACTGTTTTTGCCGTGTGAGAGGCGTGGACCGGACACATCCTAGTGTTAACCACTACAAGATATTGCTGAGTTATCAGCCCTGATGGTAAAGTGGGGTCTTCTATATGTTACACTTTAAAACGCATAGTTTGCAGCATTATTCTCTTTTATTCAGTAGTCCTGGTGTTCTAGCGCGGTGGGTTTTGCCAGTTTGCAGGAAAATGTGGACATTTCTTCTGAATTTTGCTCTCGATATACCTTCTCATAGTTGCGTAAAACTCAAGTAGTCTCAGGAAGACCGTTGAAAAGTGACTGATGCGAATGCCTATTCTCCACATCCCAGATCTGCAGAAAAGTGATCAAATGAAGTTTTCCAGGCAGATTTCAGGTAGTTATAAGTAAAGAATATTGCGTTGGCGTTAGTCTAGATTGCCTCTGTCTCGCAACTCCCAAAACAACCCTTTGTATCGAATTTGCTAGAGGATTGTCGGTTTTCCTAAAGGCGGAGTTTTTGATTTCACTGTAAATTGGACTCATCCAGAGAATATTTTCAAGCC
The DNA here is from genome assembly GCF_000715545.1 of Opisthorchis viverrini. Taxonomy (NCBI): domain Eukaryota; kingdom Metazoa; phylum Platyhelminthes; class Trematoda; order Opisthorchiida; family Opisthorchiidae; genus Opisthorchis; species Opisthorchis viverrini. Next base: position 3,901,031 of record NW_008751660.1, read on the forward strand.
TATCAGCCCCTATAGTTGCAGCCGTGCTAGACGAAGGATAAATAATGTACCTAGGTGACGAAAACATCATCCAGCATGCTCTATTCTACTTCGTTTTTTATCAGACGACCATTTTGCGCAGTGTCCGACTCTGTAGGTACATAAGAGTAGTTCACTCATGTCAGAGCGATCTACTTACGAACGGGCACTCCAGCTGAACTCATGAACGCACACAATGACTCTTCGAGTTCGGTGTCTGGAAATCGATGACAGAGATCTATCAAACGCACACACCAAGAACAGAACTAGCCATGACATTTGCTACCACGTCGAAGAGTGACAATTCAGATTTAAGCCAGATACATCACCCAGCTTTTTACTTTTCTTCAAGTGGCAAGTATATAGTCATTCCATACTTTCTTCTTCATTTTTTATCAACAGCTAAGTAACTTTATGTGTACGCTACCTGGTGATAGCATCAACTAATGACTTTTTTGCGTGAGAACCAACAGTTCAGCAGCCGCATGATCAAGCACACTGTAAATAAAATTAGCGGAAATGCGCTGATAGTAATCATCGGTTCTGATGGTCTTGACGGGTTTTATGACGCCCTGATGCCCTGCTGCGTCGAGCTAAAAGCCCAGATATCGTTGTGGTTATCGAAGATCTGAGTGCACATATGGGCAGGCTTAGCGTATCTGAGATTCAATTAAGTGATCGACTTGGACTCGGAACGTAAGGACAACGGTGAACGATCGCTACAGCTGTGCGCTGACCGCACACAGCAGTTTTTATGCAGTACTAACATCCGAATTAACCGAAGTTGTCTGGCCACATGGTGTCTTCCAACCAAGACCTATCACACTGCAATCAGTTACTGATGGTGTGGATCAGTAACACACCGCCGGTCGTTTCGGAACAGATTTGTAGATTCTGACCATGCACTCGTTTGAAGTCATTTCTTCGCTCATTTTCTAGGACTGCGTAAGGTGCGAAAAAATCGTCTGGCAGCTGAAAGACTGGCAAAACCGAATGCTAGGCGAATTTGCCAGAATCGTCTTGCAAAGTGTCTTCCACATACTACTCCTTCAGGTGTTAATTTTATACTGGGATGTGATCGTCATCCATTTTGCACGATGCTGGGAGTTTTGCTCTGTGGTACGGCGCTATGAGGCCCATTCAAGCACTGGATACCAGACCGAATAGTGGCACTGCTTAAATCTATAAGAAAAATCCCAGCCGGTCCCGAAAAACAACTTGATGCGATGAACTATCAAACTTCAAGTTGACGTGGGCGTGCGAAAAGATCGTAAAGTCCGATGAACACGGAAAGCTAAGGAAATGACAAAGGCCTAGGAAGTCTGGAATGCCCAAACCAAAAATCATTTCAGTTGATCCGGCCACCTGTTACCATCTGTGAACAAAACCACCGAAAATGATAGTGGAGTGATCACCTTACTTAAAGAAATCCTCGACCGAAGGGTAGAATACTTTGAACGAGAACTATCGTGGCCAAATACCCCTCATCTGGAGCCTACAGTTGACATGGCACCTTGGACGGTGAACATGGAACCTTCAGGGGCCTCCGAGGTTCATGGGTACGTATGTTCTCTCAAGCAACACCGATCTCCTAGCCCGGATAACCTCCCACTCACATTGTTCAAAGATGAGTGTGAAATCTTCACTCAGTGCCTGTCTGAACCGTTTGCCTGTATTCGGGAAAAGGAGACTATCTCAGGCAACTGGGGCGAATCTGTAATAGTACCCATTTTCAAAAAGAGCTCGTAGTGAGTGCGGCAACCACAGGGTGGTCAGTTTGAGACTTTTGGCGTCACTTGTGCGTCGTCGCCCTATGGGGGCTCGTGTAGCACTGACTCGAGAGTAGCATGCAGCATTCCGGCATGGTAGATGTTGCGCTGACCAAATCTCCACACCGCGCTAGGTGCTAGAACGACGCCGTACATACAAACAACCCACAATTTAAACCTTTCCGGATTCCCAAGACGCATTCGATTCGGCTGACCAGTCTGTTCTCCTTGGCGCGCTTGTCCATCAAGGAATGCCCCGAAAGGTTGTGAACATAATAAGTTCTTTGTATCCTCTGACTTTCGGAGGTGTAAGAAAAAACGGTGTGCTCTCCAAAAGCTTCCGTACAAAAAGTGGTGTCCGTCGGGCACGCTCACTCTTTCTATTCCTGTTTAATTTCCTTAATGAGACGAACAATGAAAAAGTCTTCAACTAGCTGCTAACGAAGACCTTGTCGATCTGAAGTATGCAGAAGAAATCGTTCTTGTCTTCGTAGTGAAGAAGACGCCGGTGCTTTTAGGTAAATTGGCCCGAGTCATCCCACCTTTTGGTAGGCACTTTGCACCCACAAAGTGCAAGGTCATGCTCCTTGAATTACATTCAATGAACACTCCACTAACAATACAGGGAGAGACACTCGAAATTGTGGGGCGTTTTACGTATCTTCGAAGTTGTATCAGTTCTGATTGTAGCTAAGGTCCGCGCATGAATGTGCAAGGTCCGAGTAACGTTTGATAAATTGTGACACCCATGGCGTCAAAGCGGCATATCCCTGAATTTCAAGGGAGATGTGTATCAGGGGCTACAGTGGGGACTGTATTGTTGTATGGCTGTGATATCTGGCCTGTTCGATCAGTGGAACTGAGACGCCGTCGAATCTTCCACAATCATTGTCTCAGGAACATAGCCCGTTTGGGTCGGTGTCGGAGAATCCGTAGCGAGGCAATTAGAAAGCGAGTGGGCCTCTGTGAAACGCAGACTTCCATTGAAGAATGTGTCCAGCACCAGAAACTGCCATGTATGACATACTGAACCGTCGTTTGCCGAAGAGAGTGCTGTTTTCTTTGCTTAGTTCATAGTGTCGGAAGCAGAGAGGTGGCCAACCCTATAGCTGGGGTATGAAAGAGATTACCAAGCGTTTTGGTGCTGTCCGCGCTACAAGCCTTCCAGAATGGACACTGCGTAATTGCCTCTGTGTCTGGTTAGGGACACTGCAAGATTTCACCGCTACTCGGTGACAACGGTGTTCCTGTTTTCATTTTCCATCCAGACTGCCCGAATTTGATCCTGGAGATGTAGATACCTCGGAACAGTGCAGTAAACTTTCACTAAGTAGGTTCCCTGTCCATCTTTATTTTTTTCACAATAAGGCTTTCATGTAAATCGTGGTTGTACGGAAACGAAGCATGAGTGTTAAACACTGATGTCATGCTTTCAATAATGTTGATAATGATGATGATGAACCACGAAATACGCAACGCGAGTGAATAGACAAACGGGTGGGAAGTCTTACACGTGAATGGTAGAGTGTTATATTCCGAGATGCATTGCCTCCATGGGGTAACTAAACTCAACTACAATGAATGAAATTTAGATTCAGTTGTAATTTCTGCATCAGACACGTTTTGCAAAATGACAAAAAATCCTTCCAATGTAGACGCTGACCCTTGGTAGTAACAACCATAATTACTGCTAGTTATGTCATGACCCAGTTAACTACATATAAAGGGCTTTCTGTGGGTCTGTGAGTTGAATTTAAGCGACATGCTTTATCATGCTGAGTTGTACATAATGACTAAAAACCTGTTCCTGTTAGTAACAACTGTGTCATTGGTAGTCCACTGTGAAGTAAAGTTAATTTACGCTTAAAAGCCTAGAAGCGCCGTACAAAAGTCATCCTCCCAGGGACCTATCAGCAGTGTGCACCTTACGAATTTAAAGACAGATTCGAACTCGCAACCTTACGACTGGTAGTTGAAGACTGAAAGTTCGGTCACCAGTGGCTGATCAGCCGTATGATTAACTAGAAACAAGACGACATATGGAACCACTTATCCTTGAGTCACTTGATTCACATCTCATGGTTACGTGTTGTTCCGGCTTTCCGCATGAGAAATTTTAAATGGAAGGTTCACGGAAATTATCTCCTAGCACTTCCAAATCTTATCGGAGGAAATATTTCGCAAGTCACATGAGCTGTTATTCCGACACTTGGCCATTTATCGAGCCGGTTAACAGATGGTTACGTAATTTGTTTAGGGATGAGTGGTGTTATATAATGTGTGGGTGAAAGTTACCCACGCTGCTGATCAGTAAGTCGTGGCTAAGATGCACGGTCCTCAACTGCTAACCGAATGGTCACTGGTGTTTGAACCGCCCTCTAAATTGATGAGATGCCTACTACTGAGCACCCTCAGCAAAAAGAAAAGGCTGTGCTGGGTTTACTATTTCTCTGCTGTATTCCCTGAACTAGATGAGAACTTTTGCAATTACAATCATCAAGGCATTTTTCTACATCTAGTGGCTTGTCGCCTTTGGGTCAGAAAGGTTCTTCTCTAAGGATCATATCCCATGTTCAACGACCTCATCCTTGGGCCATTTTAAAAACCGGTCAAAATACAAACACATCTTTGTTCGCAACAAAAATCCCCGTGAATTCGTTGTTCCCCAACCGGTTTGATACCAGAATAGAGGTATCCTTTTAGTCAGTAATCTTATATTATAAATTCTGGCTTCTAACTTGAAATAAACTCGAGGACTTCGGTCACCTGATGGGGCACAAGTGGAAGAATAAAACCAGTCGTGGGTCGTCGAAGAGATTTCAACAACCTAGCGAACATTTTTATTCAAGCAAATTTACACCGACTCTCTAGTATTGTACCGTGTGACGGCCCGTGAGCTGCATATTCCACCGAAGAATATCATAAACAAGAGATTTGTCCAGAGTTTGCTGAAATGCACTGCCGAAGCCAAACTGGTTTGCAAACATAAAAATCCAAAAAGTGACCGATTTACCCTATTACGCGGAAGCAGTACATATCATTTTCACACGATCAAACGCTGGCGAGCCGGATATTCGTGGTGACAAAATGTATATTAATTTAAATTTTAAATTAATCTAATTGGTGACTTTGTGTTGAACAAATTTCATCAGCATCATTTTCATCACAATTTTTGAGGAATTTCTGGAGAGGCTACTGCGTATGGCATTATTTTACATTATGAGTGTAATAATACGACGAACACTGTGGACTCTGATGTAAAAATTTGTTATTCAAACAGGGATAAACGCAGATCAAAAGGTTCGTCGAAGCTGCGTGCCAATCTCAACATCCAAAACGCCTCATAAATCCTTTGATTTCGTTATTTTTTTAAAAAAAAGGNTTTTTTTAAAAAAAAGGCAGGAGTGAAAGCAATATTGATCACAACATAATAATTGTAGGTGGGCTTCATCGATAAAAATATACGAGGTAGGGTTGCTTGTGTGCGTAAAGAAAAGTTTTTTGTTATGGACACTGCGGAGCCTACCTTTAGGCAATCTTCCAACAGTATGTTCTGTAAAATGCCTTGTGGCTGCAAGTGTAAATAAAAAATATCCGAACCTCTTTACGAGCAGAGCCAGACGAAAGTGTCACCAACTAATATATGTTGCAATTTTCCTTATTTGAAGGTCTGCTTTGTAAGAGTTCGTCATGAGCGCAAAAATGTTTTTTAACTCTATGAGAACGACGTATATGTAACCAAGAAGTTTAACTTACTGTCATTTGACCCATTACTTACTTCACGTGACTGCCTACACAAGATTTACCCACACTCTAATTTGAACCAAAAGACAATAAGTTTCTGAAGTAATTATACGTCAAAATTTTGTTGACCTATTTTATAAACTCATAGTTCCAGTCCTTCATTCTTTTCTGTGACTTGCACAAAAACCGAGTAAAGTTTTGGTTAATAACTGCTTTTGGTAGTAAGTAACATTGAACTGACAACTAAAAAGTGATAAAATAAGTTTTTACTGTGGGATGACATTTGTGTATATGTGAGCCGATTCTAGCAGTGTGAGCACATAAACTACCCACACGTACTACTGACTCATGCATCGTCCAATTATATACATGTTTTTTTTTATTTTGGCTGTGTCAGATCAAACAACTCGACTTGTACAACCATCGTTCGATTGAAATTCTTGGCCAAGCCACTATCTGCCAGCACCTGGACCATCATCCTGAAAATGTCCGACAATATTTCTAACCAAAGTTGTTTCCGTGTATCCTGAATGAAGTTGTCCGTTGTCAAGCTTTCAGTGTTTAATTGGAAGTGACAGGCACTAACCTTTTTTGGAATACCTGGAATTGTCTGTGGTGACATTTCCACTGGACAGCGGTGTTGACGGAAAAATGTTATTCTGGAACCATATGTTGTCTGGAGATCGATTTTTCTGTGATCCATGTGAAAATGTGTGGAATTGTTCGAAGGCATGTTCAATTGGGTATATTCAATTTCCCAGGTGTCTTGCGGTATTTCAACTCAAAAACAGGAGTGAATAAAGGGAACCCTATGTGCTTCTTATGTGTTTTTCAATATGCAACCTTCTGAATAATCTATACTATCCGTCGTACATTGCGCTTGAGTGTTTCATGTGTTTCTGTCCATCCAAAGTGCTGCCTTAGGCTTTTGTTCCATAATGCCATCGAACTGACCTCGCTTTGTGAGCCAGTTCATAAATCTTCAAGTACGAACTATTAATCTAACTGCATATTTTGTTTTCTTTTCGAGCGAGAAAGCCAATATTACTAGGAAAGTCTAAAGTCAAAATGATTTTGTTAGTAATTTACCTAGTTTTACGGTGGGTATCAGCAGCACTGATGCAGAGTGGTGCAGAAATTTTTACAGATCTGGAAGCTGGAATGTTACATAGCTTCTACTTAACAAAATGTGAGGTAAGGCACACGAATGAAAGTGAATTACCTTTTTATATGGGTGGTATGTTGTGTGGATGGTGTGAAAAGGAAAAAAGCTACTTGTTTCTATTCACTATATTTGATACTCAATAGCAGGTCCAAAATTCAAGCATAAAGTTTGTTGTTAGAAGAGACGTGACTCAAGCAGTTATGATGGCACATGTTTGACTAGAGTGAGGGCTTGATATTCCGTTAAGATGTTGAAGTCATGGAAAGCTAAGACAGGATTGCAGCCGGATCAATAACAGCTCAGTCACACAATGAATTTCATTTTCATAGGATCCAAAAAATGAGTGTAAATGGGTCAAACATGTGATTCCAAGTTCTTTGGGCAGCATTCGAAGAGACTTACACAGCAAGGTCAATTGACCGACTGAAACTAATGCTCTAATTTAACGACTTGCTAGCCAGGCATACAACACCTGTCCTTAGGACAGACTAAATAGTTCAAAAATAGTTTTGTTCTTACTTTGTCGTTGTGCCAGATCACATGGATTCCGTTATAATTATCTAGGTGTGAGAGACATTTCTTCCCGAATGTGGTGGTGGGAATTATTCTGAAAATGTTTATGTTCAACCGGGAACATAATGGTGTGACAATAGTTACTTCACTGGTCATAAAACCAAATCGAAGTTTCAGTAACTCACTGAGTCTAAGAGTTTCAGTGACCTGAGAACCTCTAAACATGTTCTTCAGGATCATGTTTAAAGTATAAAAATTGAAAAGAATACAGTTGATTGGGACCTTTGCGAGATGGGTTTCTTCGTAAAGTCCAACTTCACGTTTTACTCGTGTCCATCTTCTTGCGAGAGTTTCAGGTGGGTATTTAAACTTTCATACATTTGGGTTCAAGTAGATCATAAGGTTGACGGAAACTCGGGGAATGCGCCTACCTGATGAGCGCTGTCGAAGAGTTTTCAGCAATCTTGTGAGTAGTTTCCTTTATGAAAACTTTCATACATATTTTTCCCTATTTACTTTTTCTGTTTCATCAAGAGCGTTACAAATGGCACTCTCTGTCACACTTTTATTCTGAACTAGTAACTCCGTCTACTATATGTATATAAGCAATGCCATAACTTAGGTATTTCTGGGTTCTGACACCGCACAAGCATCAGTTCGAAATCAGGTTTCTTGTTGCGTTGAACATAAGTTACTGAAACATCTATCACGGAACTTCTGTGGATGCTGCCAATACATTTAAATTATTCTACATTTTATCCTTTGTTTGGTTCGATTAATCGAGCTGAAACACTAATCCCACTTTAATATAGTCACTCAGTCCTGGTTTGTCAACAAATGCATCCCAAAGACAAAAGACTACACATTACTTCCTAGTCGCTTGGTTCGATGGGAATTTAGTGTCCACTGCTCGCGTTACACGTTCACAGAATTATTTTCAGTTTTCTCCTGAATGAGCGGAAATTCCTGGTGCATTAATCTCCCCACTCAATTATCCCATCTATTTCTGTGACACGACGGAAAATAGCCTCAAGCAGTATGACGTTCAAATCACCAATTTCTACAAAAACAGAAGCGATCGTATATTACAAGCATATGCGGTAGATAGATCGGTTAGATTACATCTTTTCGCAAAAGCCATTTTTCAGTCACTGCAAGGGGGTGACTTTTATTGAAGTAAAGAGGGTGATATTTCTTGATTCAAATTCGTGAAGGCTTGCATAAGATTCGGCTTGATTATCCAACAGTTGGGACGCCAAAAACAAAGCATTTTGAAAATCCACATTTTATTTTGCAATTTTGCGTTCTAATTTTGCAGCACCATAATCCCAGGACGACTGGGAAGCGTGTGAAACAAATGTTTAGGTACAATCCAATCCTATTCTGCCGTTTTCACTTCATTAACCCCAAACGCGTAATTTGGTGAACGCCCATTAGCTCATGTCGCACGACGTACGCCTACGCAATGTGTGGCGCGTGTCTGTTCACCCATTCGTTCCACTCGATATCATTCTGCATCCACAATTACCTCCGTAGCTTGATGCTGAGGAACTGATAACCCTGTCCCCAGAATTAGTTACTGCGCAACCATCCTCCGAAAATTGAGCATTGTTGTTGGAATATTTACGAGCAGGACCATCGTCACCAAGTGCCGTTTTATAGCGTGCGATCATGTGGTCATCTTGGCCAATGTGATCCATCGAACAAGTTGCTAACTGGAACTGATTTGTAAGTTTTTCGCGCAATCGTTTTTGCTGACATTTTTTGAGATATATTCCAAACCCATATTGAAGTATCAAGTCTCGGATTCGTTATAAAAATGAACCTTTGAACGACTCGTTCGATCCGGCCTGACCATTTTCTTTTCGGCCAAACTATGACAGTTTTCATGTATTTAGGACAAAAGGGTAGTGTACCATATATAAGCCGCTCTCCTCTTGTGCTGATCTAATGATCAACTGAACAAACGAAATCATGTTATCGTTGGAAAGTTGCGGCTTCAGTCAATGTTCACGAACTTTCGAAGCATGTCACGATCATGGTTATGAAAAAGATTGTCAACTACAAATTTAACTAAATTTGCAATAGAACCCTGTTTACTGTCTCAGTCAGTAGCGATCAGTTGATGTCAGTTTCATATCTATTTTTCCAAGTGAACTGGAACAAGTCAACGACGTTGGCAACAACATTCTTTGATCCAAAACCTTGCTACTGATTGAGCTGTCATTGGGCTGAAACAATTTTTTTCAATGTCAGGCATTTGTGACTGTAAGCCATTTGTAGCAAAAAAAGACTTAGAAATATGAACGTTAAGGCCATTCGTTTCCAGAATAATGCTGACCAACGCCCATCCTGTTTACATATTTCATACAGAGACTTGTGCAGGGCATCTATTAGGACCTCACTGAGCAGTCTTGAGTTTTTCTCTCCAACCCATAAAGATTATTCAAAGCCTCACCTTTCCGTATTGATTCGTTCATCAACCAACAAGCTTGCTTTATTTGGAAGAGAGAGAACCCTTTTCTATTGTCTCGTATTGTTACTTTACCTAACACTCGTGTGATTTTCCGAAGAGCGTTCCTTTGGACAAGTGACTGAGTAATTACATTAGCTTTTGCTGCTTGTTAGAACAGGCAGTACATTGGAAACTGCTACTCAGCAACACGTAATTAAGAAGACTAAATCTGGTAACTCTCTTTGGGAATGACCAATATTTATAAACTAATTTTGTATGAGTTAAACGTCCCAACCACACTAAACAGTGGCACGAGTATGATCTCTCCAATTTTAGATTTCTACTAGGGTCCTCAGTTTCTATGCAAATTATAATAAATTTAAATGATAGTATAAACTTGATATCCAAGGCGACGCACGTTAAAATGGGATGGCCTTTCCCCAGCGCTTTCCGGTGACTTACCACTGATATGAACCTTAAAACCACACTCCAACTGTGGGGCAACACATCTCTTGAGGATCTCCAGTGTTGGACACTCTGTATAACTTGGTCCATGCTGACAGACTTGCTTGAGACAAGGTGTTATTAGTTGCTTTGAGCATATTATTTTGTAAATTGGGATTTCCAAAAAAGGTCTCTGGTAGGACCCAGACTTCGTGCAAATGCCTCAAAGGATCGGGGGTTTGAAGTTAGTTAAAATCTTTTCAAGGTGCTCTACAACAACTTGATGGCATTCCACACAACGAAAACCCCCTAAATAAGCCTCGGAAACAAAAAAAGCGTCTTAGTCAATGGTTGATGTGCTCGAGAGCATGAAAGCGTTAGTATGAAGCTGCAAACATTTTACTCGATCCCGTCAGCTCACAACTCAGAGCGTTTGGTAACTATCGGCCATATCCATGAAAGCAGGTGTTTGCTTATGACCTCTTGCGCTTAGGTTTAAACACATTTTCAAATCTGTCGACATTAGAATATTTTGGCCACTGACTTATTTGGACATCTTGGTGCTACACTACTAAAACAGCACCTAAATGTAGAAGCTAATCCGCAAGTTAAGGTTGTGTTATTAAGAGGCTCAACTGAATCTCGTTTTTGACGCTCGTTGACTAAATTTGATGCAGAAAAACTGCCTTATGTTTCACTTGGTACGATGGAACACGCCAGCCATACGTGATCTAGAGGACATGGACAGCTCACACAGATTTCTACATTCTTGTGGCTCTTCAGGTAGGCGTAGTTCACGAATCTTGTTTTATAATTGAGCCTCAGATTGCATGAAACTGGTAAATAAAGTTAGTGCCAACGCCAGACTCAGACAAATCCAAGTTGAATACCTCACTTAAGGACTATTCTTACCTGATCCTATCTGTGATGGGTTATCGGGGCACTTTCAGAAACCTTGGTTGTAGTGTCTCTCACAAAAGACTAATCCGTTCATCAACTCCATAACTACTGCCTGATCGCCAATTGGCTGTAGAACTTTGCGCCAGACCTTGTGGATGTGAGGTTCAGGTTTTAGGGAAAACAATAACTCCTAAACCGCTTGGCATGGATTGTTTGGTAATTACGTTCCCTAATTATATCAATCTATCCTAAACGAAAGCCTCTCAAAGCTAGGGCAAATTTAACTAAATGCAGGCGATAACTAGACATTATCGTTCTTAATTCTGATTGTTGGGTTTACTTGTGCAAGAAAAAAATGGTGTTGAGTGTTGTGAATATAAGAGAGCTAGAATCTTTGTTCTTAAAACATTAAGTTTAACGCTGCTCCCAACAGTTTAGCTACTACAGATGGTCAATGGGAATTTTATTGGGACACACTGCGCCTTTCTGGTATCTCACCAGTCGGACTAGAAAAAATCACGACAAAAAAACAACCAATGACTGTTTTCTGTTATTAGAATTCGAACTGGTATTCAGAGATTCAGATAAACTCTTCGACATCAGAAGACTAACAATGTAGAGATTCAAGATGTGGACACAAAGATACGCCGTGGTGCAAATGGCTGTACAGATTTAACGCCTCTTGTGTCTCAAAGTGAAGTTTGTGGTTTTCTATGGGAAGTTGTACCCATGATAACTGACTCACATTATCAATCCTGTCATGTTTTGTTTTTGTTGTGTTCACTAGTCCTTTTTATGTAAACAATGCAAACTGTCGATTGGGATGCTGCTAACTTTTTACACTAGGTAAACTATTTAAGCAATCAGATATGGAGATGTTTTTGAGAGCCGACCTCTAAACTTTGTCTATATATGTCGGCAGAACAGGTAGAACTAGCAGGGTAGATTATCGAGTTTGTGACAACTTTAAAGATATCAGCGTAATATAGGCATTTTTCGCTTCTGTTTTAACACCATGCGCATAGGATGCTAAATTTTGAGTGTGGTTTAGGAGTTGATTGGACCACGATTGGGCTTTCCGTTCGCAGGATATAAGTATACCGATGAATTCGCCTTTAAAGGCCATCACACAACCAACCACGTTTGCACTAGCTGATTATATGCTTGGACAAATACACACACAAAAAGGCAAACTCAGAAATAAATGACAACCATGATAGCGTTTTAGAAAGCAGTTTAACGGGATGCAATTTAAAGGAGTGGTATACAAAACCAGTTGGCCTATAACATAACAACTTGGTGCGGTATGTGCCACTGGTTAATTTTCGGCAATATCAACTTTGACTGGAAGGCCTCTAGAGTTATCCATTGTCAACAATCGACACAGCGTTAAAATTCGGTCAACATCGAATCAAATCTTAGGCCTGTATTAGATTATGTCGATTACGGTAAAATAAATGAACTGAGAACGTCTAACAGGTCAAAGCGAGACTAATGGCGCATCTAAAGGTTTCTGAGGGAAACCAATATCCTCTGCTATCTCTCCAGGTTTCTCTTGAAATTTTTGGTGTAATGAAACTGCCTAGTACACTCGTCTAAATAATTCGATTTGCAAGTTTTCAGGACTCAGTCCGCCATACCTTCCAAACAATATCGCGTTATGTAACTGTTCTACGTCTGTTAGTCCCATAGTCAAGAAAGACTACTCTGTTCCGTTTCAAACACAACAAACTCACTAACTTTAAAAGCTTCTATAAAGACACTACCGATGAGAGCTTCTTCAAACTGTCACCAATTTCCTTCGTTAACCGGGTTTAACTGCCGTGCGACGTATTCTAGCACCCAGTACGAGAACCCTGCATGCTTACATTACATTACATTACATACCTAGTTGACTGGTTCCAAATGAAACGATAAGCTGTGTACTTCCAAGGATAAATGGAACTTCTGTGTGCCCACGCTAACCATGAAAGCAAGGGGGGATCTTTCTAAATAAGGTTTTCATGATGCCAACGGGTGGATGAGGAGGAAAAAATCATGCGGAGGAGGAACAAAACTTGACGTGATTTGGTGATAGTGTTGTAAATCTTTCGTGGGATTACAAGCATATGCGTATGAAATCGGGACGCACTCAATGTTACCGATATTCACTCAGTTGTCCCATAGGCAAGAGCATCCTAAGCAGAATTTCTATCCGACGCTGTTATACTTACAACCTACCAGTGAACGAAAGCTGTTTGTCAATGAATGCAGATAGGATCCAGACACGGGCCTTGGTATTTCACACAACCCGTGTGATCTGTCAAGAGGACGACCAGTCGAAATCGGCTGTGCTCAGGGCTTGTGAAAATCAACCGACTTTGTGACATCAAGTTCTAGCCACAAATATGACCCTCAGTTTCACCGAGCAGGCCGCCTCTTGAGTGTTTGGTGCACACTGGCAGGTCTCATCCATACCCTTCTCTCCTCTTTTTGGCTGCCCGATGATCACTCACTTTGATCCAAACATCGAGTAATGAGGCCATGCGTTTGACAGTGGTTTATTCCGCCATTAATTAACCCAGTACGTTGTTTGATTCCAACCCATAGTCATTATTGTATGGTGGACTGAACTGTCTCTCGAAGGCAGCGAAACATCAGTATTAAGAGAACGAAGTTGAAAATATGGTCTAGTTGATTGTCAAGCCAACATTCAGGAGCAGCAAATTCCATCTCCACTAACCACTCAAATTTTTTCCACGGTAAGTATCCAACGACCAGTTACCCCTAAATAAAATTTGACTAGTGGGTTTATTTTGCTTTTACTAAATAGCTTTGTTCTGAACTGCACAACCGCAATCTCTTCAGTACGTCCTTTTGCTACGCTCAAACACAGGCTGATATTCGTTGAGCCGCTGAATTGGTAAGACCCATTCTAGTACGATAATTAACAGAAGCAAGTTACAGAAAACGCGTTATTAAAGATGTCTGTTGGATGTATGCTCAAGAAATCATTTGCGACGATTTAGTTTCCAGCACACTGATGAAGAAATCGTATTTATCGGACGGATACCTGTGTATTGTAGACCAAATAAAGAGACACTTCTGTCCTTACCTATGAAAGCTGAGCATCCCCGTAGGTTGTCATTTCCCTGACCCGAATGAAGAATTGAGTCGTGTTTGGGAAAAAATTCCCGAGGAGCCACATCGGATCTCAACCCGACTCTACTTGTGCAGTCGCTAAAAACTCTTTAAAAGCAACCTGCTAGGTGGCTTTAAGTAAATAAATACTTCAATTTCTTGAATATCACTCCAAATGAAATGCAAGAAGACCTTAGCTGAAGATTTTCGTGAAGAAGAGGTTCAGCTAGGATCCAGCCAAGCCTGCTGCTAAAACTGACTTAATTTATCACTGATCTTGTAACTCCACCTGAACCAGTTTTCTTTCAACTACCCGGCAAATGCACTATGATGATGGTATGATATGATTCACTATACCTTGTTGTTCAAAGTTGTGACAGGCTTCCTATCCTGAATAAATGATGGTCAATCTGATCAGTTAATTTTTCGGTTCAGGAACCATGCTAATAAAAAACACAAAGGGATGCGTAGGCCTGCTGGATTATATACATATTATGGTGATTTTGCTATGCCAATGAGATGAATGGCTCTAAACGACGTAAATTCTAACATCGCGCTCTAGCTGAACCAGAGAAACCAAGCCATCCAGAATGGTCGCGATAAGATTTCGCTCAGATTTATCGACGGGTTACTGACCCTTGAGTTAATAATTTGGTATTCATGCATCAGTTAACACTTCATATATCGAGGTGATCTCTAGTATTACTAGTAAGCTACCGTTCTGTTCACCTGAGTGGCAAGTGCACGGGGAAACTATCTCATAATTTACTTGAACATTGAGTTTTACTACTTTCCTCAATTGGCGAGGAACTACTTACATTCAAATTTGATCCGGTGGGATTTTACTAGAAAAACTGTCGTGTGTGCAGTGATTTCCATCGCAGAAGTAACCGTTGGATTGGTTTCGTAAAGGCCCGCAAAACGTCTACATCAGTATTTTCCTCGAACATTCGTTTCACTCTGTCTCTTTTTGTTTCGCCAAACAGAGATATGGTTGGAATATTTATGGCTGGAACCTTTACTCTCCCAAAAGGTGTATGTAAGACCTTGGCTCTGTCCAGACTTAGTCCAGAGTTAATAAATGGCTGAGGCCTAGACCTCTGTCTGGAATGATGAAGCTGATAGACTACAGCGGTTCCATAGGTGTTCTACATTCACTTTTGAACGATGCTGTTACTTTGTCGGGAATTTAGACTAGGTAAAAGAATCTCTAAATCCAAGCATGCCTTTGTCTAAGCCACGACTAAACAACCCGGAAAGTAGCAAGATCACGATGGCAATAATGTACTCTGATCTAAGATGAAAAGTTTGAAACCCTAGGTTACTCTTCTTAGAGGTAACAAGAATGTAAGTTTTCGAACTGTCTTGCTTGACATCTGGAGGCTTTGCCTTGCAGAGGGGAATAAATATTCAGGGAACTAGGTGCTTTGTCCTGAAGGTTTTGTGGTGAGATGTACCCAATTAGGATGTTGACTTGTCATATGGCGATTTGTTACTTGTAAGTGATAACGTAAGTCGAATTCATCTCATGGGACCGCATAAACCACACCAAAAGGTTAATATGTGTGCGCCTGAGAGACTGACGAAGGCTCAATGGCTTCAGATGCGAGGTAACAGTGTTATTACTTTAATTTATTGATGAAATAGCCAAGACTGGCCAGACGAAAGCTTCACTGGCCGCAATCTTCTACCAGTACATTCACTTAACGACTATATGAGAAATGCCGTCCGATGCCCGTTTGCACGTGTACCACGCAAAGCATGTGTAAAAAGTTTTATCTTTTTCTCTCTGTTCTCCGTATCGATATCAGCGACTTACAGCAGGTTCTTTGTTTGCACATTTCTTCTGATCACATTTATATCTGCGGGTGGAGCAGACTGTCCGCATGAGGCTCATAAATATTGGGGAATGTAATTGTAATGTAATGTGATGTATTGTAATGTAACTGTAATCATGGTATCGATGGTAGACCTCCGGGGTCGATCTATTCTCCCTAATGAAAAGATGTGGATTTGATGTCTTTGTTTTTCTTGTTCAGATGTTAATTCACTACTCGTGAGTAGCAGAGCCATAGTTTTCACCGGCAGATCTTGACATTCGTTTGTAGGTGATTTGAGATCGTTGTCACCCAGCGCGACAAAGCTTATCGCCAAGAGTAGTTTGACTGGTTGAGCGACGATTGAAACCAATATTTTCGGGAGGAAATCACGCTGCTAAATAAAGTAACCTATGGTATAGGATTTTGCTAGTAGCAATATTCACCTACGGAGCATTTACTCCTTGCAAAGAAACCTTACATGTCAACAGTCTTTCAAAGTATTCATTGCGACTTCCCACAAAAATAAACGCATGATGACTGCTTCTGAGTAAAACAATTTACTAAAACACCAAATATTTTATCCTTATAGCGTTCCGATTCCAAGTGGATATTTCACACTCAGCCTCCCCCTACTTCCCGACTGTCGAATTACAGCCAGTCGCCATAAACATAGGGCCAAAAATATAATACAATCCCAACAGGGTTTTGTTGCAAACACATCGTAAAGAAAAATTATCATGAATGCAACAACTTTCACAAGGCTGCTCACTATAGCAACTGTGCCGTTGCTTAGATACGTGAGCAAATGATTAACAGATGAACTGACGACTTCACCGAGTTTTTTGCCGAAGTCAATTACGTCTCTGCTATTGTAACCATGCCAACATTGTCGCACTGACAAACAGCCATCAACTGTTTCTTAGTTAGAAATGGCAACCGTCTAAATTACACCCAGTGATCGTCCACTTAACACATTTTTCTCCTCCTTGGGTTCTCGAATTTTCTGGTACTGATGGATTCTATTAGTAGCATCGATGAGTGGGTGTCAGACTTGAGTTACACGTCAGCTATCGCTGGCAAAACACTCAAGAAAAATCCTAAGTCATGCTTTCTCCTACGTTCTAATCAGGAATGTGTCTTAGAATTCCGAAATTCGGTCGGTTCACGTGTACGCTTTACTGGTTCCATTACCAAAAGTAATCGGTCGCACACGAGCGACAGAAAGCTATGCATTCCCCAAATGACTATGAATAAAACTGCTGCCCACGAACGGGGACGTGAATTAGTCAGGCCTTATAAGCAGACCAATCTGATTAAACAAATCTCTGGATGACGCCGCAAGCCAACATTCATTTCATCTGGGTTTTGAGTTTAAGTTGGTTGAAACTACGCCTTCAAAGCAAAGTGTATTTTCCATAGTTATTGCACTGTACGTTTGCGTCAAAAATGTAAGTTTTGTGTTCCACGAGGTCCATCAACTAATGCTTGAGGTAAACCAGCTGATATGAGGATGACTGAGTGGTTAAGGTGGATGTTTACTGGCAGACAATTTCTTAGTTCTAGCACAACCCCAACTCCGACACCTCGAACTCTCCTGGGCTTGGACAAACTGTGAGTACCTCAAATATCCTGCTTCCTTCAGCGGCTATGCACCAAAAGTGTTTCACAGCTAAACGAAGACCATCACCAAGGATTGTGAACTTTATAATACTGGTGAGTTACACCTTCGTCTGCCCCTGGCTGTGATTCCACAGTTAGCAAAGCATGATATCTGTGAGTAGGGGTTCAGTTCTAAAGTCTGCTGCGGCTGTTGTTTGACCCGTCGTTAACCACAGGATTGAAGTACTAGCCTGTTTTTTCGACTGTCTTTACACGGGAAGTATCTAGCGATCAAGAAAGTTAAGAGTAGACTGTGCCGACGTCAGTTTAATCTTCCGCGCAGCAACTGAAAAACTAAAATTCCAGTAAAGAACACGCATGTGATGGCAAAAGGTATTTTGTACTTAGTACTCTTATACGTCTCTGTAAACGTTCGAGGGACAACAAGATGCCATATTGACAGGTGTTTTCGCTTTAAGAGTTTTGTTGTTTGACCCGTCGCTAACCACAGGATTGAAGTACTAGCCTGTTTTTTCAACTGTCTTTACACGGGAAGTATCTAGCGATCAAGAAAGTTAAGAGTAGACTGTGCCGACGTCAGTTTAATCTTCCGCGCAGCAACTGAAAAACTAAAATTCCAGTAAAGAACACGCATGTGATGGCAAAAGGTATTTTGTGCTTAGTACTCTTATACGTCTCTGTAAACGTTCGAGGGACAACAAGATGCCATATTGACAGGTGTTTTCGCTTTAAGAGTTTGCTTTTTAGAGCTCCCCGAACTCTTTTGCCGGGAACTCAATTACTCGTACGTATCGTCGATAGATGTATTTACAGCGTGTTGGAATGCGTCCTTTCAATTGCAGAAATGCTCTGGAAACTTAATCGCTAACTGAATAGTCAACTCAAGTAGCGGGTGTCAGGTCTGCTGGGAATAAGCAACTAGTTGGGTTGCCATTTAACTATGGTCAGATAAAAGAAATCAGGTAGGTTGATGATCTTGAAGTGGAAATTCATAGCATGTACGAAAAGGCATCTTTAGGTGGAGCCCAACCAACGGCCTTCTGCTTACCGGACGCGTCTGCCAACCCAACCACAAATGGGAACCGCTACCCATCACATTTATCAGCTGCAACCTCACAGATGACTATAGCTTCGACGATGTCATTTTTTCCGTGGTACGCATGTCTTGAACACCCTTTTCAAGGTCCACCAAACCTTCAATATTCAACGTCATCTGCAAAACATCGAGTAACTATAAAAAGCAATCGCTGTGCTTAAACTGTGTTCGGTCCAGACGTTATATACTCCCCACGAAGATGCTGAAAATTCTTAGACAGCCAGCGACCGGTTTCATCCTGCTTGGGGCTTATCAGGTAGGTGCAGTCCCCGAATTTCCATCAAACTTATGTTCTAATTGAACCCAAATTGTACGAAGTTATCAAAATACACTCATTTTCACACGAATTTACAGAAAGACTCACCTGAACCCAGTTGAATATTTCGTTTCTTAAAAGCCCCATAAGCGAGAGATTCAGGTGTCTTCTGTCAAAATTAAGTTGGAATGCCAGTGAATGTGTTTCTCTGTGTTTGATACATTTTTAAAACTACAGTCACGTTTCAATAACTCCTCCCCTATTGAAATTGCTCAGCGTGTCTACCATCTCACTAAACAACCTCCGGACCAGATTAACGCTGCTCCAGGTCATCTGGTCTTTTGCCTAACTGTTGATCTCAAGACCCAAGCCTACTGTTTCCTTTTGAGAGTAAATTGGTGAACCAGGTAACCAGAGGACACTTCATTCTAAGCTCTGAAGAGCTTGTAATGAATCAAAACACGGGTCCGACTTGTTTCCTTGATCAAACTACGAAGTACTTTCGCTCCAAATGTCAGGAAGTTCAACTTCATAGCTTTACAACCAAAGAGAAGACTTTATGTTCATACACAGTATAACCTATTCGCTTACCTTGTTTCCTTAGTTTGGACGCCTAGATTTGAATTCCAGAATGCTCATGCGGTACAACACGTTTTTTCTCGGTGACAAGCCGTAGTGTTTACAGCCGGTAATAGGGAATAATTTGGACATCAACTCATTATAAAAAGAAATGGAAGTGCTACATGAATTTCTTAAGAAGATAAACATATGGTGGTAAGGGGGCAAAACGTCTGACTGATTTGGCAGCGGAGTAGGAGACTCTCCGTTTGCTGAGTTCACGATGAGAGATAAAAATTGTGAGTAGGATGTTGAAGGTAGCTGTGCGTATGCATGGCGGGAGGGAACCCATGTGGAATTCATCGGATTTATCAACGTATAAAACCATTAGTCATTTCTAAGGGTGACGACGACGGATCAAGTAGTATGGGATCCCCATATACTATACATTGGAAACACGAACAAAATCAGCTGGAAAGGACTCAGTCTTTGTGTATTCTGGAGAGACGCGAATTTTGGCTTGTGTCAGTTGGTTCAAGTGTCGCCTTAGTTGATGCGCGACTGATGTATAATTGAGACCATCTGGAGGCAGCAACCAAAAGAGCCATTCTCCACAAAAGCAAATTGCTAGCGTCCCCAACTTACGCGTGCTGAAGAAGGACCTGAAGACGCTATCTTTGACCTGGTTGTAAGATCGTTAGACGGAACCATTGGCAACCGTCCACAAATGGTCACACTCCAACCGATGATACACCAGTCGAAAAAGACTGGTAGTAATCTTGAGTCTAGAAATAGTTATTTTGGTTGCAGAAGAGTCGGAAGATGCTACCAAGTATTTATAAAGCGTAAATGAAANCGGAAGATGCTACCAAGTATTTATAAAGCTTTTGGAATTTGACTAGAAAGGGATATCGCAAGTGATCGCTGCATGAACCAAATAAGTGTATAACTTAAAAATGCGGGAAAAACCATAGGGCTGGGAACAACCAACCCAGCGTAAGCGTAGTTGAAATAACAGTATGAAAGTGTACTATGTCCGAGAGAGGTGATCAGCCATCTAAAAACTCCAATTTGCTGGCGTATTCAGCCAAAAACAACATTTAGTGCCTGGTTTTGATGTATGTAAGTTGAGGAAATTCCGGAGCTCGTAGAATTTACCTTCGAACTACTGGAAGTTTTTGCGTGAGTAATCAGAGTCAGCGGATCAAAGTAATAAGAGCAAAGTATTTGAACGTAACTGGGTCAGTTCATTCGAACCACATTATGATGAGGCAGGCGCGATTAGACTAAAATGGAAAGGGCGTACAGGATGTGTCTGCTTAAGGTAGAAAGTCTGTTACTGTGAGTGCAGCCACCAGACTTACACTGTAAACTGACTAACCAGAAGACGCTGTAGGAATTCATTAGGGTATCGGCTAGCAGATTGGTAAATCGTGCAATCTATACAGACAGCTAAGAACCTAGATGTAAGAAGGTAATAAATCTTTTTGCCAATCAAGTAAGCAGCGAGAGATTCACTTCAGAAAGTACTGTGGTGGCACTGTGCTTTGAAGCTATACGGTACGGTGGTTGTTGGTTACATTCCCGGATTTTTCAGAGGACGGCAGAACAAGCTTACAAAGCAAAAGTCCATTGGCTTGGCGGGCGTTTTTGCTCACGATCAGAGTGTGCCAGCATATGGACGCTAATAAGAGCGATTTCGGTTGAGTGGAATGTGGTGATAGCGCGTTGACATATAGGAGATTGGGATTGCACTATATGTGATATATTGTTGGCTTCTAAAGGGATGAAAGGAGCTACAATAATCGCTACTTCCCAAAAATTAACTTGAAGTTTTCAGTGGTTGTGTGATGCGAGAGACGGCTATCACAGTGACTTTCGAAGGAAGAGGCTTGAAAGCCAGCATACGCAAAGTCGTCAACAAAGGCCAAGTTAGGCACGACAAAACACTCATGCTCCCACTGATATGATGATATACAACAATCAACTGTCAGCGCAAAGGATTTTCAGGGATATCCCAACTAGTACTCCGAACTCATTGATATACGTAGGAGTAAAATCTAATCCTCAGAAAGCGAGATTGGTGAGGCGCTGTAAGGTTTGGTCAGCGAAATCTACTTGCCAGGACAACTCAGGTGCTGTTGTTTTAGACACACCAGCAGGAGCCACTGAGTAGAAATATACTTTTCATCAGGCGCAAAGTTCGCGTATCTTAACGGATAAGTCGTAAAATATTACCAGTTAGCGATCTGAGTCTGTGAGGTTTTTGGGGAGGCTCTAGTCTACACAACTGTTTTAACACCGAATAAACTGAAGATGCCTAGCAGCTCTCAGAGATGCTCAAATGGGGTACACAGCCAAGAAGTACCTCCACGAATTCGGGGCTTCAGATGATGGGCGCTGTGAACCACCGAATACACAGGGACATTAGGTAAGCAAGTGACGTGCAGAACTGGCCAACTTTGACCTCTGACAGTAAACTTGGTGCAGAATACTTAGTGTGACTTTGGAAGCCGTTTAGAGTCCGTCCATACCGATAGAAGTGTTCCCCTAGGAACAAACAATCGTTTTCTTACACTATCAGCTGGAAAGGACTCAGTCTTTGTGTATTCTGGAGAGACGCGAATTTTGGCTTGTGTCAGTTGGTTCAAGTGTCGCCTTAGTTGATGCGCGACTGATGTATAATTGAGACCATCTGGAGGCAGCAACCAAAAGAGCCATTCTCCACAAAAGCAAATTGCTAGCGTCCCCAACTTACGCGTGCTGAAGAAGGACCTGAAGACGCTATCTTTGACCTGGTTGTAAGATCGTTAGACGGAACCATTGGCAACCGTCCACAAATGGTCACACTCCAACCGATGATACACCAGTCGAAAAAGACTGG
Organism: Opisthorchis viverrini; assembly: GCF_000715545.1. Classification (NCBI taxonomy): domain Eukaryota; kingdom Metazoa; phylum Platyhelminthes; class Trematoda; order Opisthorchiida; family Opisthorchiidae; genus Opisthorchis; species Opisthorchis viverrini. The sequence continues at coordinate 3,923,393 of NW_008751660.1, forward strand.
TAGTAATCTTGAGTCTAGAAATAGTTATTTTGGTTGCAGAAGAGTCGGAAGATGCTACCAAGTATTTATAAAGCGTAAATGAAACTATAACTGTCTTGTACTTTTCAGATGAAATCAATTTTTAGATTTCCAATCAACTGTTGAGTAAATTCATTCATACTCCAATTGACCGTGTCTATTTGTTATCCAGAAACAAAACTCCAGATTTCAATACCTGGTCTCCACTTCCTTTGAACTTAAGTTTCTGAAGAAAATGGAGTGAGCTTCGTTGATATTGGTGAAATGCACCCCCAAATAAGGTGAATTCTGAACCAAGTAACATGGGATTTTACTGAAACATCCCAAATTTCTGGTCCTCTATTTCGAGCAATAATAGTCAGTAGGAAAAAGGCTTTTCATCATTTCTCACTAGGCTCAGGCTAATTATTTTTTAAAGTATTTGCAAATTTATAAATTCAAGCCCCGACACGGCGTTGCACTTTCACTTGTCAAGTTCCTAACAAATTAACGACTATGAAAAGCCATCTTAAGTTGTCTCCATTTCTATTGGATGTTTAAGTGACTAGAAAAATAACACCCGTTAAATCACCTTCAAAATGCTTTGCTGATTTACTTGAAGAGTTCAGCGCGACTTACCAACTGACAGGTAGCCAGTAACGGTTTGTACGCACAGCTGACTAGCCCCGATAAGGTCAATGAACTTGGGTCGCTGGGCTTTCAAGCCGCGTCTTCGGTTAAGTGCAATAATACGCATCGGTCACGTATGAAAAATTCCATAGTATATCAGTTTAATGCCATATTTACATGCTGATAATGACTCGTAATTTCAAGGCAGTTCATTTTCCTATGAATTCTGAAGCGCAGTGGGAAGTGCATGACGTATAAACCCTACTCACACAGGACGAATATAGAGTGTAATTACCACTTAAAAGATAATGAGCACCCATATTTTCTGACTGTAACTCCACTGAATTATCCAGGTGAACTCAAATTACTTATCAAATCATTATGAGCAAGATATTTATGTTAAGCTCAAAAGGATCACCAACTTGTGTTCTTCGTCTGAAATGCAGCGAAGTTTTGCACAATAAATCTATTGGCTTGGTGCTAACAAATAGAGCTCAGAGACCAAATCAAGGGACCACCGCGACTAGACCAAAAGTTCCGAAAAAAATTCATTTGTTTTCCGAGATAACTTGCGACGAAAATATAGTTCCTCATTTATTTCCGGTGTGCTCTGTCAAATGCATTTTGAATGAACCTGATATGAATTACGTAGAAGCCATGTGCAACAATTGAGTGCTCAAAGGGACAGCATTGTTTATTACATGTTCATTCAGAAACCGGCATTAGACGTTCTTCGGTTTTTGTTTGTTGGAGCCCAAATACTCTGCTTGACGTTTATGAAGCATTCTACATCTGTCCACCCTGTTCCCCTCAAGTAGGTATGGGCCGTTCCACTCGCCATACCGAAAATGTTATTTGGGTTGGATTTCAGGCGCAATTAAACTGAGTAACCACATGTACAGTAATGGAAACCAAAAAATCTAATTGCTAAGCCAACAAAGTCCACACCAAGTACTTATGGATCATCGAAAACTGGAAAGAACTGCTATGTTTTGTTTCCGCTAAACGATGCTTTTACATTTTGAGGCAAACTGATCCCTCGTAATCAAATTTGCCCTATTGAGCTGTTTGAGTGCTTTCACTTTGCGCACTTCATCCTCGTCCCGACAGAACACGAGCGTGCAAGTTTTTCTTTCTTTTGATGATACGTCAGAACATTTAGATACTTTCTTTGTTTACGCGGCAAATCTAAGTTGCCGTGCCCTGAGGGCGACAAACATTGTTTTCCAGTCACGTCATGTGTGATCCTCTATAGTCGGTTGTGTAACAAATACAGGAGAATAGTAAGGTACGACTGCCAGAAAATAACTAACTTTGAGAATCAGAGGAACTTTGGGTGGCCTGTTTTTTCCGTTTATGTGTCCTGTCTTCTGTTTTACTATTCTTTCATTGACTGCTTTGAAAAATTCATCCGAATGAACAATGGTTGCCAATAGTTGCATAACAAACCAAAGTATTCACTCGATTTTAGGTTTAGGAAATTCTAACTTTGACTTTGTTGGAGCAGAGAACATAGCAAGACTAACCAGTCCACCCAAGAATTCTCTTTTAGGTATTTTAAGGATAAGTCTGATTCACACACGTTTTCAAATAGCTACCATGCCTCAGTGGATGGAAGGGAGTAGATGAGTGTCCAAATATTTTGGACAAAATTGCTTCTATCACATATAGCCTTATTGTATTTAATTGGCCTATATTTCCAAATAAAATTCAACTATGCATTCCAGCACCGACTAATTTGTGTTGCTCTGACCAGGCATCGTCAACCGTAGAGAAGCAAATAGTCTTGAAAGTAACTGTAGCGGACGTAGGAGAGCTTTAGCACAGCAAGCTGCGAGTTGTAGTAAAAGGTGCTGTGAGTGTATCACATTATAATCACCTTGAGACGCCTCCGACATTGATGAAAAATATCGAATGTACATCTGGTCCTCCAAAGAGACCACTCGGAATACGGAAACCCCAGCATGATACCAAGAAAAGCAGTGCAGGAGATGTTAAGACACAAGGTAGATCATAATAGCATTCCGCGCAGTTCTTATGCCACCCCTCAGTCTAATTTTTGTTTAAGTGTCTACCTAAATGCATAGCCCTTAAGCCATCTTATAATTCGCCATTTGCTCATCTGACTGCTTTTTACGGAGTCAAGGTGGTGATGGCATGTAAGAAACACTGGCAGTCAATTAGGTTTAGCAGTAAAATTCATCTCCTGGGTCATTAAATTTCATCCAGAAGTACATGGATGTATAATAGTATTCCTAGGGTCCATAAATTGTCATAAGCGCAAGGTTAAAGTCTGATAACTTGCTTTCTCGTACAAACCAAAAGGGTACCGAAAATGGGTTTTTAAATCAAAATAGAAAGGCTAAACATTTAATGCTATTGTTTCTTTGCACGCAACCACTCTGAGAGTTTGCTCATCCATATGAGGCTTCTTAAAATATGTGCAGGCTGAAGTAGGATTAGGTATTAACGAAGAGTATCCCTCCAGAATATGACAGAGAAAAGAAAAATACCGAATCGTCAGTAGTCATAGAAGATATGAAATCCACGTAGAAATTGATTGCACTAGTTTTTTCTGGTTTGTTGCTCCGTGTTGATTTCAGTGACGCTCCACCTGAAGTAATTGCTTGAATTCTGCATGCCACATCTGTGAAACCACTAAAGATTCTTCCTTTATTGAAGTAGTCTCAGATAATTCTTCAAAACTGTCCGAAACTTCATTACCGTAGACAGGATAAAACCATGCAACAAGTGAAAATGATGTGTATTATAGACAGGTCTCTGAGACCCTACGGCAGCTGTTGGGAGTCTGTTGCGTGAGATTTTTGGTTGATGGTAAACAGGAAATGTTTTATGATATTCCGCAATAAACACTCAAACATCTATCACCTGTATCTGTTTTATGACTAGGAAACGCTCCAAGTTGTGCATTACCTTGGTCAATCGAGACAGTGTGAGCTTCCATAATTAGGGGGTGATTCGGTACTTTATCATAATATTCTAAATGTAGCCAGCCGTAACATTCTTGGAAAATGACCATCCTCGTCGGTAAGCCTGTCCAATTAAGTCACACACGTTTTTCGCGCCAAGTCAGATTGGACAGTTTAATGTAATGAACATTGTTCACCATGGCTGCCGCTCTCCATTTCAGTGTGTTGGGAGGCATAATTGTATATAAACTGCAGTAAGTCGTGTAAAGTGTTTGGTTGAACGTTGTCTATCTTATGATGACTTACAATGTGATTACTAGGAACAGGATTTTTAACCTCCGTGACAAACCCTTTGTGTACATTTCACCTTGGAATATATTTATTCCGCAGTGCTTACATTCCGTATAAATGAACTATACAAAAAATAATATAAGCCTAGAAGACGGACAAATTTGGGAACACCATACAACAAAGAGAGCCAAATAGGTTTCTGGAGGACCTTGCGAATGCACCACAAGATTGACCGAAAGCACTAAAGCAAACATGCACAAAAATTCACCATAGCTGGCCAATTACCGATGACAGTATACAGTCTGCTCTTTACCCCCTAATTATATCGAACGGTTACCGTGGCGTATAATCTTGTCTTCAGTCTTCCCAATCACGTGCCATCAGTCCTGTCAGAAAACTTCGAGTGCTTACAGAGCCAATGTTAAACAAGTTATTAGGGTGCGATCCTTCATTCTCGTAATTCAGCGAATTTATTTTCTCGGCCAAACAGAATCCGTTGCATTTTTCAACCAGAGCTGTTTTACAATGTTTGATTTTGCTTTTAGATTTTGGTAAGAAAGTATTATCTCGCATGTTATTTTTTCACAGAACTTTCACTTACTTCGATTAAGCCACGGCTTTTTTAATCATTGGCTGAGTAAACCCGTCAACATATATCATCCCATGAGATATTGGAGCTTGTGCTTTGCTTATCTATCGAAATAAAAACACCCTCGCTATGATGCAACACAATCTCTGGCGACGCAAAATGCTGACAAAAATACACTCGGCTGGCACGGAAGCTTTCCCACTCTAAAAGTTAAGTAAAATTGATTTTTCAAGTTAGATTTACGGCACAAAGACGTACTTCCTTAAAGCATAATAGGCTGAACAGTAGTTCTCAAAAATAAACACTGAAATTACTTCATCGAGTTGAGATAAGTACCACAAAATTCCGAACAGCGCGTGGTACAGAATTCAATTTAAGTTATTCATTTCCGTCACTAAAGTTACGTGAGCTGTAACGGATATTACTGAAAACTACCATAGCCCGAAAAAAGTCCCCAACTATCGTGATGGTCTACATGTTTCAAGGTTTAATGGTTCCATATTATTATACGACCGGTTTGTATATCGTATATTTGAGAAGAAAGGTTGCGTACTGCAATATACAAAACCCTGAAAACTGGCAATCCAAGACTGTCAATTTCATTAATTTGTCGATTTTCCTTCGGATCTAACAGGACTTGTCTACAAAAAGTGTTAACATGTCGCCTTTAGTCTCTTAAATGGTTTCCTAATGGCAACGTGGTTTTTCCTGACCACTTCTCCCTGAAGCCTAGAACGGGCAAGGAAATGTAAGGAAACTAAGGTCGATGTAGTCTCACGGAGTAGACCCACCTTCGAAACACCAAGAAATACAAAACCGACGGTATATTGTCGACCTTTTGAGTACATCTAAATTAAGATTGAAACCCCTATTTACAAACCAAGGAAATTCAGCGCAAGTCCTGGCGATTAGACACATTTCACGAATTTAAATTAGTAGAGTGTGCACTTATATGATACCAAAGAAAGCATTATAAAATATTGCTTGCACAAATTTGGGTCCATTGCTTATAGGATAATGTGCTCTGTGAACTTAAACTTCGAAATAATTTACTGATATTTGTCTATCAAAATAGGTATTTTAGGCTGTTTTGATAAACATAATGTTCTTTCGAATTAGGCGGATTGTCCTGGGATATAATAGCAGCTATGCACATATTTCTGGTTTACTTCGCTGTCTCATCAGGCCTGTATTAATAGTCACAACAACAGCTGAATTTGAAGTGCAAATAGACATTTCAAATGCTTGGATCACTCAGACATGCCGGCAAAACATCAAAGCCGGACAAGATTATAACCTTTCCTCTCGACTTCTTCAGCTCCCCATCATCGGGTTGAGAGTAAGCTTCACATTGATCCGGTGACTACATCTGATAGTGTGTTCAAAACAGCAAACAGCATAGTTCTGGAATTTGCTGAAGCTATTTTTGTTAGCTAGTAAAAGCCATTATTGTGTGAGCAAAAACAGCCTTTCGCTATAAACTATAGATAAACCCTTCCATATGGTGACTTTCTGCTACTTATAGATGCAATCTGTAATAAGCTCCCGATGAAGCAAGATGAATTAAATCCGGACTATCGTCGAAAACTGCACTGTTGTGCTTCATTTTCAGGTTCCTTACAGAAAAGTCTATTTTATTTTTCTTATGCCATAGCCTCCTCTACTTTCTAGGGCCGACCAAACTGCTCCGGCTTCTCCGTTCCTGTCAAGAAAACTCTATTTAAGACGTTATAGCTGTTATCATTGAAGGCAGTTTACTAACTACCTCCAGGTAAACGCTCCTCGAACTGAACGTAACTTTGTCAAAGTCTCCCACATCCCCATTCATGTCCACGGTGTTGTCCTTTTCACCTGGTCGCATACTGTTCTGACTGGCGTTTGTCTAAAGAAAACGAATTTTTGTCAGTACTTTTGTATCTCTTGAGTGTAGAGAATGCACAGAATTTTTGTCGGAATGCCTGTTTAAAAATTATTACTGCCACATCGGCTGTATTGTTTATCTTGGACAATCTAGTCTTCTTACTAGACCTCCTACTTCGGACAAGCTTCAAGAATGTATATGCCACATATCTCACCAGAAATAGCATTTATTACTCATAGTCAGAATATGCTGCACATGCCGAGAAATTTAAGCTATCTTCCTTCTAGCATGCCTACACTGATGCACCATCTCTCATCAATACACAGAAAGAGGTTCACTTCGTATTTCAGTACACAGATTCATTGGAACAAATAATTCAAATGTTTTTTGTCAGGTAAGGTGCAGTGCCGTTTGTTTATTTTGTTTACAATTAGAATTTTTGCACTTTTGTGCATCACAGCACTGAAACTTATTATGTTACCGGAAACACTAAGAAAACTCACGGTGTATTTCGCATAATTGTTTTGTTTTGAAGTTTGTTTTTTATTTTGTAAGAAAAGTAGATTCATGAATAACTAAGGGAATGTTCAGAGTATAGCAATAACATAAATTTTCCACAGATCTTCATGGGAATACTTAAGTCTAATGTGTCTCAGAGGTCAGAAACCATGTTTTAACTACATTAAAGGGGCCCCAACTCACAATTCTGGGAAGACGCCGAGTAAGAAACAGTTATATGGAACGCGCCCAAGGCCTTTTGTCACATCATTGCAGACGGCAAACGGCAAATTAGTTTTCTCAGAGTACTCTGTGACATGATGAGGACAACTTTCATAAAAGTTCTTTTCTATTGCAGTTTAGGCTCATCCCTGACAGGAACTACCTGACATACCTCCAAGCAAAATACCTAGTCTGCATTTGAAGTACAGTAACTCTGGTCGTAGTAACTAACTTTTAAACCAACGGGAGGGGTCTTCGTCGCGGTCTACCTTACTTAACCTAACTGAACGGGTTACACCAATCAACTTGGCCGGTTGAGTCAATCAAAAAGGAGCTAAGTTTTCCTACCTATCTCACCTACTCAAAATACCTCTTCTCCCATAGTGGCGCAATTATTTGAGTCATACCAAAGGTGGGAAGCGCGCAAGTAAGAGTTTCAAAATCGTAATCTGGAGCAATGGGCTACCTTCTAGTATCCCTGAAAATATTTGTCTAATCAGATGTGATAGTTCAGGCTCACTTATGGTGCACTGGTGTAGTAACAGGAACACACTCACCTCACATATGGGGTTCCAGGATAAAATACCGGTTCGAATGAATGACTGGATTAATGGTGGGCACAAATAAGAGCAAATTTATAGTCCCTCCCAGTGTGGACTAACTAGAAACAGACACAAGTTTGTTTGACCAAGTTGTGTGCGTAAACAAACTCTAAACCCTTGTGACTACTCAGGTATAAAAAATAGTCGGAACAGTTGTCCCCATAAATGTGCATCCCAGTCAGCACGTGTAATATCGACTAGTTAGCTCCTGCCGGAGACCATCCGGAATTGTCGTATACTTCGGGATAGAAATCGCTTCTTGATTTCCCTCTGACCTCAAGATGTCGCAGAAGCAACCCGCTCTTTCCCTTACCAAGGACTTCCCGGACTTCTTTGAATATTTACACACGGCTGCTTGACTTCAGGCCTGATTAAGACATCCCAGCACATTCAACCAGGACGAGGGTCTTCTATGATTCTTACACCAGCTGGCAGCAAATACTGTTTTCCAACAACAAATGACTGGTGAAAATTTCCTTACCAGTCCTTTATTGCTCATTTATTCTTCCTTGACAAACTAAGTAACACTTACTTTGAAATTCCTGTTATTTCAACCATACTCATTCACACCAGTAGGTGTTACTTTGAAAAATAATCAGAGGCACTTAGAACGCATGTTTTGTGCATATAAATTTTGATGAACCTCAGCGTTTACTACTTTTATGTCCCATCTAACATCACGTTAGTGGCAGGGTAGAACTCACAGAGACTGAATAATTCATTTCGCGTGAGAGAAAAAGTTGGCCTAATTGGTTAAAACAATCAGGATATATGTGGCAAAGCAGTTAAGGATAAGCAAACGAAAATCGACCGGAAGCAAGACCACAATGCTAGATAATGAAGCAAAAACGTAAATTGGGGTAATACAGATAGCGGTAAAAGAGTACCGCCATAAAATTGCTTGGCTATAAAATGCATTGCTCTGATCTACTGTCCCCAGTGCAGCATTAGTCACAAGCTACTTTTAAGCACACGAAAAAGGGTAAGAACGACGCATTATGAAAGCTTGTACCTGTACCTCGGTACACAAAGGGTTCTTAGAATCAGTCACTAGGTTAATGACATATTTAGCATGTAAATTGTGTCTGGCTATAGTAAAATATCGGCTCCAAGATCCGAATTTCTGGAGTTACTTTCGGAACGCTTCAGATTCCCGTTTGTACGGCTGCCCTATTTGGATCAGCATAAACTGTCGATTCGTTGGATCACTTTGGATCTAGTAGATCAGGGAAACCCGCGGCTTTTTTATTCTGTAAGAAATTATATGATAACTCCCTTTGATGATAAAAAGAAGCATACTCGTATCGTTCATACGTATCGCGTAACCTTGCGTTCTCCTTGAGTTTCACACTATTTGCCCGTGAATTTCGGTGGATAGCAGTTTTTATCGATTTCCCCTTGAGTATTTGCATCTCTTGTTTTGCTGCATCTGGACTGGGACTGCGATGCGATCTGCTAAAAGTGTCTTAGCAAGAGCACATTTTGCACAAAGCTTTTAAAATATAAATAACGCCTACTTCATACTAGCTTTCTTAGGATACATCTTGATAAAGACCCACCGATTTGAAAGATGAGCACCATATTCGGAAAAAGGATCCGTTCAGTTCTCTCCATTTTCACCGTTCACCCAAATGAAGTGTAGATGTTATCCAGCAATTGATCAGATTTACACGTGGTCATTATCTGTTCATGTAATTTGTCATCAACGAAGCTTCTAGAGGTGGCAAGTCCCCAGATAATTTATCAATTTTGTTCTACGTGATCCACAAATTTATTGGCAAAATGGATCCAAGTAGACGTTTCCTGCGGCCACATCAATCAACCTCCAAATTTCCCCACTGATTAAAACCTGGATATTCATTATAAAAGCTTAGCTAAACCGTAATTCGTTTTGCATAATAGAATAGTAAATAATACCGTAAATTCATTAAGTGTGAGGTTAGCGATTAATTATTTGGCGTTGCTGATGTCCAAAAATAAGTTAATTACAATGTGTCTGTCAGAATTGCAATGCATGTCGAAGAATATCGAGCGTTAACAACTTAATTTCTACAATTTGATCAAACGCGTCTTCCTGAATTTTTATATAAAGCAATTTTATAGCTTAGTCTTCATAGGACATCACAGCTCGTTTATTTCAGATTCCATCCAAACAATAGGCCTTATCTAAATTGTCATATTTCACGGAAACCCAACGATCACCCCAGAGTTGCACCTGCTGCATATTTAAGTAACTAACCCAAAAACAGGTGGTCGTCACTGTTCAGCTGGACTTTACCTTACTTAACAATATGAACTTTCCACCAGGTTTGATTCTATTTTCCATGGCAAACAAGCATTCTGTGCATTGTATCTGACGCTTAGAACGTGGCCGGATACCGTAAAATCTGTTACGCGGATGTTTTTTTAGTGACTGCTACTCAGAGGTTAAGCATACCCTTTGCATCAAGCACCGCCGAGAGACCCATGCATCAGGTATCTTAGTACGATATAACCGCCCAATCAGTTTGAACAATAATGGAATATAAAATCCTTCAGGATTTGAATACGTTTATCCAAAACACCCGTCCAAATTCATGTCCTTGATTTTGTCACATATGGATTTTGATCCTTATTTAGCATAAATTGACGTACCACCTGAGTCCTGTTTCCTGAATCCAAAAACAGTTTAAGGCCGGTGGATTATTGTTGGGCGACTGATCCCTTGTAAGGACTACCTCAAAAGAACCTTTTTACGAGGTACTACTAGCTAGTTTTTATTGTTGCCTGGTGAATCAAAAGAAATGGTTACCACAGACAGTAGAATACATAGAAATACATAGTGAAACAATAGTCATCAATGGTCATACAATAGGAATGAAGAACTCCTTTTTTATCGGTACAATGGTATTTCTGATGTCTCGTCGTGCAAAACGCTTTTGAAGGATGAAAGAACACGTAAAGGCAGCGACCCGGGATTAAAATCAAGTGACGCTGACATACGACTTCCCGGATTTAATGAACTACTGAGAAAAACTTTCATCGATGAAAAAAACGAGTTAGTTACCAGCGCATGAGGGCAATACTGAATTTCTTTTTGGATTTGGATGGTGTGTCAATTGTGCACCAGACAACAGATCGATGTTGTGGGTCCATTTCCGGGTATTTGCGTTTGCACGGTATGTCCTGAAATTCTTAGTCCAAGATTTTGCGGGCTGCCGTCTAGGTCACCAGAGGTACATGGAGGAGAAGTGGAAAATACTAGACGCTAAATGAAGTGTTAGAGCAAGATTCTACTCTGTTTTGTTTTCCATCCGTGGAGCAGACAACACTATAAATGTAGCAAATCAGCTCCTTTCTTGGATGGTAGCCATAATAATCTTTTAACTAGTATCTAAACAACCATAGTAGAAACTTTCTGTACACTAGCTTCGGTTATCATTTAAATTACATTTCAATGAATCCGGCTTGCAGTTGTTACTGTTGTTTGATTGGTTATAGCAATGCCTGTATTATAATGGTTGTTTCTTTCATTCTACAATTTTAGATTGAAATCCATGGATCGTGCTTCGTAATGGGAGGATGGCTTCAAATTTGATGCCATCGACATCTTGTTTGATCAACAATCAGAATGACTTGGAAACCCCTGACAGTCCCACAAACGAAACCAAACTCGCATATTATTGTGAACAACACTGCCCTGGCGAATATCATGTGCACAATGATGATGCACTACCGACTCCGGGGCACTCCTCTTCAGGGTGTCAATGGTCCACCGAGGAACAGATACTTGAACACCAGTTTGCAACGGAAGCGCTAAAACAGGAGCGCACGATCCGATATCCGGAAATGAACGACCGTTCGCTGTTGCATGGTACACCATATTTTTACGAGTATGAAGGCACATTCCCAAGTTCCCCAATTGACCACTCACCGACGGTGGGGCATAACTTCGGACGACATCGAGGCAAACTGAGTAGTGACCCGACATTCATTCTCAGTCTCGTCCGATGGGCACGGATAGGTTCTTCACGGCTGGCTGGTGATGATGACCAAATTGACCGACTCAATTATCAAATTACAGGGCTCATTCTGCTCATATTAATTGCATTAACCGGAATGAGACAATATCTATGTAAGTGGATTACATTCCGAATAAGCTGTTGGCTACTTGTCTGTGTGCAAAAGTTTTGGTTCACTTGTTTGCCTGCTTGGAATAATTTTCTCTACGAGAAGAACAATGCTCATGGTCACGCGTTTTAGGAATCCGAACGGCAGTAAGATAAAAGCGAACCCATCAACGGTGCACGTTGCTTAAAATTGATTAGAATAACGGATAGTATCGTTTTGAACTAAACCCACATAGGCGTTAAGCCAAAGAGTTAGCTTTATCATAAGACTCTATCTCTCAATTTCAATGCATCAGATATCGCACCGGAATCAAAGTCGTTTTAATTACGCAATTTTGAGGAGAATAAGTAAAATAGAAAGGTCAAATCCCATAATGAAAAAGTTCATTCTTATAAAATCTGGATCGGTCCAGTTACTTGCTTTCTTGATGTTCTGTTAATAGCACTACTGCACTAATAATTATTGCAAGTAAAAAGGTCGCAATGATTAAATTCCGAAGCTAATGATCTGGTTTTGGTTGATTAAAAATTTCGGATACAGTTTTGAACGGCGGCGTGCCGAGTAACGGCTATTTTTTACTTGAAGAATCAACAAATGGCCCAATTCTGTGTATGATTTGGAGGGCAATGCACTCCGAAACTGCCAAAAGACGCTTCGGAGTGTTTCTCATTGAACTTGGGAAGTGTAGTAAATAAACCCACTTGGTTGATCACAATGTGCATTCAGCAGTTGTATGCCGTAGAGATAATAGCTATTGCCTTTAAGCGGCTGAGCAAACTATGGACGAGACGAAACCGATGGTTCGTGTATAAGTTCCTCTCCGACTGCAAGTGGCCTACGAAGAACTGAAAGGTTGGATGTGTATGAGAGCTGATGTCAGGACGGAAAAGTTATCTGATTTTCCTACGTAGTGAATTCTATTTATTAGAAGTTTTGCAGACATTCCAGTTGTTGTTGATATAAAGAAGAGAGTCACATTTAAAACTATTTATGAATAAATTACTGCAGAATTGTTTGAGGAAAAACTATACAAACAACAAAATATGCGAAGCTAACAAACTGCTTAACCAAAACAGTGATGCGGAGAAATCAAAGTGTACCCGCTGAACATGAAGAAAGTTAAGCAACTGGATGCTGTTCAGCAAAAAAGTGTTCTGTGCTACCTTTAGTTTTAAAAATTCTAATTCAGAGCCACTGAAGACGGTGGATGTTTGTATCAATTCGCACATGCGTGCATCAGGAAGGCCGCTGGTAACTGCATCTAATGTGACCTTACGATAGGAACACACTCATTTACTTAGGCGTGCGTGGAGCGCTTTCCAGCTCACCACTGTGATTTGTGACCACTAAATACTGCGGGGTTTAACTAATGCCTTTTTGTCTCCTATAATCGGTAGATGTTCTTTTAATCGCATTTCATTGCATGGCCGATGAACCCAACGTAAAACGATCATTGCAGTCAACAGAGAAACACATGTCTGCATTCAACGTTTCGTCTGCTGCCCTTATGAGGACGGCGTTTGTCTTGCCCCAGAGTGGGTCTTGACCACAGACAAATCGATCATAACGTCTTCTACCTCTGTTCATCCATCCAAAATTGATGCATGCCAATTCTGTCCCAACCTTGAATGTTTCACGTGAGCGTTTTCGGTAGCAGAAAATGAAAAATCTGCGTTCACGAAGGATAGCATAACGTTGGAAGGAATTGCGCATTCCAGTTGCAAATAAATTCGGATTTAGCAAATAACTCAACAGACCATCAGCTAAATGTCTCGACTATGTGTATCCTTTATGGAATTTACCCGACCAAATTTGTCTCATGTTTTATTTGGAAAGATAGTCAATGTGGCAACATATCTTTCTTGACCACACATTTATTTAAAGTTGCTGGAAACTCTAACAGCTTACTGCCGGTTTTGACTTTTAGGGCTAATCAGACAAATTTGTATCTAGTTCCATTTGTTTAGAATTCGGCGTTCAAGTAGGAAAAGACTGACAAAAATTCGAAGCTGAATGAACCTTAAGAGGGTGAATTTGTCATAGGTCTATCCAAGATTTTCCGGTAATCCAGTAAAGTATCGCAGAAAGGCAAACTGAAAAATGCTAGAAGATAATGTCTTCCCTGCCATCAAATAAGTACGTATAAGTGAAAAGTCACATCCTCGAATTTAGACCTTTTTATCATTGTTCCAAAAATGGAAATTTTAATGATTCGCATGACTTCATTGTGGGGCTCCAGTCCACTCCAGTATGACAAAATATTTTTTCTTGATTAACAAAGTCAAGTGAAGGTTTTGTCGTACAGACCAATCAGACTCACCGCTTTCTAGATTTTCGCTTCATATTTTGATCAGTGTATACAATTATATGTGAAGTGAACATTCGCGTAGTCCTGATCTCAAGTGTACGTGTAGAAACGTACGATTGGAAACTGTTCTCCAGGGGTTCTAAAACCTGAAGTACAGAAACACGCGCAGAAGGTTATCTCAATATTACAGGCGTTTTAGTGATGATCTGCTTAATTTATAAAGATGAAGGATTTTGCAGAATAAAAATTGAGTAACGTCACTACTCCACAGACTCACCCGGACATTAAAACAGCTTAACATATTTACGCTTGAGCGACGAGACTGATTTGTATGATACTTCGGACGACAACCGAGTAACGGTTTAGGTCTGCCTACCAGTCAGAGCTCCCTGCCACTTAGCACTACTGCTACTTCAAAGTTACCGGTCAATTATTTGATTACACTGTGAGTAGCTGTGAGATTCATTTGAGTTTTAATCCCCTACCCCTCTTTCCATTTTTTTTAAAGCCGCTGTTGAGTGGTTTCCTATTGACGTCTGACCGAATTTGATAATCCCACCGCGTTTAGCGCGCCAAAGGTACGGACTTCGTGTCCCGGCGTAATCATGCGCGTGCCCTGCTTGTGAACTTTAGTAAGGATAAAAGCAAATTTAAACGTATTTTCGCTTTGTGCGAGCTCATCAGAATGGTATTTTTGAAGATTTTGTGTATCCAAACAACAGTAAGAGGACTAACTATTTCTAAAAATCCTTCGAACACGGACTTTCTTAACTTGGTTCTGTACAGAGGTTCAGTTTTATACTCAAGACCGTTTTTTTGCAGACTGTACTATAAGCTTAGTTAAAATGTGCAAATTTAGCTGTAGGGCCTGAGTGCTGCTCATTTTTAGGTGCTAACGGTGATTCCCCTGACTCCGGATTTATTTGTTGTATATTTTGGAGATAGTGAACAAAGACAGTTTCTGTGGTGAGATTCTTTTGGCGTGAAATCTATTCCTACTCACAGAGGCCTAGCATCCAAATGTGCCTCCTGCCTTTGATAAACTAAATATCCTACAAAAATATTGGGTTTCCTGAATGGAAGGAATTGTTTCATGCTATTTGGTTGGATTAGACAGGACCCATATACATAGCGTTCTTTTAAAATAGTAAGGACTGTCGCGTTGCCTAATGTTTGGTACTTATTGTAATCGGTACGGGAATTGGTAGTTCGAGGAAAATAAAATATCCATACACTTCTTCCGCACATGTTTGTGTATTGCTGCTCCTGTTAGTGCTTTCCGTTCAGATCAATTTGTTTCACTCATCGAGTTAATCAACCCACTGACCCCGTTATCTCCTGAGGCCACTAGTAATAGCCATGGCGCTGGAAACTTTCCGGGCCATTTGGATCTGTTCAAAGGAATTCAAAAGCTACAACCAATGAGAACGAATCTGTCTGAATACTCCAGGCGTTTTACTCGCCTTTTCTCTCAAAGTATGTTTGGATTATACATCAGTAGTAAATTGTAGACTACACTGGTCTTCTTTCAAGCACCTCAGGAGCTGTGGTCATTCACTCATAACCTCGAGCTAACTAGCTTTCCGTCCTCCACATTCCTAGAAGNATCTTGTTCAGCAGGGCTCTTTCTTAAAAGTAACGACCTTTTCACCAGCCTGTAAGACAAATATAACCTAACACTTCAAAATCCAATCGATGGAAACCACGGTAACTCTCTTTCCACTTTCCACACATGTTTACTCATGTCTGATAGCTGTGTGAATAATGAACACGATATACAGATGGCAGGTTTTCAATATGTCAATGACTTCCTGGGATGAAACGAGGTAGTAAAAAAATTCAACACTTCTTGGCAGTATGATACTCATTACAGAGAAATAAATCTGAGTTGAAATGTCTAGGCGGATTGATCGCTGCTTTGCTATCATTCAGAGGGCTATTGACTTAGTCCTCACCACTAAACTTTTCATTCCTGAAAGTATATTTATCTCCAATAATCCAAGCGAGCACTTCTTTACTCAGAGCGTGAGCGTAGCTCTGCATTATATACTGTACTGTACTGTACTGCTGTACTTTTTCAAAGCTAACACAAAGGCAGGATATTTTCATTCAAGTATGGATGTAATAAATCATTTTATTGGTTACCCGAGCAAACCTCAGACAGTTAGCTAAATACACATTTTCGTGGATCGATCGAAAACAGCATTGATACAACTTAGAATTTACACTTCGGACTTCGCTATCGTCTTGTTCTGAATGAAACAGTATCTGAGGGCAATATCTAATGAATATCTCGGTATACACTTGTTAAGGAAGAATAAGGATGAACAGAGCTTCAAGCTAAGTTCTTCAGGACAGGTTTCAACCTGTTAGGAATGACAGAGTTAGATGAGATATTATTATCGACCATCACACCATGCGTGTGCACAAAGCCGGTTATTACTTCTATAGATAACAAAACTGTTTAAAACAGTCAAACGCTCCGCAATCGAATTCAGAAGATTTAATTATATTTACCTGACCCTCTGCAGCTTCTAAAATGAGTAAACCCTGGTTTAGATAAAAATGTTGAAGAATAGAGGGCTGTGTTCAGAAGTGAGAGATATGAACTCCAGAAATTCCGCAACCATCTGCGACTGACCAAAATTTTCCGGCATGTTTCTAGCGTTCGAGGGGGGATCAGTTGATTGACACAACCCAAGCCGTTGCAGAATCGCAATTCAATGATTCACTTGTTCAAAAGTAACACTTCAGCGGCGTGTAGAAGGCGTCGGTTGAGGGGTCATAAAAATCTCGCCTTGTAGGCCATACGTTTGGAGTTCAAATCATCGCACGATTAAGGAAGTGCACTGTAGACAGATTTTTAAGTGCAATCTCGACTTGAATCCACTTCCATTCCATTTTGTGCGACAAAACCTGAATGACTGTCAGGTGGGGAGAGTTGCTTTTCGGACCAATGAGAACGCAAATAAACGTCCGGCCTATTCACAGGTTTGCCCGTTTTGTTACCTGAATCGACCGCTTGTGTTTACACAAGCCGGTAAAACAGTTGTTTCAGAACGAAATAAAACCCATTCGAAAGTCAGGTCACTACAAATTGCACATTTCGACTTTTCTTGTAGTTTAAGTACAGCTGTCCGATTTATTAAGCAAATTATAGATAAACAGTTCGATCACCTGCCGTTCGAACTGGGCAACTATAGCAGAGTAGCGGATTCGAAATGATTCTTCAGTTGCGTTACCCTGTAGTGTGTAGACCCCAGGTAACCCAAATGCAGGAAGAGGGATGAGATATTGCCAGGCTGTCTATGCTCGGTCGGGAACAGTAAAAAAAACAAGGGTTAGTCTCGAACCCGGTACTTTCGGTCAGCGGCCATCGTATTAAGCGCTTGAAATTCTCAACCTGGCCCGACCCAACCTTTTCTTACCTTAAGTCGAGTGATCCGGTAGTTCTTCTGCTGAGACCCGCCGCTTATATAACTTTTGTTCAATGTTTGTTTATCTGAAAGAGCTCTGTCCCAAAGTTTTTTTTATCTAAAACGTAAATAAAGGTTGTATTCAAGGCTACATTTCTTTTCGTTGGTGTAGCTAAACATTTTATTCCCCTCAGTTTACGTCGACAACTGCCAGAGTCATTAGTTATCCCACTTCCAGTAATATATGATATGTGCTCCTATACATAGCAACCCGATAAGGCCAAATCCTGTGACTTTCTTAACAAGCTAACTGATTGAGGGTCTAAGTACCATCTTAAAAGAAGCTTCCGTAACGAACAGAGTGAACCTCACCGTTCCTCCGTGACCCATTAAGCTACACTGAGGTTTGTCCGGGTGGCACGCCTAAGGTCAGAAGTTTAACCAACACAGTCTCCCGTTCTACCAGACTGAGAATTGGAATTTTTGTGGCTTTTTGTTCCTCAAAGGTCTAATGCACTGCCATTGCCCGTCAACCCCCGCTGCCTTGTGATCAGGCTTTTGAGTCAGAGGCTTTGTTCGAGGACCCTTATCGTCCTTGTGTTCAGGTCTGGGAGCCCTGGCAGTATCCAAACCAGCGTGCAACTGTTATTTCTCCCTATTAAAGATGGTGTAAAATGCGATGGCGCAGCGTACTTTTGTGATCAAAACTGCAAGCAGTTCAAAATGACAGGTAATAATTTATTATTCGTCTATG
This sequence comes from Opisthorchis viverrini, assembly GCF_000715545.1. NCBI lineage: Eukaryota > Metazoa > Platyhelminthes > Trematoda > Opisthorchiida > Opisthorchiidae > Opisthorchis > Opisthorchis viverrini. The sequence continues at coordinate 3,941,601 of NW_008751660.1, forward strand.
ACAGGAAGTTACCTATAATTTTCCCTGGCCAGTGGGTCTTTTCCCACGGTTATCTATCCACTGGACCATTCGGGTTTAATTTCAAAGTGGCAGTCCGAAATCTTCTGCGA
>NW_008751660.1:3941749-3944045 GCF_000715545.1 Opisthorchis viverrini
AAATATTGCTTCATCAGAATGTGTGTTGTACCGAATCCCACCAGCACCGTTATTTCGGATGCTCCATATTTTGCACACCCCGGCAAACCCAATTCTAAGGTACTGCAAAATATGAATAGTGATCGTCCTGTTTTTTTCATCTTACGATCAGGAATATCTGGCATGGACAATCCATGTGCTAATGCGTTGAAGCTCTTTTTTCAACAACTTTTCGGCCACCTACAGTACACGTTTCCTCAACTATTTACCATCCAATGTGTATTTCGTCTTGTAGAACTGCCGAACGGTTTTCAGCATTGTGTTGCTTTGTAATGGCCTTCACTCCGGGTGACCTGAGTAAAACCCTATGCGCAGATGTAAGCAATATTGACGAAACGACAAGAGCGTATTCAATACTCTGTAAGGCTTCACACCGCCACAATTTCAAAGTACATCTGTCCATTTTCCTGACGGTACACACCACTCATAACATAGCTGGAAACTTTTCGACAGCATACGACTAATTTCGCCCTTCTTGGGGCTCATCAGGTAGGTACAGGCCCCGGTTTCGGCCAAACGTACCTCCTACGCAGCTTGCGAGATGCAGTCGTAGTTAAGTTAAATTGGTTACCAAAACGATGACGCTTCCCTGGACCGAATCACCGTGGCAACAGGCATAGGATGTCACAATGACGTTCATGTCACCCGGGTTGAACTATCACATTATCACGACTTAGTTGACTAGGCTGGTTTTTTTTCGAAAAAACCATGTGTAATCCGAGGTTTGTTTTAGCAGAATCATAAGTAAAACTGAACTGGGAGACGGGAAAGTTGGGGTAAATAGAAGAAAAAGCTCATGACGGTTCTGTCCGGTTCTGCGAACAGGCTCCCTCAGAATTGTGCATGATATCCAGATAGCCAACACGAATTCACTCATGTCTAAATGATGCAAGATCTAGTCAAGCCTTGAAATCAGGTCGAAAGCAGGCCTGTAAAAGGTGACTGAAACAACCTATTTTTATAATTCTTGCCCGGGCACCTGCGAATGACAAACGAGATCAATGATACTACTCCTGTGTGTCATCATTTTTATCACGTTGTCTTAGATTGTTTGAACGCGCGTCTTGGTCATGGGTTCGAGAATGAAAAATTTGCTATCGTCTATCGGGTTTGTCAGGGATACTAGTTTCTGGCTCCATTCAAGTATTGGTGCTGTTTGGTGATTCGCATAAAATTAAGACATTGAACTAAAGAAAGCAACTTACTGTTTTAATTAGGTTAAATATGTGCTCTGCTCTTGGCAAAGACTGTTTTAAACTGTTTAAAAACCGATACCCAAAGCACTTCCTACCTGGTTTCGAGGAATTCTGAATCACGCGTTCCAGCGCACATTGTTCAAGGCGGCTACTCACTCACTTTACACAGTTTCAACTTAGAGTTCACTGTTAGAGGGAAAACTCTTATGAATAACATCTTAATAGCCCAAGCGGTAACTTCTCATGGACAGCTGATCTTCACAAGACTTTAGTATTTAACTTCACTTGCTCCAATTACATTCCACGGCAATTCGCACCCATGCTGTTCACATGGAGCTCATCGAATAGACCCAAAAGTCTCCAAACTGTTGGATGAATAAAACATTAAAATCCATTTGAGAATTAATTGAGAAGATCGTGGTTACTCCGTTGAATAGAGATTGCCATGTTATTTCATATATACAAGCAGGCACGAGCTCATTAAAAGAAATGCGGGTTGTACGGCAGTGAAGCAACGGTGTTGAACACTGATGTCATGCTGTCGATGATAATGATGATGATGATGACGATGATGATGCGGAGTATATTCTGAAATCCCGCAAAAACCGTTGTACTTCAATGATAGAAGATACACAGCGACGCGTACTTTGAAATCTACTGTTTTCGTACTTAGTCCCAACTAGCCATAAGAATGCCTCCAAACCATCAGCATGCATCCTGGAGCTAAGGCAGTTCCGTGCACACATACGCGTACTAATTAGCCACTCCAGATCATTGTGGTTGGAAATTTGTCTGCCAGTCAGTAAGTGCATATGCGAGTGAATCTCACTTAGACTCGGAATCTGCTCGAAATGTTTTATTTTTTATTGTCTGGCTAGCAGTGCAGTCTGCAAATCTGTGATAAAATGTCAATTTTGCTGGGAAAATGTAAAAGGCAATTTGTCTAAGCCCCCGAAATTCGGTCAGCAAAAGCAACTGATCATCCATCCTGACAGGAAACGTTTCAACCAGATGGTTGAACTTAGATATCAACCTCCAATGGACACTATATATATATATAT
>NW_008751660.1:3944898-4057837 GCF_000715545.1 Opisthorchis viverrini
AACACTATATATATATATATATATATATATATATATATATAGGTAGATAGAATTATCCAAATTCACAAGCGTTGTTATCTAATGACTTCTGCTGCACTTCAAAAGGTACCATATTCCTCCAAAAAACGTAAGACTTATCTTGGATTTAGATATTTTGGAAGCTCCGGACGGGAACAGGTAATCAAAGTGAACTGGATCACAGTGAGTGCCTCCGTTCCGGCGTTATACATATGAACTTATGGCGACATAGGCTAAATTGGTATTATATGCTCATTAGTAACCTGCTCGAAAAAGATTGGGTAAGTCCTGTAAAAGTATGGCTGAGTCAGTGTGATTCACTTCATTTTGACCAACTTGGGTTGTTTTTAAATTCAAGAAACCATAAAGGTTTACTGTAGAGTGCCCAACACTGGGAAAATTAATCTGAGTCTTCAGGACGGTTTATATGCTGGACCAGTCGAACACCCAAGGTGCTACCTCAATTTAAGCATTTCTTCGCCCGAATGATTATAGGTGAATTTTCGTGTACGCAGTTTGTATGTTAGAATAATCACATCCAAAATAGTCAAAAGCAACAGTGTGTTTGGAGATGGAATTTAACTGCAGGCCACGGGGTCTTTGATGATTCGCATATGCACACGACGTAAAATAATGTACAACAAAGCTGTTTGGGTTTACATGTCTATAAATAACTCTTTTCATGCCTAACTTGCTCAAGATTGCACAAACTTTATCCACCACATCTTGTTATGTATATATCTTCATAATATGTTTCTGTCATATATTAAACTGAAACGTGTTCAACGATACAAATTGAGGAACATGGAGCGTCCAATTAGAATACGGTCAATATGGTCCAACACTCACCGCCCTTCGGTAGCCCGTCGTTGGTTTCCCCTCTTTTAGACCCATCAGTTAGACTTAGCACCGAGCTCCAATCAACTCCCAAACTGAAAACCAAAGTGGAATAGAGTGAAGTTACGCACTGATTCGCACGTTGCGTTGGTGGTGCGGGGACCCAGATTAGCCTCAACTGAATACCTTCTTTGTGGTGTTCTTCAGATGAATCTGATGCAGGAAGGCTGGAAAAATGCTAAAGGTATCGAAGTAGGTTTCGCAACTAGTGACTTAATTTTTCAGAACATTCAACCGGAAATCATTGTGAACAAAAATGCCGCTGATATTCACCTTAGCCTAGCTTCAACGCAAAGGTTATTTGTAAATGAGAGTGAAACTCCACAAGAGTGTAATCACACACAATCACGCTTAGGCTTCCAGGCCGAAGTCGTTTTACTGCAGTGACAGAAATAAATAATCTTCTAACCTTCCAAGAATCCATTTATTACCTGATCGTTGATCTGACCTTTCAAGGTGATGGGCAGAAAAGATTGGGATTGCATCCGCATGCATTAGATTTGACTGTTTTACGTCCAGACTCATCCAACCTCAATATGTAGAGGCGACTGATCGCAATGTGTGCACGGGTTTTAACACACACAGTTGTAATCTATGATTCTCAACACTCAAGACAGTATGGGGATATATGCACAGACAATTTGAAGTACCATATTACATGGCATGGGAACGTAAAACCCACTTGCAAACAAAACTTGCGAGGATCACTGCAATTTCTCTTCTTAAGTAATGGACGAAGGCCGAGTTGCATCGAACACTGATGTTTAGGTTTCAACCGAGTGTCGTAATTGTATCGCCCGTAAGTGATAATTGCTGAGGAAATGCATTCCTTGAATAAACAAGCTGCAAAAATAACTATGCCGTTCTGGACCAAAAGATATTAGACTAAGACCCATTCTGGGATATAGTGAGAGGAGTGAGCAGTGGGTCCGCCGTAATTAGATCGGGTAGACCAAAATGTTAATTCTTTTTTCCTGCTAATTGTTCTGGAGATAGACTGAAAAATCTGGAGTAGTCAAGGGGAAGTGTTATTACAGAGAAAGAACAATGTTGGGAACAGTATTCTGGAGTATAAAATGGACCACGAATTAAACGTTAGATGTGTATTGCAAATACATCAGTCCGCGTATTTTTTAAACTGCAACTGGGTGGAAAAACCAATTGTATAGGACGGACCATACGTGAGATCAAGTATCAAGGCTGGTGGGTAATATCACCAATTAGTAGCACAGTGAGAGAGGGGTAAAATTCAGCGGTGTTCATTTTAATTCGGGTGATTCATATTGCCCAGCATACTGTCAGTATGATCTCTGACCAAATAAAACAGATCTCATCAGCAATTCCATGGTGTGCTGATTGTGTAATTTTGCAAGGAAATAAACCCTAAGCAGTGCCAATTTAAGATAGTAGATTTTCATGGACCGACGTCACAAAATACAGTCTTTTTGGGTTATTATCGGTAGTTAGATGAATAATTTGATTTAGACACTGCGTCTTTGTCTCGGGCGATCACCAGCATTTCATTGCTGTATCCGGCCACGGTAATTTCCAGGAGAATGATAGAGACAATGTAAATGTAATCGTATCTTCTGCACAATAAGGGAAGTCGAATGCGAGAATCAGAAAAATTAGAAGGAAAATTTCTGGCAAAATTCGTTTTGATTTTGATTATTGCAACTACTTAGTCCAGCGCTCAGGAAGATGAAGATATGAGGACGCTAATGTATTTAGCACTATCGATTGCAGTGGAGCAGGAGTTACCAGCAATCACATGGTCAAAGTAGTGAATCCGCTGGCATGCAGAATTCTTACAAGCAAGGAACGAAGGAATGACTCATACTCTCCTAATTGTCTGAAGAGTAAAACCAGAAGGCAAGACGTCAGGGCTGGACGGAATGGACGAAAGAAGTACATACAAGTAGTCAGACCATGATCGGCAAATGACTTGGACGAAATAACTGATAAGGTATGAACACATCTAATGTCTGCTTGCTTTCGTCGTCGCGGTTCCAAGTTCGGGTCAGAAAGATTACCCAGTGATATGATATGGGTGCAAAAACTCTGCCCGATGGTCCACGACTTTGTTTGCGTCAACTGAGCAGGCCAGGTAGTGTTACAAACGTTGAACCAGCAGTCAATTCACGGCTGAGCGTTGAATCAGGTCGGGTCTGCCACAACTAGCCTGTCCATACAGATATCCCTTCCTGTGAAAGCGAGGTTAAACGGACCAAGTAGACTTGTTTCTTTTCATTAGTGACAATGACCCTTCGACAGTTGTCATGCAGCTCTTGGTCGTTTGAATGACGTGCGAATCTATATTTATCTGCCATTGTGTGTTTTTATTTGGAGACCGTTCAGCCAATATAAAATGTTTTAGAATCCAAAAGATGATCCCATGGGAGTATAAAATCGTCTTGGCAAACGTAAAGATGATTGACGATTAAGTAAATATGTGCTGACAGATGCACAACTCTGCAGATTTGATGCCAGATTTCGACAACCAATTGTACACCGATTTTTCTATCCCCAAATTTGCACAAATGAAACCAGGCTCCCTGTTAGTCTCAATCATTTAATTTGCGCAACCCATGAAAAATAACTGGAACTTTCAGTGCTAGTTGATTGCGATATTAATGTCCATTTTTTGTTAGCATTGACCTAACTTCCGCAGATCAGGAGGTTGGGGCCCAGTTTAAAATGTAAAACATGTTTGTTTGCGAAAGTACAACCAGGAAGAACAAGCGGCATTCTCACGGGATTATGCGATTCTAAAAAATCGTGACATTTACTTTCAATCCCTAATGCCATCATGGCACACATGAACATCGATTTCGGCTAGTATCAGGAAATGTGGAATAATCACGCAATCCTCAACGAAGGGATGTGTAAAAACGGAAGTTTGGAATTAATGAAATGCAGTGTATAGACATAATACAATGTGCCGCGATATCTCGAATGTCGTGTCAACTGAAACATGAGGTGGCCTGGTGGAGCAAATCATAAACGAGAGTAAACCTCTCGCAAAACCATATTGGTATGCGAAAGAGGGTAATTCACAAATTTTTATCAATTTGGGTTCAAGTAGAACATAGGGTTGACAGCCTGAAAAGCAAAAGGCATGGTGTATCACAATGGCCCAAATGAACGACAAAAAGTAACCGTTTGAAATTCACAAGGTTTTATATATGTATCTAATGTGAATTTGTTGCTTGTTGCTAAAATGAGAATCTATACGAAAAATACGAGTTCGAATAATCTTTTTGTCATACCCATTCTTTTTCTCACTTAATCACTCACTTATTCTTACTCACATATCTTATGGTCTGAGAATATAGTTCGCCACATCCTCATGATGATACAAATGCAAGTTCCTTGAGTACCTCGTTTTTTCTTCGTCAAAAGCGGAATCCTGTGAGAGTGTCACGCCATCCCAGACAGTGCCATTAAAACACGCATTCAGTGTGTTCAAACAGCAATAGTAATTTCGTAGTTGAATACTTCTCACTTACTTATGAGGAAATACGAATGACCGAAAAACACTCGGAATGCTGTGTTTGAGGCGCCGTTGTTGTATTTATTTTTGCATCAGGGCTTTTTTCTTAGAAGTGAAATCAGTCTATGCCGGCAAACCGAGAGACACCATACATCAGCGGTGCGCATCTCATGAATAGCCAAGGCGATTCAAACCAGTGGCCTACTGGTTAGTTACTGAAGCTTAAATTGTTCGACCACAAGCGAGTTATCGGATGTGTGATATGGTGCCACTCGTCCTTCAATCGAAAAATAAAATCACGTAGTTACGTGTTAACAGGCTCCGCAATTGATGATTTCTCAGATAAAATGTTCAAGCAAATTGTGAATTATTTCACTTCAGAACTAATTGTGTGTTGTAGTTATTATTTTTCCCACCATCGTAAACTCCCACCTTACTGCAAAACAGGGGGGTTTCGTTTGAATATGACAGTATGGCCCAATTTATCCAACGGAGCCCATATTCTACCATGAAGCTTTCATTTGAGGCTGTTTTTTTCGTTAGGATTGTCTCAAAATGTGAGAACATACCGTCAGGTCTTTCTCGCACTAAAAATGGATGAAAGATTTATCATTTTGCCCCATCCACTGCTTGTCAAATCAAAAATCACTGCAGTCCACCGTATATCTCATGCCCTTAAGAACAACGTCTCTATAACTGAATTAACTCGCACCAGATCTGTATGATTGACAGTTCGCGGAGCGTAAACAATTGAGTCTAATAATGAGGACTTTGAGAAGAAGAATGAAACCTGTTGTCCTCACAGCAGGGATGAATGGGGATATCTGGTGCAGAAAAGGAACATCTGATGGATTCCAATGTGCTTAAATCTGGCACTCATAAAGCACTCTTTATCAAGTGCCTTTTTGGTAATATGATTTTGCAGCTGAAAACAAAATGCCTAGAAATAGCACAAACGAGAGATTCAGCTGGGTTCCAGGTGAGTCTCTCGCAAAATCAAAGTTAGTTTGCAAATGAGTGTATTTCGCTAAAATTGGCATCGGTTTGCAACGGATCGTTGCCTAAAGTTAATTAATAACCTGTGGATTCGAGAGCTTGACATAAATATTTAATAGAAATTAAATGAGGAAGTCTTTCCCTCTCAAGTGACCATGTTTATTATAACGAATGAACAACACACAATATTTCAAGTCATTAAAACTCTACCATGAAATTATTTCAGCTGGTCTGGTATCCACCACAATTTTGTGTAAGTCACATCGCGCAACACTTCTGAATTCCATTTTAAATAAAGCTTTAGCGAAAGGGGATAATTTTTATTGATATAAATGGGAGTTTGTCAATTTAGGTTTCGCCTGAATGGTTTTTAGCACTAGGTCTGCAGGGAAAATAAGAGAATTGCCCCAGAGAGCGCGTAAATATGATGGCTGAAGGGTGGATTGATTTGCTTCTATGTGACATTGTCAGATCTAGATAATAGTGACACCCGGGTTTTGTCTACGGCTTTCCGTTACAACCGTATTGATTTTATTATTAAGTATTACTTCTTTTTATAGTGCGATCACGTGTTTGTCCTCCATTACGTTGTTTATTTGATCTTATTTCTCGTCACTTCTTTGCATTGAAAAATTAGTGTAAGAAACCACTGGTTGCGTCGATGTCCTAGCTAGCCCGTTCATTTCCAGGCTCCGCAGAACGCTTGACAAAACTTAGTTGGTGTTCACAATCTCCACCAAGGAAAATTAGGCCAACAAGTGCTTTGCTGACAAACATATACCAGCGAACAATTTGTACTGTCAAGCCCTAAACATGGTTAGCTAGAAAACCGACATCTACGATTAGTTCGACTCCGTCTTTTAAACGGAACAAAACAGCGCAAGATTACCATCCAGATTATGGGATGTACATATTCGGGCACTGAAATTAGATTAAATCAAATGGTAATTATCATTCGTTTGTCGTTTTTTTGTTTTTTGGACAGCGATTTACCACTATATTGTCTGGTATTGAAACCCCGTACCTCAGTATGTGGTTTTGCGGTTTTTCGTTTGTACAACGGTCGCCTCAGTTGGTTGTCTAGACTCGTTTGCGGTCCATACATACAAGCCGTTTCAGTCATCCGGATTTAGGGAAAACAATATCACTTCACGTTTCACCCCGAGCTCCACCGGGATTAAACACAAGCAATCGTATACAGCGGGATCACCAGCGTCGAGCGCGTGGATCCTCGGCTGACGATTGATGATTGCACTGGCTACTTGGCTCAGTGTAGTTACATTTTGGCGTCTGTCTCCGCTGTTTTAAGTCATGGATAATAAAGAAAAAATCAGCTATTCACGTGAGGGTCAAAATTGAGCAAAACTGCTGGAAAGCCACAGAAAACCACTTGGAAATAAGCCTAGCCCTTCTAGGATATTCCTTGGAGTTGTTTGAAATATACAATTTCCGCTAAACAATCAGGAGTACTGGAACATATTCCGTTGCTTTTATACAATGAGAAACTGTGCAGAAGTATTCTGTACGTATTTATTACTGTCACGCTACAACGGTATGCTCACTTTCGCCACCCATGAGCTCATGCAAACATTTTTTCTCCCGTGTCCATAGCTATAAAGTCAATTTCTCAAAATATGTCTCCGATCGGTCTCTCGAATCGGATCTGTACCATTACAATAAACACATGAATTAAAGCTTGCTTCAAAACCATGGCTGCACACTTAGATTTTCCCCACCCCTGCTGGAACTTACGATATTTTTGGTGTTTCGACCTGTTTGAAGGTGAAATGGCATTATGCTACCATCGTAAATTAAGTGGAGACAGGGCTTAGGATGCCAATAGCAGCCCTCAAAATCAGTAAGGACCACCGATGCGTTACTTTAGGTCAGATTCCGAAAATAGACTTATGAAATAGCATGGATTATGCTTTTGGGGTGAACTTCCGCTCTTGTGGACACGTGACAAAACACAAAGTGACAGTACTATAATTTAGATAACTGTACCATAACTTCACGCCGCCTGGTCGATCATATCCAACTGAAAGGACACTCAAACGAGGGAATTCGCGAGCCACTGATTTTGGCTATAATACCTGTTACATTCCGAACACTAAAGGATTTTCACTTTAGTGATTCAGCAATAGAAAACGGAAGATGCGGTGCTACTTTTAAAGGTTCTATTAGTTTCAGCCAACCTAATACGGATGAAAAAGCACAGGATTCGTTGCCTACTTTTAGGGTTGTCAGTGCATCACGATGGATTCTATCACAACAAACCTGATAAACAGACTTTACATCATTTTGCAAACAAGGCAACGCCACTGATGATATTGTAACCTTTTCGTAATCTAGATATCATCTACTAAGGAAGTCTTCTTTGTGGTTATGGGATCGGAAGCTTGTCTTGTTATGAATGGACAAAATCTGTCAAGGGACATGACGCTAGGTTTTTCAAAGACGGACCATGGGGCAGTCGCCTTCGGTTACCATTCATTGTTTTTAAGGTACTGTATGATACCAAAACAAACCTCCTAACCAATTCACCACGCTTAGAACGGGGACTGTGGGGTCACAAGAACAAACGAATCAATATAACAGATACTCCGAATGAGCTGGGTAACATTTTGCTCAAAATGTTGTCAAAGCATTTCTAGCGGGACGTAGAAAAGTATCTTGTTTAACGACTGAACAAACCTAATTTATCCCTAGTGGCTTCCAGTGAATTTCCTGTCAAAAATGCTTATTACGTTTTACCACAATAAGGTGTAACTCTAATACGTTATGATAATAAACTGTGGAACCCCATGGGATACACATAAATCAGGTAAATTTGAAGTTGCTATTTGATTGGTAGTCTTGAATGAACAGGTTAAAAGGGAAGAAAGATATATGCATGAGATTGAAAGCAGTAAGCCAGAGCAGATACAGTAAACTGTCATCTGGCGCACCTATTTTGAACTTACAGTGTAACTTCTTAGCATGGGCTGAACCCTATCACATTCCTTGCATGTTGCCCAATATTCCCGCTCCAAAAACTTAGGAATCGGCAACCAGAATTCCTTGGAAATTTCTTTATTCCGTTGAACATTAATGTATCGTCCAGCAGTTTTAACGATATTTGCGAATGCGTGGATGCGCCTACACACATGAAATTTATCTATTGGTATACGTAAGAGATTTCGATTTCAACACATGGAAGGGAACCGCCGGTTGCTATGCTAAGCGACCACAATCCAGAGTAATTATTCAGTCGGGGGCGGCCGTTGTGACAGGGTTTGCTCCAATGCACCGGACCGAAGAACATCAGTTGGTGAAAATTTTAGGTAGAACTATTTTCATTTCTATTTTCTATTTCATTTTTCTATTTTCATTTCTATTTTCATTTCTACATATCATGTTACTCAGTTTTAGGAACTTTTAGTTCACAGGCATGCCTGACGCCATCATTTCTTGATCATGAGCAAAATTATCTGGTTGATCTACAGGGAAACATCCGTTGAGAAAAAATCTCCTTGCTGCAGTATTGATCCAACTCTTCACCACTAAAAACTCTTACAGAAACCCCGTGAAGAATATGATTATGGCAGCATTGAATGACTTTGGCCAAGATTTTTCCTTTAGGAATTGAAATTCTACACCAAGGAGGAACCATTTGTTGTTCCATGAGTTGCTCATTTATTTTCCAAGTACGAAACACCCACAGTGAAAATGTGCTATAGTATGAACTCAGTTTTACCCGTCAACCGTCATGTTGATATTGTGGGCACCTTTCTGACATGATGACCATATGAGCCAAAGAGCTGTTACAGATAAGTTACTCTTCCATCTGTTTCCAGACAGAAAACCAATCAAACTCTTCAGCCCAAATTGTGAGTTACATGGTGTCATCCATCCCCAGCAAGTGTTGTACCAGGTAGACATGAATTTTCAATTAACACGAGGTAAAAACCGAGAAGATGGATGAACATGTTAAATCTCATAGAATTCGTTACTACCTGAGGAATTTTCACGACAGTGATGTAAGACCCTGACTAAAAACTTACATAAAGTGCTTGTTCATCAGTATACATGTACTTTCACTACCATCACGTAGGAAATCAGTGTTCTACACCAGATGAGTGAGGCGAGTGCAATTGAAAATTTTATCAATACTACTTTTGTGATATTCCTGGGATAGCCAATTTGTAAACTGAACCTAAACTTTACAACGTCCTACCCATATAGCTCATCTACCGTTGCAATGCTGGATACCACAAGAATTCTCTCGCAGCTGGGAAGAATACGCTGAGAACTACTGTTGGGTAACCAATACCTACTACGCAAGCCTTGAGTCCAGACTTCCTCCACCGGAAGAAAGGCAAAATGTCGTTCGTTACTACCAGTGGGCTACATTTGCTTTGGCCGTGCAAGCTGCTGGTTTCTATCTTCCCTGCATTGTCTGGCGATTGCTTCAGGCAAGTTGAATTATTGATTAGCAAGAACGAGAACTTAAAAAAAAGTTAAGACTCCCTGTCTCGTGGCCGATATCATGCAATTTTCTCAAAGTAGAAAACTGAACGAACATGTCTTTTTGGCTTATTCAGTCAACTTTTCTGGAATACATAATACAGTACTGTTAACAATCACAACGTGTTGAAGATATCAGATTCTATCCTACTATTTCTGTTCGAAATGTTGAAAAATTGTTTGTCTAATGCAAGGAAAGCAAGAAAATCTAGATGCATTCGCCACTTCCTGTTTTTTCTAGGTTAAGGCAGATTATAGTGCACTTACCGTGCACATTGCCGGTAGTCGTATCTCGAGTGGGGCCAGTTTTGTCGGGCTTATAAAAAACATCAATCAGTAAATTTCTTGAAAGCGGAATCCGGTTGTTTTGTTAGTCAGGGATGACTTTATAAGAAGTTCATTTTATGCTATGCTTTTCACCCTTGCAGTCGACAACATGCAAACGTTGAGGAATGGTTTGTAAACAAAGGTATACTGAGGCATTACAACAGATTATACCTTGCTCCACATAGAAGTGGTTTGCAAAGAACTTTATTCGCTAGTACTAAAAATGGGCACCGTGTGTTTGTTTCGTAGCTCTGATATTAGCCCATTTTCCAAAAATGTGAAAATCTTTTTCAAATCGCACTGATTTTTTGCATTCAAATGATCCAACAAATGTGTAGACCATTTGCCTCTAAATAATTGTTGTTAGTTGCTCTCCAGAAGGGGTTTGTATCTTCATAGTTAATATATATGAGCATATAAGTAGTCTGACTTTTTAAAATGTTCCACACTTCGGTGAGATCTGCAAAAACTGCTGACGTGATACCAGTCCGGCCAAGTTAAAGGTTAGTTATCTCAGTTTTTAGCACTACAATGATTCTATGGTCATTGCGCACTGTTTAAACTGACTACCCAGATGAAGAGAATTGGTAAGAAATCTGTGGCTCCTGGTTACCGGACATTGTCTGATACAAATTTATTAACCTCCTGTGATGTTTTTTTCCTAATTACAAGACTCTTGTCAGACAACATTATAGGCGTGTCTTTTATCTGTAGTGTCAGGCTCCCAGCCAAATTTAAAAACAGATTGGAATGACGTGCGGTTCCTGTGCTCTTCTACTGAGGTAACGTGTAAGCTTGATGTTATTTTGGCCGTACTATCCAAAGCGTGTTTCCTTTGGAACTGTCAGAAAAGGTCGCCTTAGGAAATACACTTAATAACCACATTAAAAACATCAACTGGCAGCCTTTGCTAAAGAGGCCAAATGCATGGGTTTGGAGACCAGCTTAAAAAATGGAGAAATTAGTCCAACACTTCTCTCTTTAGCGCTAATCGTTTTAGACCGCTTCAATGATGCTCACTTTTTGAGGCTATATGAATGAGCAAATGACTGGAAATGGGGATTCGATGGAGCATTTCCCATTAGATATCATAATAACACTTTTCATAAAGGAAACTACTCACAAGGTTGCTGAAAACTCCCCAACAGCCCACGACCGGTTTCGCCCTTCTTGTGGCTCATCAGGCAGGCGCAGTCCCCAAGTTTCCGTCAACCTTATGTTCTACTTGAACTCTGTAATGTTTAATACATGTGCGGCCTCGTTGCGCAACTATCCAACGTGGTTTTCTATTTGATGTAAGTGGTGCTAGACGATGCTTCAAAGTCGCAGACAGCAAAAAACATTTGCCCTGTTCAGCGCCCAACAAGTGGACATGGTCTCCGGAATATCAGAAAACATGTTTCTAACTTAACCGGTAGCTTGAATCTTGAGCAATCATTCCAGGCTAATTGTGTCGAACGAAGGGAATGTGTTGAATGTCTTCGTAACAGGAAGTCTAACTAGTCTGTTAGCTTCGCACGATTCAGAGGATTATCAACATGCTAGTGAATGTCGGACGCCATGGAGTTACGCGGTCCAGCAAATTCAATGCACTTGTCAGCTCACAAATCAAATTAAAGTAGAAGCGCTAGCCTATTCCTGGATAATTTTCTCAGTTTCCGGTGAATACTCTTGTAGCGATAAGTTCAAACAGAATAAAGCTAGTGGTAACCTATAAAATCGATTGGCTACCGAACGGTCTTTAAAAAATGGACTTTTCAACAACTCCAACACATCTGACAGGATTCTACTCCACATTCGCCTTCTTTTTTGATCAAAACACCTTGCAAAGTAAAACGAAACTGAATTTAATCCAGTTGTATCGACGTAGCAACTAACTTTTCTCCGAAGGGATAACATACAGGGACAAAATTTCAGATTGATTTAAAAATGTTTATGGTTTATGGTTTACACGAACATATTTGCATAGACCTGCGCTTAGTTGGTTGCCTCAAGGACTTTAAAGATATGACTAAATGTTTTCGTGAGACTGCCTGAAATTGTACTGCTATCATTCTGACGCTGAACGTTCTTTTATTTTCCCTTAGGCAACACGATTTTGTGAGCTCAGGTTAGCCACCTAAGACTAATGTCTCTAGTTGACTCCTCACTCATTTAATAAATTGCAACAGACCGCTAGGCTTGTATGCAAATCTAAGTCGTTTTTCAAAATAAATTTTAATCCAAAGATAGCGTTCATATTCAACCATATTTTTTCTTCCTTCATTTTGGTGACTCAAAATGTTTTGACGTAATTTATCATAAGCAGTGAGATCAGTTTGAAGCTTGCACTCTGAATTTTCAAGGCTAAGATAACAAATGCTGGAGATTCAAGAGTACATGCAGCTGTTTTGTTCATTGCTATTCGTTATCACTATATACCTAAGGTCCCAGTTCTCATGATCTTAGGAATGGGGTTGAGCGAGTTTCCATGTGTTACCATGTATCTGGCAACCCACTGCAAAGCCAAATTCTAAACAATACCAATGAACACATTAAACGAAATTGTGGGTGAGTCAAGTGTAAGGTGCTCCATTTCGTCCATTTGCCAAGATACCTCCACAGCTGTGAACTGAAAGCAACAAGTGAAATCAATCAGTTCATGGTTCCAAACTGCTTATGCTCGCAGTATATCAGTTTACTGAAGTTTGGATTTAATTATAGACCGAATTTGTACCGTTTTGGGGATATAACAGGATTGATCTTGTGTTTTGTTGGTTAACACATTTCCACTAGTAGGTGTGAAAGGTTTGTTCTTCATGACTTGCCGGATTTTGCGGGTATAATCAAACGAAGTCATAACGTACGCTTCAATAATGCATCCTAGAAGTTCGCCACCGTGCAATTTGCGCTTGCACAAGAAAAAATTTAAGGTCGTTTGTTTAGTGCAAATTTCCATGACTTGAGAGTAACCAAAGTATGGCTCAGTTACTGCGACCCATTCACCATCCGCACCTTGCAGAATTATTCAGGATTTCAAGTTCAGCGGATAATGCATAGTGCCATCCAAGTCAACTGTGCACCAATAGCGTCTGTTTCGGCTGCCATCGCCGGTGTGGCAAAATACATGGATGCAGTGATTTACCGAAGGCAGTACAAAATTTGGCAGCGGCCAGCAACATTCAGCGGTTTGTTCGAACCTGTATACTGTTATAAATTTTCACCAGTCGAACAATCTGCCGCAAAAGCCAAAACAGTCCAGTTTAAAGGGACACAGGTTCAGCCGAAGGACTACAAAATATTGAAAACCTCCGAGGATCCTCATCACCATGGTAGAGCCACATTACGAAGTCATAAAAAATCTCCTGCTCCACCTCCTCCGGTAGAGAGTCAACAAACAGCGCCCAAAGAGACATCCACCCCGGCTGGTGCCCAGAGCAATGGCCGAAGCGGAATAAAACCGGGAAGAAAGCAATCTCTGGGTTCGGCAAGCTTCTGTGACGTATGTTGCGCCTGCTTTTCAAGCTGTCTCATCAACCAGAAGACTTCAGCGAAGAACGAGAAAACTGACGCGCAATCTATGCAAACCTTGAAGCCGTTGATCGAACCTCCTACGGCAAAGACCAGTACGTTATAACCAAGTTTATTTAGATATTACCTTGCACTTATGTGGTTTTTTTTGTGCGAAATAACTGATTAGATTTCGTTCAAATTCATTATCTTACAAGTGCAGTGTGATTCAATTACTGAGCATAAACTACTTGTATTCTCACCTTCGTCTCAGGAGGTAAAATAAACTTATTGATCTTCCTAACCACGAACTAACGTTGCTAGACATTGTAGACCAATATGCACTTAATGAAAGCATTGCTTTATTCAGACAATTATCCACTCAGGCCGAGATTTTTTATGCCCACGTATTTTTCTTTCGTTCCTTTGCCTTTTGTTTGTTGAACATCGTACGTCTCTATGGACTCTTGAGTGCTACCAAAACCTTTAATCAGTGAAGCATAACAGAAAAATACAACAAAACTGTGGCCGGATGAAACAAACCGAGCTTTGAAAAAGTAAAACAAGTCAAAATATATGGTTATAAAAGCGATTAAATGTTCCATTAGGCATCGGTCAGCCAAAACTTACAAATCTGGCAATAGGTGGGTTGAACCGACATGTATATTAGTGAGTGCACAGAACGTCTCAGCATTTTGTACACCATGCCCTAACGCAATTCGTAGAGTGACTCAACAAAAACACCAAATGGTATATGAAGATGCACCAGTTTCAAAACAAGACATTATGAAGTGTTTGTGTGCAAGATTGAACTCAAAATGATATCGGATTAACTTCTTACTCCCATCGGGACACGTTCAAACGTGCGTCCAGTCATCCATCAGAATTGATCTAGGTGCCCTACGAAAATGCCGTGATTTTCAAACAAAAAGAGTGCAGGTTGTTTTCTTTATCTAGATGGGTCACAATTCCTAGCGCTTCGCTTACTTAAGTGACGTTTATTAAAGGAACACAAAAGCATACTAATGCAAAAGGTGCCTGCTTCGAAAATATCGGGACATATACACGATCGTCCGGAATAAGCTGCATTATCTGGTGCCAGAAAAATCGCTGCGTCATACAAGGCTATAGCCATTTGCGTGGTCTGTACCAACAGACATAGTCATAGTTAACAGTGGATCTGCTATTCCTTGGATGGTCTTTTGGGTCTAAAAACACTAACTCAAATGTATCCAGAACCAATTAGATCCACGGATCAAGTTTACTTTTAATCTTTTAACACTGTACCTGAAATGAATTTGGTTGATTCCACGTATGATTCGATCTACCATTTGCTACTCCATCTTGCATCTAGTAATCTCTCATCCATGGCACGACATGACTGGAACAAGAACCCGTAAAGTTTTATGCAACGCCGCTTGTAGTGACCGTTCTCATTTGATGTCAGCATAAAACATTCGCTTGTGTTTAGATGGGTCTTCTGGTAGTAAACGTTTGAACATCTGTCGAGGTGACATCATCAGTGTGCAGAGTGAGCTGTGGGCAGAAGCGTGTGTCAATGGCGCGTGCATGGGTTTACTCACCCAGACCAACTTTGGTCGATCATTCTTTGGCTTAAAGGCTGACCAGTCCCCTGACTGGTGGATGCTCAAGTGGCTTTGTAACCTGACTAGAAACTATACTTCCTTCATGGGTGCATACAGAGAAACAGTTTCAGAGAGTATCAACCATAAACCCACTTATAGACCACCGGAATTTTTCAGTTTTGACACAATGTGGCAGTGTGAATGAAAAAAGTGCTAAAAACAGACGAATATAAAAGTTCGAGGGAATGTGAAAAAAAGCGCCAGGAAAACCAATTACAGTAGCAGAAAAGCAACATTTTTTGCCCAAAATCGGCCTGATACATCAGTCAAATAAGATCGAAACGAAACACCTTGCTGAGTTTAAGTACTCACAAATGCGCTCCAATTGGACCTGTTTCTGACGTCGGTCGGCTAGTTTTGACAGGGTCCTGAATCTCATTTGCACAGGCCAGATTTGTAGGCGCCGGAGGATTTCACGCAAAGCGTGCTTGTCTTGATATAGACAATTCTTTGACCTTTCAATAAAACGCTTTGCATCTTTTTCATCATCTCTTTTCCACATGGTTCCACCGTTAATGCCGCGTTTTTTTACAAAGATGTCTGTGTTTTATGGGAACCGGTTGCGGAACGAAAATCAAGAAATCTCCCTTGTTGCCACATAACTGATCCTGATAAACTGACATACAAAAGTTAAGCAGTGACGGTGCACAATCTCTGTGGCTTTAGGAAGGTTAACGTATAATTTCTGTTAAATCTCTAAATGGGCAACAACTGTTAGCGAAACTCCAAAATGTTGCAGTGGTTTATTAAATAGACGGTCTAAAGAAAGATAACGAACGGTTCGCGGGCCGAGTAGGTGTTTGCGCTGATGACCAAAAGAAGGCAACAGACACTAAGTCCTCAAATAAATTGCGCGGTCGCCTGACAATGTTAAATGGAGCAGTCAGAAATGTTGGTTTTGGAAACAGAACAGTATCGAGTACCATGTCAGAAATATTTTGTCTAACAATTTTGGCTAGGTTAATGGAACCGTGTAGATGACTTTGAAAGCAATACTGTTATCTGAGTGAAGGTGTTTCCACTAAGTGGGGACGTAGCAAAGGTCACTCTGACTAAGTTAACACTGCAACCATCTAATCAATCCAGTAGACATTTGGTGACGCAATTGTAAGCTGATTACCTTAAGGAGTCCCCTAGGCTATTGAAATTTTCGTAGTTTTTAAAGTGCATTTACCAGAGGGAGATCCTCCAAAACGGCCTGTCTGTCAGCTTATTTTTCATGAAAATAGGAAAGCCTTTGATTTGTTCCTAGTGAAAGTACCTACTTTTTGCATTTGAATAAACCAAACTTTGGTTGCGTCTACTCAAGGTTATACTGAATGAGCAACTCAGGCTCTATGCACCTCTGAATCGATTAGTGATTGTATCTGTCAACAATCCCCCAACAAACTGCGTTCCAGATATTTGGAACGTTTACCAGGAGCACAAGTTTGTTTCGCTAGCGTGAGGTTAACCGGTTTCAGCTATAATTTTTGTCAGGCGTGTTACACCTTCCAGTCAGGCAGTTGTGAATGTAAGGCTAATTACGCACATGTAGTCCCTCGAGTGACCACTGACTAACAACAAAAATTAGATGTAGGACAGTGTAGAAAATTTACAAAAATTGTAACAGTATTAAATAACATGAACTGTTTATTCAGTATTTATGTGGCTAGCCGATGAAGTAGTTGATCGATAGACATAAGTCGCCTGTTCACAAGCTATAATGACGCAATAATGGCTCCATATGCAAAGAGTATGTTACAACCAAACCCCCAAGCAACTGTACTCGTCACTGTTCAGTGATAATTGAAGAAAACGCTGAGTGCGCAGTTAGCCTGCAATTTTCCCACCAATAAAGTAAACGCCTGAAGAATAAACTACTGAAAAACTTATTCTTTGGACAAGTAATCGATCTATGTTAGTTCACAAACAATATGGACTAATCCAAATTTATCTCAGATTTATCTTATACTGAAGTAGAAAAATTTCGGTTCAAGGAAACTAGATACGATTCTAGGCAATCAGACGTTTGGTACTAACGCCAGCTTTAAATATAATTCGCAGGGTGTTAATTTTCAAAAATCTACTTCTTATAAATTAAGTTTCCCTTATTACTATTATGGTGCTGGCCACTAGGACTGGAACTCTGTACAGGCAAACACTGATTTTGATTTTCGATCTCATGGACTTCAAACGTTGCATTTTTTTGCTTTTGGAGAAGAGACTCACGAATCTTATTAGGTATTGTGTAGGCCTATGTCAAACTGTGTTTGTGTTCCATTTAACCGTGTCCATCGTACCCTAACGAGATTTTCCCAGCTGCTATCCAACTTGGAACGAAAAATTCGCCTTGATACACCACAGCACCGCGTCTATTTCCTGGTTATCGGGAAAGAGAAGCAGCAGTAAGTTTCCAGAACGTGCATGATATCCTATCGGCTGTGCTTACAGCCGATCGTTATCCAGCAAAAATTCACCGGAGAACAATCAGCCTTTAAGATTGTAATTACAGTCTCTCCATGTCTACTTTTTTGCTCAATGCCTTTTACCGGCAGTATATCAGCAGCTCGCCAATGATTGGTGTTTATGCTGTTATCATTTCCAAACCATGCTGAAAAAATCGCTTCTATGTGTGGCAGCCAACCATAGGAGGCTGGCTTAACAAACTGATTTTGTATGGCTCTTAGGCGGCATAGCTTCCGTTGTGAAGGCCGTTCTCAGAAGAGACCACTTCTTATACAAAACCACACCTCCCAGGGGGCATCGTAAGGCATTCTCTAGGGCAATCAATTGTAATATGTTATTAGGTTTTTTGAAGGTGGACTCTGCGTCATTCCAGACAACTAATCAGTCGGGCGTAAACTAGACCAAGCAACTATTATTCTCCGATTTTGTTGACCAAAATATTCATTTCCCAGCGGTAAACGCCTGATTGATGGAGGCGAGCTGACTGCCTGCTGTAACAACATATAAACACTCCTAATCAGGTGCCCGATGTTGTGTCGCTTACCTCGGTACCAACCTTTGTGCGATCATTTCCTAGAAAACAGACTCATATGTGGAAAAGAATAAAGTTTCAGTTAATGTCTTCTGCATAACCAAATTCAGCAACCTGGTAAGCGAGAACACTGA
This sequence comes from Opisthorchis viverrini, assembly GCF_000715545.1. Classification (NCBI taxonomy): domain Eukaryota; kingdom Metazoa; phylum Platyhelminthes; class Trematoda; order Opisthorchiida; family Opisthorchiidae; genus Opisthorchis; species Opisthorchis viverrini. The sequence goes on from NW_008751660.1 coordinate 3,963,385, forward strand.
AGTTCAAAACTTTGTCAGAAGGGTGGCCACTATAGGATATGTAAAGGAGACATGATCCATGTTTTTGATAACCAGTTATTCAGAATTCATTTTGATGTCCAGAGTGTGTTTCTCCATTCTTTTGGAGGTATTTTGGTTTACTCTACTCTCCAAAAAGACCAAAACAGTTATCCAATGATTCATTGGTGAATACACAATCAGACTATTTTATAAATCACTTAATAGCTGCCAGCAAACCATATGTTTGAGCCATCAGTTGATCGCTCTCACATTTAGTTCAAGACATGTTTCGTTTCCGTTGACTTCTAGGGCTTGTGGTCATCTAGCCAATAGCTGACTGTCTAAGGCGGGAAATGTATCATCATTGTAAATGACACAGGAGGCGAAAACCTACGTTTATTTTAAATCTATTGCTTCCCTCTATATCTTCTAAAAGCCCGAATTCTACCCCCGAATCTACATCTATTTCAAAGAATCCAACCGATTATCTAAATGTAACTATGCTGCCGTTAGCAGCAAAATGAACCAGTGTAATTGAGCAACGCCATGTGAAGGAGCATGGTACAAGGAGGAAGTGTAACTTGTGAAACTTTATTTTAAAAATTAACCTGACCAATTACAAAAACCATACTGCGTCTCATCGGTTTCTACAATCCTGTACTACAGGTAGACGTAATAAATGAATTTTAAATAGAACCTTCAGTTAAAGATTGATCCTAGCGCACTGGTCCACCGCCAGTGCTCTTTTGCACTTCTGAGAAAATAACGCTTTGATTAAACTCTAACCTTTTCGACGTTTACACTGATATTTTTTCCCATACTTTGATATCCACTACCTTAAAGTAGGACTAACACCAGTCAGAAAAGTGACGTCAAAATGAGCTTTCCCACTTCCCAAACCACAAAACATGAATACCTTCTTTATTGTCATATTTGTATACTGTGACAGTCGTCCCACACAAGGCGTACTTAAGTCACTTTTCCCAATGCACTCCAATGCAATTTTCTGCCAACGTCAACTGTAGTCACATAGACGGCAGTTTCAAAATCAGTCGCGAATCAGTAAATTAAACTGGACCGGTGTCAGTTGCTCCACTTCCATCGAATGTTCTCGGTGGTACGTCAAGACACGGCTGCTGACCACATCATGCCAATGTGTATCATGGTATGAGCTCTAGGAGTCATCATCATCATCAAAGACAGCAACATCAGTGTTGACACTGATGATTCACTGCCGTACAGACCGACACAGACAGACACAGTGGGAAATCAACGCCTCCGTGCCGGTAACAAAGGCCAAAGTATTGACGCCGTGTTATCCTGAAGATTAACCAGACCGAAGTAATTGTCTGCGCACACCTATTATTGAGCACCTAATTTTACTGATCATGCCACCTAATTAATTTTACTGTGCATTAGCAGTGTCAGATTTTATTTACAGTGCACCAGCTACATGCACGATGATGGCTTCAGCATTCTTTTAGATAAATTGTGGTAGATATTTTATGGTGAAACTGGGCAATCGGCGGAGCATTCAGCAACCACCCTCGGCCTAATTGTTGGATATAGGTCTAGTAAACATTCGGTTGGCTCCTCGGTTCAAAAGCCGGCAAATGTGAAGCCACAGTCATCATCATCGGTAGCACAAGGTTAGTGTTTACATCATCGCCTCACTCCCTCACTACCTTAAGTAACATAGAAGCTTTATTGTAAAAAAGACGAAAAAAGGAGCAGATAGGAAGGGAACTAGTGATAGCCTACTGCAACAAGTCTGAGATTCCCCCAGACACTCATTCAGGAGAGACCGACAACAAAAACGTCCCTGACGCCGACCATTGGCCATATTTTGCAGTACATCCAGCCATGCAGACGGTGGTCATGTGGACCACATCCTGGAGGTATGGTCACACAGATTTCCCTAATCTCTTTCATACGACGCCGCCAGTTCGAAAGTTGGCCACCACTCTGCTTGCGCCAACTGGAGCTAGGCACAGGAACCAGCATGTTTTTCGGTCGACGATTATTAGGCCTGAGCAATATATGAGCACACCACATCTTTTGGTGCTGGACGCAGTCTTAAATTAAAGTCCCTCTCGCATAACTGCGTACTCGTTTTTCAATTTTCTCGCTACGGATCCATTCGCACTAGCCTGTACGAACTATGTTTCTGAGACAAAAACCTGAAGGGGCCTTTGTTCCGCTTCTGGCAGAGGTTCCATTCCGCAAAACGGCCCGTGAGATATACAGGTCCTCTGTGACTTTGGGATATACCGCTTTGTTGCCACTTCTTATTCAGATAACTTCAGGGTTCGGACACTAACGCTAGCCAAGTGAGCTGGGTATCAAGATTTGAAGATTGACTTCGATGTGTCCAAAGCTGTCGGTGCTGCCTGAACTTGAACTAGGAGACAATGTTTTTTTGTGGTTCGCACAAACATAGTTCGCTCAAGCAGACTGCAGAAGAACATTTCATTCGCGATTTTCAATCCCTTGGGTCTTATGACGATTTGATCTTGAAGGGCCTGAGTCTATAAAAAAGCGCAGCATTAAGGCAACTGCGCCATCCATGACTGCACTGTAACGGAGAGCGTCAGTGCATGCAATATGGAAGCGACTTTCGCCTCACAATGTCAGTTCGTTCCAGCTACAGGGCCGCACAAACAACACAGTTATGACCCCCCCCCGAACTTCTTACCCACAAGGATCCTTTATATCTTAAGGGCCAAAGTGACTCTCACTACTGTTATTTTTGTGATTTACTGGTAATGGTATCCTCCTCCTCCTACAAAGGAATCATTCTCGTTTACTCGGTGATGGTGTGTTCACGCGAAAAGCCTTATTCGGTAGAATCAGATTTAGCACCATACAGTCTTTTGTCAAAGCTGCACAATGAAGAATGGTTGACATTTAACGTTATTCGCCCAAATCAAACCACTGATGTCATTAACCTGCTGACTTTATGCACCATTACGGTCAGTAAGATAGTGACTGAAAGCGCATATCCAGTGCTTTCTTCGTTTATGACGTGATTAGAAGTATGCCCACGATAGTTCTGGCCTGAGTGATGGTTAGGAACCAAAACTGATGACAAACAATATCCAAACAAGGACTCACCATAAAACGGGAACGCGATCAAGAACCACAAACGGCGGTTTAAAGGTGACGGTATAAGTGCGTTTTTGTGATAAGAAACTCCTGGGAATTGGTAGAGATCGTCTTCAGTGCTTTGTGTTATGTGGATTTTGACGATGCATCAGCTGGCTTGGAACAATTAATGGTACGTTATAAAAATTCATGAATTTTGAATTTTTAGGTTGGGTTTAGAAGAGTTGACCTTCAACAGTGTATTAAACTGGGATTTCCAGCTGCCAGTGAGGGGTATCCATGCTGAAGAGTTGAGAAACGCTGCACAACTGTCTCATCCTTGTTGGGAATGGCCACCGGTGCGCACTTCATGAAAATTCAGTGTTTCGAACGCACTGTTCCCCGGTCAGTAGTCTGAACATTTGACCGTCTGGCCGCAAGCGGCTGATCAGCAGTGTGATGAACTTACACTTCAAGTGTGCCTAAATTACTGGTTATCTAAGCCTCGTTTATATAAGAACAAGTCTCTGTCTTGCTGTGCAATGCATGTACTATTTACACCGGCAGCAGTGTGATCGGCTTTGCACTCTGCAACCGATCTGAACTGCCTGACTTTTAACATGCTTTATAGAAATTGTAGACAATATAAACACCGACAAACCTGATGAATTAGTATGAATGTCACTGCTAGCAGCACAGCAGAACTGTTTAAGATAATCTTTCGTCGATGAAGAAGAGAAAATATTCTGCCAACTGTGTAAACAGGAACAACTCGCTACATGTTTGTCTTGATACAAGGAACATCGACTGGTATATTTTGCCGATAAACACAGGTTTAAAGAAAACATCATTGTCCTCCTAAACCTTGTTTGTTTATCGGTCTATATTTTGATTTGATTTTGTGCACAGGAGGAACGCAATCGATTTCTCTTTTTTGAGCAACACAAACGATTGGTGAGAGTCAAGTTAAACCGCCGGAGTACTACTTCTTTAACTCGGCTTGGTGTAGCACGTACATCACTCAATGTTTGAGTGCTGCGCGACAACAGCGTACGAATTGGGTTGTAACTCTGGACGCTGAGTGCTTGCTTTTTAAAATCCTGACTTCTGGCTCTTAAGAGCCCCGTGCGTCGGTATAGATCCTAATTACACCAGAAAAGTGATTTCAATTCACCCGCCAACCCGTACTGCAACTTATCATTTGGTGGCACTTACAATGTTGTACTCATACCATTACCTTTCTCACATTTATCGTGGTTGATTGCAACAATGTGGAGAGCCATTAGGCAATTGCTCTCCCACTAGAATTCATCAGCGGCGTACATCCTTGGCCATCCCTGGACTTGAACTCTGAACAGCTGAAGTGTAAGGCAGAAGTGTTACCATAATTCCACAGGCTCTCGCACATAAGCGTATCCCCATTTTGGTGTGGACTACTCAGAATAGTCAGGCCAATACAGAACGTTGACCGTTCAAACGAGAATGAGGTGAACAAAATCCTACAAATCCTACAACTTCCCACAAACCAACACACTAGGATTTATGAGGGTACCAACAATATGATATCCCGGCCAATATTCACTCTTGCCTGCGATGTCAACAAACTTTGTATACCACGAGTACGTTATGTCCATGAAGAAACTATATGTAGACACCACTTAACCCGCGTTCTACGGGGAACAAAATGCAGTGAATTCCGCTACCCAAAGTTTATCTGCATTGCGAACGATAACGCACAACAGAACAGGCACCCCCAAGAAGTGTAGGCGCAGATTACCCAGCCTGAAGAATGAAGAGCATGTGATGTGAACCCATTTATTTATTTTTTGCAAAGAGCAACTAAAACGCTCCAAGTGTGTGCGCTCGTGTGTTCGAAGATTATGTGGTGAGTGGAGTGGCCTAACATCTATAACGAATATGATATATTATACATATCTGTATTATGCATATCAATATACAGTGAGTATTCCCAAGAGTGATTTCAACTTGATGAACGTCATTATGGCATAAGCAAATCGTGACAAATCAGTCACTGGGCCACAAGTAAAGTGTAAACGGATACGTATGGTCACACATGGCAAGTACGCAGTCATTGGCTAATTCATTCCCCGATTTTCAAGTCTTCAAACGAAGCAAACAAAGGAACATCACTAGACCTGTCAGGTTCGGTCAAGCTGGGGAAAACCTTAACAGTTCAGCCTGAGCCTCAATGAAGCTCAGCTACACAATACTACTGAACTTAGAAATCATAGCAGGGTAGCACTTTTTAATGCCAGAAAAAGACAGTTCGGTAGCTCGTTGTGGTTTGAACGGACTTTTATAGATCTGTCCTCAATCAGCTCCCAAACGACTAGAAATGCAAAAATTCCAATGATGAGGATTTCACACAAACGCAAACTGATTGAATACTGTACTATTACTTGTGACGTAGCTCATATCCAGATGATAGAGTCCTTCTCACAAGGCTGCCTGTAGTATTACGGCATACGATCTCTTTTTCCATCTTTATGTTCATTCTGTAGGCGAAATCCTCGACTTTTCGTCAACTTTTATACACGCCCGAACGTATGTAGACGCAGTGATTTTAGAGAAAAGCTTGACCGAATCTTTTGTTTGTTGTATACTGAATGTGTCACACAAAAGCCGCCTGCCACCTCAGATGGAACGATATACATGGTAACAACGCACTTTCCTACAAATGCTGCTGCTCACGCTATCATTTCCTATTTATTCGGGACTCTTCCGCTCGACATGGTGCATCATCTTCGGTTTGTAAATTTTACAAAAGAGATAATTCGGAAGCCACCAATATCCTTATTTATTACTTTAGTCTGGGTTATCTGTTAAAGCTAACCAACTGGATGAGTCGTTTGTGTTAGTTCGGTTCGCGCTGTCAATAAAAAGATGGTTCAAGTAACTGAAGGATGCGATTGCCCATAAGATGCGTGGGAAGATTTAACAAAAGGTGATGGATTTACAGATATCCAGAAATCAGAGTAAACAAATAAAATGAATTACCCTGGCTGCAAGCTTCCTCTTTTGTTGCACGTCATCCCTCACCAAAGCTGGAAACGTGATTTATTCTTTATGCGCGAGGATCAAAAGCGAAAGAATAAAGATCTGATGCAACCCTTTTGTTTGCGCAGCGTCACTAGTCTTCGGTTTACTGATGGCCAACCAGCGTTGTCTTCCTTTCTGATTGAGGTGTTTGCTGATTCGATGACACTTTTTTCCAGCTATTGAAGTCATAGTTTACTAGCCCACCAAAGATACATATAAATTATATATAAAATCCGAATCGTGGACCACACGTTCCAACTTCAAAAACTATGTGAGAGAGGATACACGCGTGTCCAACTTCCTTCCTGATAAAGTGCGCGAATGGCTAACATCTCATGGCTTTCGAATTGAAGGGTCGGGTTTCGCCATGCTTGACCGGCTTTTGCTGCGAAATCCGTCTACAGTAAAAAGCCAAGGAGCATTGTGAATCTGTTCCATCCTTATAGACTATCGTCAGCAGTGCATATCTAATGAAAATTAGTGTTTTGAACCCGCGATCCTCCGACCATTGTTTCAAAATTTAGTCGTTCTATCCGGAGCGGCTGAACAGAAGTGTGATAAGTTCTCACTTGAACTGGATAATGCACCACTCGTTCTTGAGTTGTAAAAGACACACCATGTGGTCACGTATTGACTAACACCTCAAGTGACGACTCAGATGGAAGTTCCACTCATTTTGTGGAATTTTAAATGGAAGAATACATTCAAAAGGTTAGTGAAACATTCATCTGAGAAGCCGTTACTCGAGTGGCCATACATTACTTCACTACGTGAAGTGGTTTCTGTGAGTGAAAAATGAGTGGTACTTTATCCTGTTTAAGTAAAAGCTAATCACACTCCTTTTCAGGCGCTCCGGGAAGTACAGTTAACTGTTGAACCACTCCGCGGGAGGTCGCGGACCCGAAACTCTCTGAGTTTCATGGGTTGCGCACAGCTGATGATTGCTCATAAGGATTAAACAGTTTTCCAGCACAGATTAACTGACAGGGCAGAATCTCAAGTGAAAATTGCAAAACCACTTCATACTTTGTGGTTGACAAGTAATTCGCCAAATTATCTCGGTACATGAACATCGAAATTTCACAAGTTACCAAAACCATCCCGACGATTCTCACTTAAAGCAAGGAATACAGTAGCTTACTCATGCGCCAGTGTGTTTAATTCACCAGCATTTCTTGGTGAGTATCTGCAAACAGTTTTCAGTTTCGAACCTTGAGTTGTCTGATGGGCTGCCCCATGTAAGCGCAGTTCTATTAGACACTCTATCTTTTACGAGAATTCGGCACAATTCTGAGGAGTGATTAAGTTCTTCGGATAGGATGAGTCCATCCCGACGATTCTCACTTAAAGCAAGGAATACAGTAGCTTACTCATGCGCCAGTGTGTTTAATTCACCAGCATTTCTTGGTGAGTATCTGCAAACAGTTTTCAGTTTCGAACCTTGAGTTGTCTGATGGGCTGCCCCATGTAAGCGCAGTTCTATTAGACACTCTATCTTTTACGAGAATTCGGCACAATTCTGAGGGGTGATTAAGTTCTTCGGATTTAATAGGATGAGTTCCCTTGAGTTCACGTGCGAATACTAATTTGCACAGCAAGTGACGGCTACTTTCAGATATCTGGAGTACATAGGAGACATTTGCCGTGTCAGTTAGGTCTATTCTCAATATAGCTGGTATACCTACATGAACTTCAACACTTCAAAGAGCATTCAGAGAAATTGCGGGCTTTCACAAGCTCGTATTCTAAGGTCAGAGTAAAGGGATTGGTTTAAGTTTCCGAATTTTTATTGATGCGGGTATTTTCCACATTAACAGATTCCGTCTCATAAATTCGTGGAAATGTGGATTAAGTTAGAATAAAATATCCTGTGTCACAAAACACCATCCGAATGCAAAAAATGACTGATGTGGTTCTCATCGTATTTTCGTCAGTTTGACTGCTTCACCACACGGCTCTCATCTTCAGATGAGTCTCCAAAACTAATTGCATGGGGATCTGCTGTGCAATATATGCGTGACTCTTTATCAGAAATTGCTTGGAAAAGGTTTTGTTTCTGACTCTTATTCAGAAGCACAAGTAATTTTCATGTCGTTTAGGGTAGATTGCGACTAAAGTAAAATGCATAACCCAGTTGTATAATGCACTAGTGTCAAGAATAGCGCTTTTTTCGGAAGAGGACATCCAAGCTCAAAAGGTTTAAAAGTTTCATCAGGGTAAGTTCCTGCAGCCAAATAATACCATTGTTTGTTGTCTACAATGTTTCCAGTTTAAAATTACGTACCACACTGCACCAATCTGTTAATTTCTGGTGTTTTTATTAAGGTGGTGAACATCCGGACATCTCTCGGTCCTCAAGGCAGTGGCACACTAGATCAACATACTGCCCCATGTGGTGTTGGACTCATCAAGGCGAAAGCGGGGAGGCACACAGTTACCCTACGGAACGGAAAAATGGGCGACATCAAACTTCAGGGGTACTGTTCACTCACAAACGGAAGGATTGGTTGCCCAGATTATGCAAGATGCTTGGCAAAGGCTTTGTGGTAGTCTGTCGTCTCTTGTCGACTTTTGTATGCCTTATACCGGGATGCCTATACCACTGGATGCGGGGTTCTCAGCGGATCAAATGCATTCAAAGGAGCAACGCATTTCTTTTCTACCTGTATACAACGATTAAACTTTTATACCTGCTCAATATATTGGGCCAGTTGTGCTTTTTAAAGTACTTCCTTGGCACCGATTCTTATATCTTTGGATTACATGTACTCTACGATTTGCTTAACGGGAAGCCTTGGACGCAAACCGGAAATTTCCCTCGGGTGACCTATTGCGATTTTGAAGCGAAGAAGACAGGAAAAAATTACAAGTAAGCTTTTTCATTATTCACAGGCAACTCTTCTCAGTGGTATTTGCGTGACCAAGATATCCTGACTTTTCTTAGGTGTCTCATTGTAATGCTCCAGATGATCCGGCAGGAATCTGAAAGTGCACCGATAGAAATGTGATAATTAGATGCCAATTTACAATGTTCATTCAGTTCCTAGCTGAAAAGTGGAACCCGAGTTATCTTCTAAACTCGTTTGAACGCACCTTTGAAGTGGGCAGTTACCAGTCACAGTTACACTGCACTTCAAGACAACCATGGTTTTAGTCGGGCGTTGCGTTAGTTAAAACTCTATCCCCAAGCCAATTCACTCCCTCAAAACTATATACTGCGATTTTTCGGATCAGGTCCCAACTGAAACGAGGCCAACTTGTGTGGCCCAGTTAGTTAACGAGTATGGTAAACGATATATTTAGTTGATAGCTAGTTAGCATCAAAGTAATTCTCAAAAGATTGGATTCACCTTCCATTCAAACCCGCCACTTTTAACCCCTTTCATTTATGCTTTAGACGCAACCCCGTGATTTGAACATCACCTTTGCTCTTGTCACACCACAACAAATACTGGGTTGACGTTAGACAACCTAACAATAAGTCACGAAACTATATACACTCTAGTGGTTTCGTCAAACAGTGATTTGTTCTTGATGTTGCTCGAATTATCTGAGGATACCTGTTGAGTAATATGAATTTTTCGAACGACTGGGAGAAAATACCAAGAAAACCTAGTTAAAGTAGAATTGTTGGTAGTATTTTCTTCGAAAAAAGCAGGAATAAAGAACACGGTCATACAATCGCTGATGTGCTCTACCTCTGGCTTTCAGATCAAAGATTAGGCGTCCCGAATGGTGAAGGGTATTTGAACGATAACAGTGACAATAATAATTAAAGATCCCTCTTCGAGGTTTCCTCTAACTATTAATGATATCCAACTGCTATGAAGAAGCACGTTTGTGACTACCGAGTTACTAGCCTTTTTTCATTTATGGTAAACAATGCTGTCCATTTATTATGACAATCGGCCCTCACGTGTTTCTTTGTTTCATATACATCTTTTCCGTATCGATATGCTTTCGAGCGCGTCCACAAAAAGGCGTGAGTATTTCCCTTTTGAACCGGTGGCAAATACACTCGTCGAAAATGTTTATTCAGTTACTTCTGGTAGACTCAGGATGGAATCATAGTGCGTTATCATTTGCATCAAACGTGTATGAGACGGAGATGGAGATAATATCAGTCAGCTATGAAGAGGGGTTGCTCGCGTTGCCCTGAATTTCACTATATTCAAGCAACGTAATTCAGCGCATTCGAATACTATAAAATGGCCCGAGACAAACTTTCAGCGCTCCCAAACCTGGTTCCTGAAAAATAGCACGGTTAAGACCACCAGTTCGTTTTTTTATTAATCGTGGCTTCTATAAAAGAAGGGGTAAAATTCCACACGACAGTAATCGCTACTAATATACGCTTTTCAAGGCAGGAAGTTCATATCCTAGCTGCGCCGCTGTTCCGTATTATTTAAGCTCACCACATTCCATTTTTCCCCAGGAGCTTCCCTCGTAACATGATTTTGCGCACAAAGAAAGTCCGTGTTTAATCCCAAGACACTCACACTGGTTTTGTTATTGTAAGGTGTGATAGTGATGTAATTTACGAAGTTATGATCTATAGGTAGAAGTTGATCATTCTTTTCCGAAGAAAAAAACTGGGCAGATGAGCGAATAATTTCTGCTATGGTAGATCATCGACGTCATTTTCTATAAAGTCACAACTTCTCAGTCCACTGAACTGCGCCCTCAACTTTTTCTTTCTATTCTCAGGTATACATTACAATGTGTCCTCCCATTAAACCTCTTCCTGGAGAAAGTGTACGTCTTTTTGTGGTTCTGGTTTATATTTGTCGCCTTGTTGACCACCTACAGCCTGCTCAAGTGGCTTTCACGTCTGAGCATTCCACATCGTCGTCGCAATTTCATTCATAAATTCCTCATACCATGGAAATTCCCTTATGGCTGTGAACAGCTGAACAAGCGTTCGTTGAACTTCTTTGTTGATAAATACCTGGACTGTAATGGTGTTTTCGTCATCTGGCTTGTTTCGATGAATGCCAGTGAACTGGTTGCTGGTGAGCTCATCTCAGCTTTGTGGGACTTATTCTGGACCAGAATCTGTGTAGCCTCTTCCTTTCTACCGGCTCAGGTCTTTTCAAAAACAGAATTTGGCGATAACGCGAATTGCGCATTTGATGATTCTTCGTCCTCATCACAGACGATACACCAGCTGACACCCTATGAACAGCCGTTGTTGGTCCCCACTGAAGGCAAATGGCATTCGACTGGCCACCTTCCAAACGCCGTGCCTGCTGGTAGTCTGACTGCCGATGTAGCAACTAAAATAGAAGCCAAAGCTGACATGTCATCGTATATTCCCCATTCACCAGCCGCATTTACCCGAACAACCTCAAGTAGTTTGATCGTACCGGCTGTACTTACCAACCAGTCAACGAACGACTCTTCAATTAAAGCTTCTGCAATGGGCTCAAGCCTGGATAGTATTGTGTGAAAGCGATGTACATAGGATTTTCACTGTATGTAAACAGGTTGTTCAGTGATAACAGTATGATTAATTTTTCCCGTTTTCTATGTCGAAGAATGAATAGATGTTTAATTTGCCTTCAAGTACTTTCCCATGCGTATGCATTTGTCTTATCTCCTTCATTGAAGGTATCTTCCCTTCAAGTGAGATTTCAATACGATATGCACCACAATAAACCGTCTAGGCATTGATGTGGAACGTGCAAACCAAGTTCCAGCAAGTAATAAGGATGCTTGTAATTAGAAAGTGTATAAATGGTCCATTCATGGTTGTCAATGCCTTGAATGTTCGATTTAATATCCGTTTCAAGAAAACTTATTCAGTCGTAAAGTAGAGTTGAGAATTCATCGCTTTATGACGACCGAATGATGAAGAAAAATCAAATTTCTTCCACTTAGGATTCTATTGATCAGACGGTTAATCAGTTGAAATGTGGTAGTATGTGTTCTCAGTGGATTTCCAGGAGGATACTGACAACGAAATGTAAACCGACCGACGACCCCGCCACATATCCACCAGGACACAGACACTACTGCCATTACTCCCATATCAGATATCCACAGGCCAAGTGGAACTTTTGTAACCCGTAAACTTCAAGGACTTTAAACAGTCATTAGCAGTCATGGAGGTTGTGAGTCGGTAATTAATATAGGCAGCAGACTGCTCTCGACGTGACGGATGCTTCTTGGTGGACACCCACCGAATTCTCGCTCATTTGTATCCATTATTTGGGTCATGACTAAAGGTGATGGCTCCTACCAATAACTTGTTGTCCCACTAGTTCTCCAAACAAGCAGTCAAACTCTACGGCTTTGTGAGTATTTCGTTCAACTGCATCTCCTAAAGCAGTATTTCATTTAATGTAGATAATTTGACGACGACAATCTTATCCTGATAATGAATCGAGCTTTGGCATTTCCTAATTGTTGTGAATATGGACGATAGATTGGGGCAGTGAGGGCTGTCTCTTTCCTCAGAGACTTCTCTTGCCTCATGACTTCCGCTACTGCTGTGATTTCATATTCCCCCTATCTTTCACGACACCCTTACCTTAGATAGACGACAGCCAACTTACGAGTTGACACAGTTGGTCCCACACAATTCCATGAATAACGTGCAATTATGCACATGGCTGACAACAGACAAGATGAAATTACCCGAGGTCGCCAAAAACCCACATACGCTATACTACTACTTTGCTCCCATCATAATTATCCAATCGTTTATTTCGAAGTTTTGTGCCGATGGGTTTACTCAAGAGAGGCATGCAACCAATTCATAAAAGCAATTCCTTAAAAGACAATAATCTCTGGAACAAATTACTTTGGCGTACAAGATATTTCTACAGACTTATGTTCAGGGAGGGGGCCTGGGTTGAGTTTTTCATTCGATGAAAGGAAATACTCTTCGCCATGCACGATACTCGTATCTTCCAAGTTCGACCAAATGGAAGCTTACTTCCTTTCTTCAGCAAATTTACAACCGAAAACGTGGAGGACCAGTAGAGCGGAGAGGATTTGTAGGATGAACAGTTAGCCTGTGCATATTGACCTAAGGAGCGGAACCAACTGGACAAGCCGTCGGTTAAGGATAGAGTTAGTATCGCAGGCACAAAATAGGAATTCTCATTTTTGTAAGAAAAAAGTGCAGGTGAAGTCTCGACCTGTGTTTAGTTGTTGGATAGACGGACGAACTGAGTTCGGTATATTACCTGCCTGTAAGACAGTGGGGAGTGGTTTGATCATCTGGGCCCTGTAACGTGTATATCTGGAGGGTGTTTATTCGTCTGGACACCGATTTGCTGAATGAATATAATGGCCTGAGCTACTGAAATTCTATTCCTCACCAAGCATGTTATGCAGTTGCTCGAAAAGGGTCAGTTATCTCATCATCACTCAGCCATAGATACCAGTGCGTAAAAAACACTGCGCCAGTTGCATTAACTGCTTAGTTTTGGCTTCGGAGTGCTCGGTCACGTACATATTCAAGATATGTGCGTTGTTTCATTTCGTCAGCAATGCCACATATGAAATGGTGCTGGCCAATTTGTAGGTGATGCACAGAACTCAACTCCTGAGTCGATTCCTGATAGAGGAATTTTAATGGTACTGTCTAATAACAGTAAGAATTTTGACTGGCTAATGAAAATTCATTATATAAAGTCTCTTGAATGGTATTTTTGACACCCTTTAAAAGTGCAGCGTGTGCCAGTAAGCAATCAACCCGAATGGCTTTGCCTTTTTGTACTCGTCTTTTGGTGTTTCCTTCAACTGTATGGTGATCACATAACACGAAAGCAATGCACGGCTAACCATACCTACACACAGTTCTAACAGGTAGGCAGAAAGGTATTTTTTCCACACACGACAAGAAAATACAAGTATGGACGCTGTTTGCATGCAGAAGGGAGGAAAGTGAAAGTTTTGTATGAAAGTTTCAAAAGAAAGTTTCGTACATTAACAAGGATTTAACAAACAAGAAATCAGGAGATACATCCTTGGGAATGCAATCTCAATAAATATGTGCATGCCAAATCTGTTCCTTCAGCATTGCAGCTAGTCAGAGTTCTCGTAGACTGAGTGCACCCGGTCTCGATCCCGCAAAATAAGCATATGCAGTATCACTAGATTTTACTCCACTGGTTGCATTTGCTTTACTGTACCTCATTTTGGAGTCCCTCTGATGGATGATAATTACGTGAAACGAGGAAAACATAGAACTCTTAGTAATATCGATTGACCTTGTTGCATCTATGAATGATTTGACTAGCCTACGTCTAACTGCGTGACGGTCAATGAATATCTAGGCAAGCTCAGGAAGAGGCATTTGAGAAGAGGGACATTCAGTTCTTAAAAAAACAATGTGGATATGAGAGGTTTTCTTTCCTGCCCGTAGTTTGTAGCTGTTTCGTTGGTGTTTCTCGATGAACAACTGCGCAGTGAAAGGCTTTCCTCATTACATCAGTATGCTCTATGTTACAGTGGAATAGGCAACCAGATGTAGTAGGCGACTGGATAGTGCCTCAAACCTGCAAGGAATTGTGACTCATTTCATCCATACACAAGTAAATAACACTCCACAAACTACCTTGGCAAGTAACACTTAATGCTGAGGGCTGGTGTGATGACAAGCGAGGCAGCCACTTAGTCTGATGATGAAAGCGCTGTTTTGGTAAGGAACGAGATAAAGGATGTCCAGAGAGCACAGACAGTATCAGTGATCCTCTGCGGAATGATCCTGGTTATTTGATATGCCGGTTTCTCTTCTAGCACAAACCTCCTAATCATCAGTAAAATCAAGTCATCACTAAACTAAAGTGTACTATGCGTTTAGTTTGAGATGTTCACCCTGAATTAGACTACGGTTCGCTGCTTCCTCATGTTCAGTCGACTTTGGCTCTAACCAGCGGTACCAAGCTCTTCCACCTTTTGATTTACTTCTACGGATCCACAATTTGACAGATGTGATGTGGGTTTGTAAAAGCTGACCCCAAACATTGCTCTACTCTCTGGAGCCCGACATGCTGAAACCGTTCATGCCCATCGGCGCCTGTCCTTAATTGGCAGGGTGCGATTTTTTTCAATAAAAGCTGTTTGTTTTGCTTACTTTGGTCAGTGAAGTGTACGAGCTGTTTTACACGGATCATTCGGATAAAGTATAGTCGGATAGTTGTGTTCTAATATTGGAGATCCTACAAAGTTAAATTTCGTTGTCTCGCAAGTAAAAACATTCCACCACCACATCAATTCAGGCATGGCGTTACTGCCAAACACTCCTCAGAACTGCCGATGATCTGCTTGGAGGCAATTTACATCTAAAAGCAGTACAAGACAGCCATTATCAAAGCTAGTTTTTGTGTAGAAGAGATGTACGTCTACTGCCGCACGAGACTGTCTGACATTCGTAGAGCTCACCAGCCAAATAATTGCTGACTTGATTAACTGGCGTAACTAAGAACACAAATTATGCCTTCTTCTGGAACAAATTTCGTTTCGGGAGTTTGAAATACGAAAAAAGTTCGCCCTGATTTAAGATGTATTCAGAAATCTGGCTAAACTGATTGAAGTTCTCAACCATGTTAAAGAAATCTCTTTTAGCTCCCGAAATTTACTACGATCGCAGCACATTAAGGGATTGGAACTAGCACTAGAAATACTGAAAAATCACACTTTTCCTTGAACCAAGGAATCATTCAGATTACTCGATATTCACTTGAAGGACTAGTAAATAGATTAGGATCCAAAGATTTGTCTGTTACTGCACCCTCCCCGCTCCAGTTAAGTAGTCCACAATTGCAAACCAGCAAGAACAAATTCGCATTCTTAATAAGTTCGAGATTTCTCCACTAAACAACTCCTCTACATGTCGGTTATCACTACAGGTAAGGTGACCATTCGCTTTATAGGAATAAAATAGTTTGTCATGAGAAAACAGCATAAATCTAAAGTATGCTTCCGGTAATTGTATTCAACGGGAACGACTATTCACACCCACCTGCCATTCACTATGACTCACTCTATGCGAAACGCATACATACAGAAGTCTTGCAATGAATGTAGATTGAGTTAGAGCATACGACAAACCTCATCCCACTTCAAAAATAATTGTACTTAGCTGACCTATATGCTCACAACTGTCAATCAACCTGAACACACGGATGTCCGGTCAACATGATGTTTTTTCGTTAATTATGATTCGACATGTAGCATTCGAAGTCTCAATTGCTTGTCGTAATTGAGAAAAAGCATTTTTCTTTTTGATAAAAGAACTCCATGAGCTCCAGGCTCACACGGCCTGGTTGGGAGGATGGACATTCCTAGTTGGTTGACCTGTCTACTTATCCCCACACTTGAACAGTTCCCTCCGAACTGCGGTCGAAAATGCAAATGAACTGCTCAACACGATATTCCAAGGTATCAAATTTACAATCGAAACTGAACTAAATAACCCAGTACCGTTTTGGATGTATTGGGAAGCAGCAGCACAGAAGGAAACTCTTCAAACCTGTGAATACCGGGAGAAGAAACAAACAGACTAAATACTAAGATACCGCAGCAATCAGCCCATGAACCACGAGAACCGTAGCGTTCAAACTCTGTCCAGACGAACATTGAAGTGCAGCAAAACTCAGACGAAAAGAGAACCACCTCTGTCTCGTATTTAAAACAATGGAAATCCCAGAAACTTTATCCTACGAAATTTGATGAGAAAGCCTCGGCAATGACAGGAACAACATCTACAACTACATCTGGAATATACCTGAATTGACAGCAAGGCTACTGCAACTTAGAGGAATCTTAGTAGTCCGCAACCGAAGGACAAAACCAACGAAGACGCAAGAAAAAACACCATGTAGCAAATAAACTACATGGACTGCAAAATGCACTATGTTGGACAGGCCGGAATAAAACCTTCTACACGGGTAAAGGAACATACTGCCGATAGCAAAAGACACGACCAACCATCTCTTGTTACAATGCATGAAAACAGGAAGACCTTATCAGGCAAAAGTGCAATTAAGAGGGGAAATTTCTCAAGTCACTAGACACCCCGAGGGATTGAATGCACCGGCATATCGAAATCGATCCTGCCTACAAGGCGCTACATGTGAGGGATTGTCCACTCAATGGTAACACTGAGTGAGCTTTGACAATTGGACCGACGGACCAAGAAAGGGGACCCACCGTGGAAGCAAGCGAATGGAGTCGAATGTGGAGAACCGGAATGTCAGGCCTCAAGCTACCCGGAAACCCACCAATAGGCAGACAGGCTATTTGACAAGCCAATTTTTATTGGCCCAGACGATCAATGATCGACCAAGGTCGATCTGTGTGAGTAGACCCTAGCTCAATTCGCGCATGCGCAACAACCATGCACTTCCAACTGAACCCACTTCCGCTCACATCTCACAAATGGTGTCACCTCGGCTGGTGGCGAAACATTTGCAGTCAAATTGTAAAGTCCAGTGAACAAAACAACAGCCGGACAAAGTCTAAAAGCCGTCTTGATCAGGGTCTCCAAACCCTCTCAATTGCGAGTTGGTTCACCACAGCCGAAAAATATCCAAATTAAGTCACCTCGGAAAACGTAGCTCCCAAGCTGGTAAAAGTACATAAGTGAATCGGCTGACTTGTAAAAACGCGTGATTCAAACAATTAGTGCAAATCCCTGCCTAAACAGATGCGTAAGCCGGCCTTCGTCCTTTGCAAAAGAACAGAATACAGAATACAGAACGACGCTAGTAGTTTGAACCACATCCAAGTCACTGCAGTAGGGAGGTTCCACCTTTTTACTGCTCTAAAGGATTGGTTTGTGGAATACAAATGACCCGGACATTGGTGTCTAAAAACATTCTTCCAAAGATGCCCAGTAAGACAAACCAAAGGCTTCAAAACATACATACATACATGCAAAATGCTCCTAGTGTGGAGCATAAATGTTCCCCAAGGATTTTCCAAAGTTTTTTTCAAGTTTTGGAGTGGAGAATCCCCTCGTGGCTTAAACCGCAAGAGGGAAAATTGACCAAATCATTACAATTTTGAACAAACAAAAATTAAGTTTGTGAAACTTCCAGATGTCATATTGGCCTGATTTACACAAAATACATCCCAGATTGATTTGTGCCTCAAGATAATTGGCTCACGAGCCCAAATCCTATAGCCGAGGCCTAAGTCTTCTGGGAAACCAAGCGCCCGTCAGGCACGTTGTTCATTCCAGTCTTTATTTAAGAAAAGAAGCAACCCTCCATGGACAAATAATCTAGATTTTTACCATCACATGGGCCTCAAATCTGATTTTGGTCGAATGATGCAATAGCAAAATCTGAGCAGCCGTCATATCCACACTTCTAGCAACTATCTTCATACCAAGGCTCCCAGATTTGACAAGAACAAACAGAATTCTCGAAGAAAAATGCGACATCAACAACACATTGCACTCATTGCCTGGAAGGCACCATCCGGAATTCTCGCATTTTCATATCATGAATACCTCGAACTCAACTGTTTGAGTGGCCCAGTGGAATAAATATGATAAAGAGCTGGTCATGCTCTGTACATTCCTATCAATAGTCATCACGTATATGTAAAATGGTTGCCGAAAATCACATTCCTGTACACATTTGTCACTAGTAACCTAATGAAGTGCACTGATGTGCATTTTGGGTGGGCTTTGATTTATGTGAGTACCAGACGCTGAGTCTCCCAGTATGTACATGGTATTTCAGGCCACTTACATCTCTCAGATCACACAGAATATTCTTAAAACTCTACTAAAAAAAACTCCATCTAAAACCCTTCAAGTTTGATGAAGTGTTACTGGAACGCCAAAATATAACTTGAGTTGCAAGACACTTGATCGTGACTAATGGCCGATATGAACAGCCTAGAAGCAGTGAAACAGCTTGTCTCTCTGGGGAAAGATGGGATATAGGGTAATTCACGATGACAGAAACCTACCTCTGGGTTTAAAAATCCCCTGGAATGTTTAAAGTAAACGAGAAAACAAACCGCCACGTACATATACCTTTTCGAGCTGGGAACAGGGAACTGATCGTATCAGATGTCAACAGCTTTCAGAGTATCACAATTCGGTCTGTGCTAGAGAGATGTAAACGAAGTAATTACTTACGAATGGTGCACGTGATGGTGTGAAATCGGTTCACTACTGTACTATTAATTCACATACTAGCTCAGCATGATCCACTGTTAGATTTTCTCAAACCTTAATGATAGTCCTTGTCAGAAGAATTTGTAGCGAACAGCTGTCATAATTATCAAAAGAGTTCCTCTATATAACTAGAGATGTGTCCTTATTTAAAGAACACAGTTACTGCCAAATAAATGGGAAGCGATTTTTTCTACGCATAATGCAAATATCAGGTGGACCGTTTCATCGATAAATACCAGTTAATGCTAGGGTTTATTTCATATTATATAACGACCACGTCCGAGATATTCCTCCCCCATCCGCTTATAAATTTTTCGTAAATCGCACAAACAGTTCTACCGTTAAACGCAAGTCTATTCAAAAAGCACTGTTTACCTTCATTGTACGGAACTCTGCGAGTGCTCATCCATGTAATGCGTCTATTGATAACAGAGGTTTGAGTTGTATATCCCAAAATTCACGATCATACTTTGTAAGGTAGAAAGAAACTGTTATGATCTCAAAGCTAACCGATTCTTTGGAGTGCTGAATAGAATGTTCTACTAATGACAAACAACCACTATCCATTCTGCGTGAAAGAGCATAACTTATCCAATTTTTGAAAACTGTGCCGGATATTGGAACGCAAACACTAAATACACCGCTGCCATAATGGAAGCCAAAAAACAACCCTATTTATTCTCCTCCTGTCGTTATTTCTCACTCCATATATACATATTTATTTATTTATTTATTTATTTATTTATTTATTTATGAAGTTTTCTGTAGATAAAATGGATACTCGTGGAACTGGCATTCAAGGAGACGGATCCTCATACAAATTAAATGGAGTGTCTTGTTATTCATAATCCTGGTACAAACTGGCGGATTCAAGCCAGCTTAACTCAGCGTCAGTGCCCGGACCTCATGGACCTATCAGCTAATATTTAAAGAGCACGAAAAATTCCCCCTTTCAGTTTTATCCAGTTCATTCAGTGCATGCATTCTTTTCTTTCTAAAGCAGGCAAGTGGTTTATTCTTGGGTGGCTTTTCGGCTTGACCACTGAAAATTATTTTTCCGGCATTTAGCTGTCAAACAGTCATTCAGTTTTTTTACTTCGTGGTTGGCGCCGTATTACAAGGACCCAGATAGGATATGAGGCGTGTGGTTTCTAAGAAAGACAGTATTTCAAGCATCAGCATAAAATACCCCATGTTTTTGATGAAACGAAATTGTGCAACCGAATGTACTCGGTTAAGAGACATTGCATGCAGCTCTTTGTAGTTGTGTCGCCTCCCACTGAAATTGTAAGCTCATCTTTTTAATGAGATCTGCTAAAGCGTAGGTGGGCTTATTCCTGATATGCATACGTCACCTCGAGACCTGAATTGACAATGCAAATAAATGTTGTTTGAATAATGAAGGTTGCTGAAAACTCTTCGACAGCCCACGACCGGTTTCGTACTTCATGGGGCTCATCAGGTTGGCGCAGTCCCCGAGTTTCCATCAACCTTATGTTCTACTATAACCTAAATTACACTGTTTTTGAGAAATACACTCATTTGCAGATCAATTTGGTTTTCACGAGAGACCCAACTGTGTGATTAACTTATGTAGGCAAGACAAGTGACTCGTATATTGAAACGTTATCAGACCCTCCACTCATCACCACTTTCGGAAGCAGCTCGGTTGTCAAAATGTTTGCCTGAAATTTTGTTTGTCGCTTCCCCATACCTGAAGTGTTCAAAGTTAATTGACGAACCAGACGTAATATATTACTGATAAAGTTGCTGAAAATTCTTCGACAGCCCACGACCGGTTTTGCCCTTCTCGGGGCTCTCCAGGTGGGCACAGCTCCCAAGTATCCGTCAAACTTAAGTTCTACTTGAGACCGAATTGCACGGAATTAGCGAAATACACTCACTTGCAAACAAATTTGTCTTTTCGAGAGACTCACCCGGAACCCAGCTGAATGTCTCGTTCATGGTGTTTGACGATTTAGTTCACTGCGTCTGGAAGATTCAATAGTTACGAGTGTTAGGATAATTATCTCTTATCTGCACATGAACCTCATAGTGCATCTACAAAAGACCAGGCAGGAGAGATTTCCAATTAAACAGAAGATTGGTAGCTCAGGCTGCAATGATGCCCGCTGATTTGTTCGATGAGCTTGGCAATCCTAACAGACGTTTCATTACCAATCTAGATGAATTATCAGTGCGCTGTGAACAGAAGTGCAACACACGTTTGCAACCAAACTAGCCAGCTTAACAACAAGCCAGCTTTTAGAAAGGAGAGATGCTGTGCAACTTGCATATTTGATGTCAGGTATCATGCCCGCTTCATTGAGCAAACTTAACTGACGGACTGCCATACATGGGTGACCCCGCAACCAAACGGTGCTCGAAGATGCGAAATGTACCCAAAGAAAGACCTGTTTCATATACCATGTATGCTTCCGGTCAAATCCGTCACCATCCTCGTGTGACGAACAGAACGAGTTGCAGAATATCCGGCGTAAACAGATGGGGGAAAGATAAATTTGATCGCGTTCCTCAGGAAAGCAAGCGAGTAGGCTGCCAGGTGTCGGCACGTCACACTGCTTTCACCGGTCGCAGACTTGATACACCCAACATTTATAGGTAACGGACATGACTGCAAGGGTCTGACGACCCTGCTTGAGGAAGAGTTGGTTTGAGTTAACTTCCAAGGCAGTCTGACAGCTTCAAACAATAATTTTCGTGCTCACAATTAGGGTTTCCGTCTTCTCAACAAAAGTGTATCACAGAAAGCAAGCAGCTCCGGGCTTCGGTTGCGCAACCACATGATCAGGTCTGCAACATGATCAACTAGGTGATCCGTCTCAAATACATACTTTACAATCGATTACATCCTGTTCGACCTGGCAGCCGTTGGCTCTGGTGTGTCTCAATGTCTGAAGCCCCTGATTTGGAATATGTTCCGAAATCTTTAGAAAAGGAGGTCACCCCATTATGCCGGTGTGTTACAGTAAAAACGAGCGAACTTATAAAGGACATGCGAAGCATATTCCGAAGCAGTCTTCGAGTTGTGGAAACCGGGCGCAACTGAGCAGCTTGCAGTTTGGAAGTGAATGACGTTTCCGTCTAATTTCGTTTCAGACGTGACCACCCTTCTTCATAACTGTGACTGTCATCGTGGATGAAGGTTTAGTTTAATTTTCTTGGTAGTCGTCGGCTAACGGTAATTTTCAAGAAATAAATGTCGGCCATACAGACAGGTCTGGCCCGTGAAGCCAGAGGCCGTAAGCCTCACCTGTACACTATTGAGGAAGATATAATGAAATGAGGATGATAACCGTTAGATATGGCCTTAGGATGAACAGAACTTTGAAACCGGACTCACTTCACCGGTTTACAGAAAAATTAGGGTGCATGTCATTTAAAATATCCAAAAATGAACTGAACCGGTGATCAAAGGTAAAAATCCTGATGATGTAAACGTAGCACTTGTAGGATGATGCTCTTGAAGTGTCGCAGGCTTCTGTTTCTATCTCTGTTGAAATAATATTGACTGGGACTGGGTTTAATGTGATGCCATTCACTTACCTATGACAATTTCTCGTAACTTCAAAACTAGTGTCTGTTATGAGCCAGTGCAATAGCAATACTCAGATGCAGTAATGATGTGGTCATATAAGTAGCCAACTGTTCTACGTAGGGGGACAAATGCAAACAATGGGTTAGCACTGATGGAAAACATGCTGGTTGGGTGTCCATTATTTGGAGGACTCTTCCAAATAATATGGAATTAAAACTCTCCGGATCTTTGCTAATCACCTAGTATATTCATGGAAGGGGCAGTTTTGCATGTTTAAAGCTCGCCTCAGTGGTATGCCAGGTTTATGGAAGTCTTTGTCCCCCACCCAAGGGGGTTGTGTTCCGATAGGTTCGATTGCTGCAGCCTGTTGAAGCGCCACAAATTTTCAACATTTGTTTCTCCACTAAGAGCTTTCTTTTGCGTTGATTCTCCTCTAACCTTCGGTTAGTCTGTGAGGATACCATCCATTTTGGCACGCAATCTACCCTGTCCATTAGAGCCACTCCTGCGTCTTCGCCATCGATCGTAATTTCCTAATGGCTTGGTGGTCAATCGGTTCTGTCAGTCTGAAGCTTAGCTCAAACCACCCATTCCCCAAAGCAGTGTCATTTGATGTGCTCAACTCGTTGCTATGTCTGATGCCTGTGATACCTGTGACTAATGAAAGTGATGCATAATATAAATATTTCATGACTTATGCGTCTTGACTATTCTAATGAAAACGACCTCACCGAAAACCATTGAGTAACGCTGCCTCACATGTTACCTCATACAGATTCCATCTTCTTAATGGGAGACTGTCCTTGAGCGTTCCTAGACAATGATCGCCGCAGAAAAGTGGTGTGAGAAATTCCTTCTTGGTAACCGTTTTTCCCAATTAGTACAACGGTTTGCCTGTAGCAGTTGTCCGAAAACAATCGACTTTTCATCTGTCCATAATGCGACGACCTCCCCAACACGACAGAATTCGCGTAGCAATTTGAAATCAAATTAATGAAGTAGAGCTGCAGTTTGATCTTTCAGGAAAGAAAAGAGACATCTATCACACCCTTTAATAAACGCACTAGTTTGCGGTCTTCAGAACCGAGTGCACCTGCTTGCGTTCACTGAAAATCTAGTTATTTCCATTCATTTTGAAGCGATCCTCCCGTCCCTTCGATGCAGTTTTACACAACATCAAAAACGTCGTGCGCGATAAACTAAACCAACAGTTAAAATAGTCAGTAAATCTCTTTTTCGAAACCTGATATGCTATAAACTTATAAGAATTCCAGGTCTTTATTAAAAGGTTCAGTCAACAGCTCCTGGCCGGACCTATCCGGTCGACGGTAAGTACTCCCGTAGAGAAAACAGATTACTGAACCCGTCTCTACAAAAAGCCTAAATATAGCGGCGTTAATTCGTGTTCACTGTACGTTATGAGAAAGAACTAGTTTTGTTTTATTTTATGGCTTCACAAATGATAAATATCAAGCAGTACACGCGCAGATGAGAGGCCGCAATTCTGGTCAGATTTGAATTAGTTTGAGTGAACCAGTTCGTATGTGTAATAATTCGTAATCATTCGTGATTCGAGTAGTAGGTTTGCTGTTTTGTTTTGAGATTTTATGACCACCACTGTCAACTAGACCATTAGTAAGCTCCGAGCGAGAATTCGTCCATTCACATAGAACTCTGAATTTGGTGAGGTTATTTGTCACAACGTGGCCACTGGCTACAGCCTACCTTATTTGTGACACCACACTGGAAAATAGCATCTGTAGTGTTGTTTTCATAACACAGTGATGGAGACCAAAGATGCAGCTGGGTGGGCGTCACAGTATAGTGGTGTATAGTCAAAGTAAAGCCTAGTTGTATTCGCAAAATGTGTATCCACTACACTAGTTTGGACAGTACCTAGTGAATCTAACTTGACACCACAGTAATTCCCTCATCGATTTGCTTTCTCCTCCATGTACTTTTGATCTCCAATTGTTCTGCTAATCTGTACCCGCCATTCGCCCTACCGCGAAGGCCGTGTCGTGCGACATCAGTACGCTAGCGACATGTGTTGTGTGCATGTGTGTGTGTGCGAATATCTGACCTGCTTACCCATTCGTGTTCGTTCACCGTCTGATGAGCCTGCCCTGATTTGCTCTGTTGGTTTTCCGTATGATCTTACCGCCAAACGGAATCATGAGACTGGCCTCAGAAGCGAAGAGCGCAACCCACACCATGGAGCCAACATCCCGCTCGGGGTTGTTTGGTGAGCGGATCTTGACACCGCACTGTGTCGGTCAGTGACAGACTTGCGCACCTGATGCCACGAACGTAGACAACTGATGTTCGTTATGTAGCTAGCTAGCTAGCCATCTAGCTATGTGTTTCTGTCCAACTGGCTCTCCATTCGTCTATACTAATTTTGTAACGTTCTCATTAACAGTCTTTCTTCCGGTGTTCCATAAGGATGGTGAGAAGCTGAAAACTGTGGTCTGACCAGAAGCAAGTAGGCAAACGTCCAAGCAACTTCGACGGATGAATCAAATCAGGTAGGCTTTTTGAAACAAGTTCGTTCAGTTTCAGTTATTTTGTTCCTCTCCATAGTGCATTTTTCCAAACCTCAGAACTAAATAGACGATATAGACATGTTCATTCATGTTTTGATGTTTGTATTGTTTATACTAGCCCTGGTGGAAAGATAAAGTATGCCGTTAAAACGGTTAAAACCGGGTGGGCCAAGGTGTTCTGGTCAGGAAACAGGGACACAGAATGCACAAAACTTAATGTGCACTTCTTGTCATCTTAATTGGGTGGGCAGGCAATTTACATGGGGACAGGTGGATGGATCATTTTTCAGTCTCCCCCATCTGTTCAAACCCAAACATCCAACGCGTATACCGTGTAAACCTACTACGTGGAATGATATTGGGGTATGTGTTGTACTAAATCCGCTCAACTTCCATGCGAAAAGCATTTGGAAGACGTAGAGTGCAAGTGTGCGCACATGATTTTCTGTTTTTCCCAGTTCAATTAGTCCTAATTCAGGCATAAACCTGACATTCTGTGGGAAAACTGAAAGCTAGAGTTCAACTTACTACTGTTACCTGCCGGTCTGACAGAATAGGCATTGTGTCTGTATGGTCGTTCCGCAAGAACGAACAACCCTGATATGTTGAAAGTATCAACCGATCGTTCGCGTCTAAATAACAAAAGTCCATTTATTAGCAGTAGGATACACGAACAATGAAGATGCTGTTCTTCAGTGTTCATCTGATGCGTCCTGATAAGAAACCTTTACGTAATCCGCTTACGACAAATTTTGCCAAAAACAGTGGAAAATGGACTGATAATTATCACATCCGCCGTGAGAACAGATAGCTTCTCACAGATAGCTAGAACAGAAAGGTTACGTAAATGAAATACACCGGCCTCACAAAATGGTTGGTGGTCGCTTGCGCTAATGGGAACTAGTAGGAGCTGTTAACAATATGGTCACGTGTTCAAGATATGCTCGCTTACCTAATGGATTTCAAGTTAGAGATGTCCTCTCGTTGGGCTGAGCTTTCCGAGAATCTTTGTTGCGCTACCTCAAGAACTAGGAATATGTGGTCTTTCGTTCACTGAGACTGTGTTGGTACATCCCCAGTGCGCGGTGATGAATCGTACTGATGATATCGGTTGGGGAAGAAAAAAATTTTGTAGGCTAACTTCCCAGCTCGGCAAACAGATCAACGATCATCTGGTCAATTCTTCAGCATCTAGTTCCTTAGCGAAAGCCAATTTTAATATTACTCACTGAGTCACATCGGCTCAGATGACGAGCACATTGTAGTAACTAACCTATATCCTTAAGATCAGACTTAAAACATCCAAGCCTCGGTGAGTGATCAGGCATTTGTAGGCATGGCACATGGTATGCTGGAAATCCGTTTAACTGATTCTCCAGCTAAGTGAGAGCATATTATCCTTTTATCCTTTTTGGCTGGAGATGTGATTGTGTGAAATATGACATAAGTTTGTGTCAAAAATGCCGAACGTGTGTAAAACGCCACTCAGAAATTGTTTCATTTCACAAGTCTTCCTGACCAACAACGAGAGATAATCCCCAATAGTAAGTTCGACCCAGAGTGTTTTGTTGAGGAACGCGGAACAGTTCTGTGACAAAAAACGTTTGTGAGTGACAGTTTATCTATACTGAGGCCAATCTACTATTTATGATTAAAATGATTTTGTCCATAAAACCCCTCTATGCCTGATGTTCCGAAATATTTCGCCTGTATAAATTCACAAAACCTTTTAGTAATTGCTGGGTCTAAACTTTCAGCCAGAAGACGGCTATCTACAGAAACTGGAGTTTCTTTCAGTGTGCAAAAAGTTCAGTTGTAATCACAAGGTTAAGCGTTAAAATATCACTCAAGAACCGAGCTTGCTAATATATTTTGGAAAAAAACAAGAGCAGAGTAGTCCACCCAAAACCTACCGCTGGACGTAACTTACGAGACCAACTGGATTCTCCATATAAAGGTGAGGGGCCGTAGTAATTAGTCTCCTTGTAACACATTAACAGCCTATAAACAACATACTTTCAACCATAAATGCAAACAGGCTGCTTCAAGGCGTTTAATCGTTAAATCGTCGAAATTACTGAGCCCCCATGAGATTCATTTTGTCCACTTTTTACCCGAAAGTACCATCAACTTTCTGTAAGACCCTACATTTTTACTATGCCAATCCATCTCATTCGCTTAGCAAAAAATGCCTCTTTTTTCCACAAATACACTTATTTGGAAATCAATTATTTTTCCACGAGAGACTCAACTGAATCTCTCGTTTATGATGTTCCTCAACTGAATGTGCTGCACATAGGCCGCCTCATGTTTCAGCTGGTACGATATTCGAGATATCGCAGTATATTTTTATAAAAGAAACTGCTCACAACGTTACTGGAAACCTTTCTTTTTCTCTGTCTTTTTTCTCTCCCACCTGACCGGTCAATCGTTTTCACAATACACTGGTTCCGAACTCAGAAAATGATGGCTATCACAGCTTCCCTATCACAATACATTCACTTGGTGCTCCGTTAACTGGTAAACGATTCCTAACAGTTTGCGAGTACCAGTCCTATTACGATTGATTTTAAGCTCCCTCTATCACCCTAGTAATAACAACCTTATATCAGTTTACAGTGAAAACAAATTTAAAGTAAAATTAACCTAAGGTCATAACAAGACACCCACGGTTAAATTACTGAAACCAGCTAGAGGAAGAGCTTGACTATCAAAAGAGAGGTCTGTGTGGGCATAGCATAAGCGAAAGGGCACACTCCGTCGTGAACTTGATTCACCGAGCACTGACGGATGCTCTAGTAGACGGGTGCTTTAGTAAGTGATCTACCCAAAGATGGCTATTGCCTGTGCACCTGAGGCTCACACGTGACCCACATCAACTCTGTCTAGTTGGCTGACATCTGCTGTCTCGATGGCAATTAGTGAGCTCCTGATCCCCTGTCGATCTTTAAAAAAATGTTTGATTGTTAGTGGTATGAGTTTGTGACTTTTCAGCTAACATTCCATGCTTTCAGAAAGGACAATCGGTGCTCAAATATTGAGAGGGACTGTACAGCTGATTCATCCTTATTAAGAATCATTACCAATGGGCACCTCACGAAACTGGGCATCCCTCGCATCCGCGGCCTCCCTGCAAGTAGTTGGATGCCTAACCGTTCTGCCACGACGGCTGATCAGCAATGTGATTAACTCGCACTTAGATGGGATAACGCGCCACGCATTCGTCAGTCATGGAGTCGCATCACCTGGTCGCACATTGGTTGTCTCCCTTTTGCAATCTCTGATGAAAGTTTCACTCATATTGTGAAATTGGTCTTCTTCTGACTTAAAATTGTTGGTGGCGTGAGGAGATTTGATAGTTTTCAATGAAGATTCCATCCCGTAAGTGAGGCTGCTCATGGCCGAACGGTCAAGTGCTCAAACTACTGCCGGAAGTTCGAAATTTTCTGAATTTTCGTGAGAAGCGCACTGTCGATGATTTTCAGTAAGGACGAAATAGCTTACAGTGCTTTTCGGCTTTTCAGAATGGATTGGTTTCACTTGCAGAACGAAATATCAATGGAAAAAGGCTTGATTTTTGTGGAAGAGGAAAGAAGGTTGCTAGTGGCAAAATTTCCGAATCTTACAAATGCTTGTACCATATGGCATAAGTGTTTTCACGCCTAAATATTAGTTAGGTTTAATTTACAGTTACAGAAGCACCTAACACTCTTAATTTTGCCTAATAAATGGAGGAGATATCTGAACGAGCTCGTGGGAGACATTTAAGAAAATTACGATTGCATTAGGGTGTAGCGCATAGTCCTGAACTTTTTCAAATTTGTTTCGTAAGCTTAAAACCCTAATGTTGGCTTTTAAATTTTAACGTTCCCCGGAATCAGGGAGAAAGGTTTACAAGGTTGTTATCAAACCTAACTACAAGACCTGTCTCTTAGTACTATGTAACCCAATCCTATCAAGAAGGGTAAATATCTTGTCGCGAATTCAGTTTCCAGAATTTTTTTGTTATAGCTCGTCAGCGAAATAAACACCACAAGTATATAACACATATGCAGGTGTTCTAAAGGGTGGTTGATTGAATAATTGGTGCACATTATTGACTTGGTTTTGAATATCCGTGTAACGCAAATAAACAGTTCAACTTCTTGGGAGTTATATCTTACAGTAAATATGAAAACAATGACACATCTTAAGATTGCAGTTTCGGCCTGATAATTATCTGTCTACACTAGCCATTGCCCCTCATTGTATGTCCGCATCTGAATTCAAGCTTTAGCGCAAGACAGCTTATAAGTAACTGCACTTTCGGATTCGACAGCACGCAATCACAGTAATTGTGATAGCAAATTACATAATATATTTCTGTAAAGAACGAACAATACAATACATTCAGCATACAGAGAGGTCGCTCAGCTTATCATCAAGTAGAAAACATATTGACTTATGACTACGGACCGATTAGTCGGGAGATACAAATTAAAGGAGCAGTGTCGGAGATTTCTCGCAGACTTTGGGGGGAGGGTGTTCACACGCACTTAGCCAGATGTTCTTGTTTGATAATTGCGACCTACAGTAGACAGTCTGCTCAAAGATAGGCTGTATAATTCTAGTCCGCTCGACAACAGAGAAGCAGCTAAACGGAAGCCGTCTTACAGAATATAAATTAATTGCTGATCCTGCTAAGGGGTTTGTGTGGGTGTCTCCTTGCTCGTTCGAGCGTATGGTCATTCTTTCCTCTCAGTAAGCAAACAGCTGAGATGGCCGGGTCGCGCTAAATTATTCGGCTGCGTAGGATTGTCGTTGGATAATCACAGATAATTTTAGCTTTTGTCACAGCGATTGATTATTTTTCTGGGGCGTGCAAGAATAACACGCAGATTACTTTCGAAATATATTGACAAGGTTTCCGACACTTTCATGACACTACAACAGTTAGTGGTTATCCAGCACTCCTAAAAACTGCGTATTTCTACAGCAAACGTATTTTAGCGGATGTCGCTGCACACAGAGATTAGGAATATACTAAAGACAAGCTTTGGGGCATTTGAGAATGAAGTAACTTGAAAAAAGTAATCTTGATCGGGCTTCAGAGAGCAGTGACGCCCATCGATTCAGCCGTGAGTTATCGTTATCCTGGGTTGCTATCAACAGCTTACGGTGATAAATGTCTTGCCATTTCTAAATGTTCGCGATGCCGGTTTCGTCGTTAGGCCCCATTATGAAAAATCGCTTTGGAAAAAGGTCATAGAGGAATGAGGTGAGTTCACGATTGAGAAACCTCAATTATCTGGAAATAAATGTGCGCCAATCTTTGAATTCTCCTTGAAAATGTCAGATAGGTCGATATTTTGTGGATGAATCAACCCAGTTTTACTTAGCTGAATCTTTCTCGGCCTTAGTTATTTCGATAGTTTACGGTCGGTGTGGTCAAAACTGGATCATGGAAACAAAGACATAGTTTCTTTGGCACTTATTCAGAGGTGATTGTAGGTTTGAGAAAGGGTTGAGCAGCCGTTGCACACCCACTAATTTGATCATATCTGTTGGAACACGTAATATTGGGTAAAATGGCATTCTACCATGATTAGCTAACGTAACTGGAGAGAAGGACGTATGCATGGTGTTGCACGTTTTTCGTCCACGCGCACGTGCACCTATACTTTGATTTTTACGTGCTCGTGAAATTTCTGCTCACCCTGTTAGTAGGACACTAACATCATAATGACTAGCTAGGTAGGTCAGGTCATTAAGATATTTGAATCAGTCCAGCCCTTACTGACCCCTGCAAGTTGTTAAACAAGCTAAGCTGTGGACATTTTTAACTACGGATGATAGTCGGCGTTCATGGCTCCTCAAGGTTTTAAGTACTTCGTTTAGCACCCTATGAATTCCTTGAGCTTTGTTACACTAAAGGCATCCATGGTAATGTTACCTTCATTAGCTACCAGAATACAACGTCGTTGGTCTCCTGTTTCAAAAATTTTGGCACGCAAGGAGTAAATCAGATCAAGTCAGTTTAAACAAACAGGAAAGTGATCCAAAGGCCATTTCAATCTACTCCCAACCGTAGACTAGTGTGTAAATGGGGGTTTGATCACAAGGAAGCGAAGATATCAGGAAAAACCCGCAAACATTCATTTAACCTATCACTCGTCGGACAGTTTATCTTGAGATGCTTTTTATCGTTCTTAACAACTGCTAACTATCCGGAAAGATACAGAGGATCAACGCTGTTCTAAGGTATGGTTGACAGGTCTGCAATTTGGTTAAGATAAAATTGTATGGGAGCGACTCGTAAGTTTGGTTTCTCTTCTCAGAATGAATGCACTTTCCTCAGCAGTAGTCCGGATGGGAACAGCAACCGGCAGATAGTTTTCTAAGCAATTCAGCCCATACTGTTGGTGGCATACTTTAAGCTGCATATGCACCCACTGAATACTTTCACTTGAGTAGGTATGGCGTACGGTGATCCACTTCCGCTTGTATAGGCGGTTGTCGAGAATCAATAGGTGAGACGGTTGCTACGGATACGCCAAACACAATCGGATGAATTCCTCAGTAAACGACTTATAACTGACGACAACAATGCCCATTTGCTTTTCCATCCAGACGACGAAATACCGCCACTTCCGTTCCAGACCACTATCATTGTGTCGTTTGGAGCATTCGGAAGTAAGTGTCACGCCTCGGTAAAACATGTGTGTATTGACAATGAATTTCCCATTCTGTCGCGCGGCTTGGGTCACCCGACAAAACAAGTCAGAATGGACCGTGGATACTGTCTAGGTTGTTTTGACCTTAAGATGCGTACTACCTAGCTTCCCAATTTTCAGTAGTCTTTGGGAGCCTTTTCATAACCGCTGGCTGTTGCCGTTGGAAATAAACCGTCAAACGCTGAAGGCTTTAGGGAACCATATGCTCTATCAATAGAAAATTGATCGTTTTGTCACGTTGGCTATGTTTATCCGCATCAGGAAGCTAATTGCGCTTGAAGTTGTTTTGTGCATCTTAAAAATCGCTAGGAAGCTATATCAATTGTTGTAAGAGCCAATTAAACCCCTGAACTCCCCGCCCGATCATACGCGGAACAAAACAAAGCGGCATTTATGTATCATTTATTCAAAGATGGCTGGGTGGGTAAAGACTAATCAAAACACCCACATTTCTCTACTTTTGTTATGGTGCCCCGATCATAAATTTATAAAAGTTCACTCGAACTCGGCTTCACAACCCATACAAAGGGGTTTACCCCAAACTATGAAATATAATTATTTTGCACGTCCCTCAGAGAACCTAAAGGCTTTGTAATGTACTACTCTTAAGGTCGCTGAAAATCCATCGACAGCCCACGACCGGTTTCGCCCTTTTTGGGGCTCATCAGGTAGGCGCCTGAAAACATCACAAACGAGAGATTAAGTTGGGTTCTAAGTGAGTCTCTCGAAAAAACAATTAATTTGCAAATGAGTGTATGTCCGCTAACCTAAAGGCTGTTTAAAGTGAAACGACTTGAAATTCGCAATAGATTATCGTCTAATTTGACACAGCCCGAAGGACATATCTTTCAAGAAGTGTAGTGATACTCCGACTGTCTGACCATAGTTTAGTGATAGATTGATGACATGTGTATGAGCGTGAGATTGGATCACTTGGTTTACTCAGTTAATTCGGTAAAGCGTTCCTAATATCAACCATTATAGGATGTGGGTGCGATGGAAACTGCACTCCATCAATCGATTCCCATTCGATTAGAACTGCGTTCAGAATATTGGACAATTGTATGGTCTCCCCCAAGGGAGCCCCGCATTTATTAAACTAGTTTTCCTGGATAAACGATGTCATAATCAATCTGGAATTCTGATTGAAGAATACACCCAACAGTGCCATAACCTGCACCATCTTATTATTGAACATTTCGCAGTTTGTTTCTCATTCTACCGTATCTAATCCTAACAGAAATTTGATTACAAAACCGACACTTCTACAGTTTTCCTGCTCTGCTACTAATAAATCTGAGTCTGCAGATCTGATACCCCGAAATTCACGCTTTGTGAAGCCTGGAATTGCCAACTAGCTTTTTCGACCAGCACAAGCAGTCTGTCGAGCTAACGAATGATCGTTACACTAATTTCACGTTACACAGAGCATTGAGCTAGATAGCCTGACGAGGAAACAACGCTCGTTCCCTGGAGTATAAAAAACGACCTTTCAAAAGAAGTTAACTTGTCATGCACGGACTGAGATTTATTAACCCAGCTTTGTACACTGAAACTGGTCCTCTGCCTTTGAACATTTCCCAAGGGTGAGCAATTTCCAACCCAGTCATGGTTCCACGGGGGGAGTTACGGGTACGTGTGAAGAAAATGTCATTTTGCAGAATGAACTAATTTGTTGGGAACGTTTATGCGCAGTCTGTCAAATTGAATCTGACAGTCAGCGAGAGGCTGTGAGTTCTCAATAACCAGTAGCACCGCTTGTGGCACACAGAACTCAGGCTTAACACTAGCCAACTTGATCCGAATTTGCAGTGGGTATCGATTTTATCACTGAAGCAAGACGCACGTTACTCCTCGGTAATAAACACAACTTGGAGCAATTATGGTGACACCCCCACCAGCGCTATTCACTTTCTACTGAAAAACTTTATTTAGCCAATAAGGTGAGGCCAGAAAACGGATTTTAGAGAGTACCATGAAGCTGTATGACTTTTATTGTGTATCGGGTCCAGAGTTGGCCGAATGTGTGAAAACATTTAAGGCTGCGCTGGTGTACGCGATACCCAAGTATGGTCTTTTTCAGCAGTTCGACTCTCTTGGGTGGACTTTCCAAACCTACGGACAATCCAGTGAAAATCAGTGACGTTGGAACATAAAAATGTTGGAGTGTTGAAGACACATCTGTACATACAATTTTCCAAGACATTTTCAAACAATTTGAATACTTAAGGACTCAGATTTTTTTAAAAACCGTTTGAACAAACTTCGGTAAACTTACTTTTTGGATAAGTACAATGATTCCTTCAGTAAGTGGGCTTCGGTAGGAACTCGGAGATTTACCACGACCACTATTCCAGCTAATTTTCTCTTACAAGAAACTCAAGTTGCCAGTCACAACATAAGCAGCAATTAAATCCTGTTAGATGTGTGAGGTGAAATTTAGGGCAGTGTGATGGAAGTTCATGAGTCACAGAGGTATGCAATCAGCCTGGCCGTGGTTGCTTCTGATGTTCGGCGAATAGTCATAATTCTGAGTGAGAATCTGCATAAACGTAACTAGACCAGGAAGTCAGTTGTGTAGCACTTTTGGGGGAAAACAGGTGACAGGTGCACGGGTAATCTCTATGGAAATAGTCATCCGGGTATTAGATTTTTCGTACAATTGCGTTTTGGACCTGAAAGTTGAGAGCTATTCCAGTGAGCTCCTCCTTGGTGCAGAACTTAACGCCTATTTTACTCGGGACTCTGTTTAATAATGGAGCAACAGAAGAGGGATAATAAGCATAAAGTTGGTGAAATATTTTCACTTGCCCATTACCGGTTTCACCATTCTTGAGGCACATCAGACAGACTTAGCACCAACTTCATTTTCAGGCAAGTGTATTTCGCCAAGGGAGACACTCATTTAAAACAGAAATGCCAATTTTAGTTCAGTTTCAAGCTTTAGGCTTCTCATTTAGCAACTCAAATAAATCAATCGTTTGTAAACTGTGCATTATTTTTTATGATATTTACTTTATCGCTTTCATTTCGTGCTCACCTTAGAAAATAATATCCTTCATTCAATGACCACCCGTGTACTTCCTCCTTTCGAATAATCGATCTCAGATTATTGCTTGATGACGTGGGTTGGCTAAGTATGATATTGGAATTTTATCTCCTTTGATAGAAAGCACATTCCCCATCCACTGACTATATTCATTCCACTAATATGAGAGGTTATTGTTGCAGGGTGAGCTGCGTACTGCACATTGCCTCTAGTGGCAACTGCTTTCATCAGCTAGCTCACGTTCTGTAGGTTAGTTATTCACAGTGACGTTCAAGAGACTTTGTATATCCAATAGTTCACACAATTTGATAGATTCATACGGCATCACGTTAGATTATTTCAGTAAGTCGGTTGGCGTTTCCAACATTCAGAGATTCCCGTATGACAAAAACCTCCTGCAACAGAAACACACTAGTGCAAATGTCAAGGACCGCACCAATAAGACTTTAGGTCAAGTGTAACCTACCTCGCCTGCGT
Source organism: Opisthorchis viverrini (assembly GCF_000715545.1). NCBI lineage: Eukaryota > Metazoa > Platyhelminthes > Trematoda > Opisthorchiida > Opisthorchiidae > Opisthorchis > Opisthorchis viverrini. The sequence goes on from NW_008751660.1 coordinate 3,999,023, forward strand.
AAATGAAATCTCCGACACAAAAATTAGGGCACCTTCAAATCGAGGCTTCGTCAGGGTCACTCAATTTACCTGGAAGAAGTATCCTTGCGTGACTGGAAACCCGATGATACCTCTGTCTGTGCGGTTCGTCTGGCAACGTCTGTGAGTCCCACAGGCGGGAAGTTGATAGCCATCTGTTTATTGTGTCTAATAATGCCCCAACTGACTGTAGCTCCGACACCTCCAGAGACAAGTTTTACGACTAAGCTATAAGCTAAGATATTGTAGTGGTTGCCGGAGATACGAATACACAAGTAGGCAGGCTTAGCATATCTGAGACGTAATTAGGAAGTCGACATGGATTGGACTCGGAACGCGCGGGCAATGATGAACGATTGCTTCAGCTCTGTGCTGATCGCAGGCTGCTTTTATGCAGTACCAACTTCCGAAATAGCCAAAGTCGTCTGGCCACATGGTGTCCTACAACGGCAGACTGGCCACAAACTCAAATCGATTACGTTGCCAGTAGCTACCGACGGCGCGGATCAATAACTGACTGCCGTTCGCTTTGGAACATACTTGTAGATTCCGACCATGCGCTCGTCAGGAGTCGCTTCTCCCTACATTTTCCAGGACCGCGTGATGTGCGGACAAATCGCTTGGCAACTGAAAGACTGGCAGATCTGGATGTTGGACGAACTTCCCAGAATCGTCTTCTAGAGTCACTTCCAAAGGCTTCACCATCAGATGCGAACTCATACTGGGACGAGATTGCCACATCTGCGCATAGTGTTGAGAATTTTGCCTGTGGCAGGGCACTACCAGGCTCACTCGAGCACTGGATATAAAACCGAACGGTGGCACTGCTTAAACCTCGTGGAAATATCTCAGCCGGCCCCGAACATAACTTGATGCGGCGAATTATCAGGCGTCAAGTGAAGGTGAGCGTGCAAGCCGACCGTGAAGTGTGGTGGATTCAGAAAGCCAAAGAAATGGTAGAGGTTCAGAAAGCCGGTAATGCCCGAATATTACTCCATTGATCCGTGCGACCGGACCCCGGGAACCACTTGTGAGATAGATAGAGGATTGGGATGAAGTGAAAATCCCGAATAAAGAAGGACGCCTCGATGGATGGGCCGAATTTCGACTAACGATTGTCACGGCCACCAGTCGGAACCCATTTGGAGCCCACAGGTGACGAAGAATCCTGGACGGTGAACCTGGAACCACCTACGGCCTCAGAAGTTTATGACTGTATATGTTCTCTTAAGTGCCACCGAGGCTGTGGTGCGGACGACGTCCCACTCACATTATTCGAAGATGGGGATGAAGTCCTCAGTCGGCGCTTGTCTGCTCTGTTGGCTTGCATTTGGGAAAAAGAGTCTGTCCCAGACAACCAGGGAGAGTCGATGACAAAACCCATTTTCAAAAAAGGGGCTCATAGTGAGCGTGACAACCACAGGGGAATCAGCCTGACCCAGGTCGTAACGAGATTTCGGCGTCACTGGTGCTTTGTCACCTCATGGGGGCTCGTGAAACAGACTCGAGAGCGGCAAGCGGGATTCCGGCCTTGTAGGAGTTGCGTTGACCAAATCTTCAAACTTCGTCAGGTGTGAGAACAACACCATACGTATAAGCGACCCACAATTCTGGTGTTTCTGGATTTACAAGGCGCATTTGACTCGGTTGACCGGTCTCTTCTGCTTGACACGCTTGCCCACCAAGGAATGCTCCGAAAGTTCGTGAACACAATAAGTTGCTTGTATTCCCAGAATCCCGGACATGTGAGAGTATATGGCGAGCTCTCCAAAAGCTTCCGTACACAAAGTGGTATCCATCAGAGATGCACACTCTCCCCATTCCTGTTTAACTTCGTTATCGATGAAATCATGAGACGAACGCTGGAAGGTCTCGAAAACCCCGGTGTTCAGATAGTCAAACCTCATCAATCTGGAATGTGCAGACGACACCATTCTCATCTTTGAAGTAGCGGAAAAGGTGCAAGTGTTTTTGGATGAACTGACCAAAGTCATCCCGACCTTTTGTATGCACTTCGCACGCGTTTTCGTTTGTGCAACGGGTACTTCCGTTGAAGAATGTGTTCAGCACCAGAAGCTGCGTTGGTTGGGACATATGTTGAGCATGCCCAACCATCGTTTGCCGAAGAGAAGTGTTGTTTTCCACGCCCCATTCATAGTGACCGAAGGAGAGAGGTGGCCAACCCTTGACCTGGCAGAGGCGTATGAACGAAATCACGAAAAGTTTGGGTGCCTTCGGTGCTACTCGCCCTCCAGCATGGGGACCGCGTGATCCTCACTGCACCAGGTTGGAGACGCTGCAAGATATGACTGCCAATCGATGTCGGTGGTGATCTTGTTTTCAGTTTATATCCAGATTTTCTGAATGAGTGTATGGAAGTCTAGCCACCTAAGAATGGTTTTAATAAGCTAGGACTAAGTTCCTCCCCACTTCACCTTTATTCTTTTCTACACAATAGACCTTTCAACTAAATCATGGTTGTACTGGTGTGAAGCATCGCTGTTGAACATTGATTCATGCTGTCCATGATGGTAATGATGACGATGAGGAGGAGGAGGATGATAATGATGATGATGATGACGATTATTATTATTATTATTATTTATTATTATTATTATTATTATTATTATTATCACTATTATTATTAGTCTTGATGTTTACTTTCCTTCCAAGTTAGAGTGGCATATTTAGAGATGTAGTAGAAATTGATTGGTGGCCTCATCAATCATTCATGAATATTGTTGCACTTCGGTGGTGAGAACAACAAATGATACAAATAATTACAAATGGTTACTGGTGATCGGCACTGTGAATTGCCATCATCTCAGTGAGAACACTGAATCCTGCTTTTATTCACTAGTCTTTCGCGGAACGAACTACACTGATTTTTGTCATATTGTACAGGCACAGATCACATCCTTCACAGAGGTTAGGAACTTGCTCGGAAAGTTTAACCCAGATAAGACCTGGTGCCTCCTTACAGTGCACCGGGAAGGATCTCGAATTATAATGGCGTTGGACATTCGGCTATGTCATTCCTGAATAGAGTCCTAACTTCGTTATCGATGAAATCATGAGACGAACGCTGGAAGGTCTCGAAAACCCCGGTGTTCAGATAGTCAAACCTCATCAATCTGGAATGTGCAGACGACACCATTCTCATCTTTGAAGTAGCGGAAAAGGTGCAAGTGTTTTTGGATGAACTGACCAAAGTCATCCCGACCTTTTGTATGCACTTCGCACGCGTTTTCGTTTGTGCAACGGGTACTTCCGTTGAAGAATGTGTTCAGCACCAGAAGCTGCGTTGGTTGGGACATATGTTGAGCATGCCCAACCATCGTTTGCCGAAGAGAAGTGTTGTTTTCCACGCCCCATTCATAGTGACCGAAGGAGAGAGGTGGCCAACCCTTGACCTGGCAGAGGCGTATGAACGAAATCACGAAAAGTTTGGGTGCCTTCGGTGCTACTCGCCCTCCAGCATGGGGACCGCGTGATCCTCACTGCACCAGGTTGGAGACGCTGCAAGATATGACTGCCAATCGATGTCGGTGGTGATCTTGTTTTCAGTTTATATCCAGATTTTCTGAATGAGTGTATGGAAGTCTAGCCACCTAAGAATGGTTTTAATAAGCTAGGACTAAGTTCCTCCCCACTTCACCTTTATTCTTTTCTACACAATAGACCTTTCAACTAAATCATGGTTGTACTGGTGTGAAGCATCGCTGTTGAACATTGATTCATGCTGTCCATGATGGTAATGATGACGATGAGGAGGAGGAGGATGATAATGATGATGATGATGACGATTATTATTATTATTATTATTTATTATTATTATTATTATGCTTGCACTTAAGTAAGTGGATTTATTTGAATGCACCGTCGGTTGAATTCAACTTCGCCACTGCCTGGCACTGTCGTTTTAACTTCAGACAGTTTCACAGAAAGTGAACAAGACGAGTGCCAGATCTTCCAGCACTTTGTTATCTCACGACCCCTGCGTTCTGTGTTTTATAATCCAGCGTGCCAATTTGAAACGATTACGTTGCTTGACTCACCAATGATCTACTGACAGGTATTCAGACACTTTCAAGCTAAATTAACTGTGGTACTGACTATTCCAAGGGCTTCTATCGAACTCATCACTGTGCTAGCCGAAACTATCCGTAAGAAATGACAAATCAGGAGAAGTAAAATTGTAAATTTTTTGCAGTTCCCCTCTTGAAAATAAAACTCCTAGCAAACAGCCCTTACAAGAAAGATAAACTTGCAAGCTGGAACCAAACCAGCAATACTCGCTCCCTTACACATGGAAAACTTGTCTGCCTTGGGCTATACAAAACGGCTGACCTGAATTTTGTAATCTCGAAGCACAACTGAAAGCATCTGTGCGAACTTGCCGATTTTATCAGTTATCCGGATATTGTCCCCCAATCTGCTAAGGACATGAGGTCAGTTGAGGTCATTCAAGTGAACTGTCACATCAGTCTTCCAGTGGTTGGGATCTCAACGGACGATCGTCCCTTGAGTCCGAATTCCCTTGTTATATACACACCGGGGTTCGTATTTTGAAATTATAGTTTGTATAGCAATGGACCTTCAATAGGAGGGGTACGTAGATCTCCACTTTAGTACATATCCATTTCCACATGACATTTTCCATACCTAATTTAATGGCTCCATCCATGACCTATTTCCGCTTACCACCAACACAAGTCAACTGCTTCCTGAATTCCATTCGAGCAATAGGTCACAGTGCTGTTAGTGCTAGCCATTTAGAGGAACTGAACGAAATTTTTGCTGACCAAAATCCAACTTACGGCCAAATGGTCGCTCACGTAAGCACCAGTGACATGCTATCCTCATGACTATGTGTCAGGTCTGTCAGTCAGCTTCATGGGTTCAGGTTGAATCAGGCTACAAAGTAACTGGGTATCAACTGAACTTTAGTTCACTACAAAACGGATAACGACCCATTATCCCACTTCTTCAAAACCTGAATGAAAGTAAGCTTATTAATCGACTGTGAGTTTCGGCTGTTTGAAGCCGATCGCAAACCCCAGACCATTATGTAACTTTAAAAGGCCCAATTTAGCTTTGGTTTCTGGCTGCAGTGTTGGTTTTGCGCAAAACGAAACCTAATTATCACAAGCATAACTGCCTTTTTGGTCAAATTGGTCAACACTTTACTGGTTCCCCGTCTAGTTATTTTTACTCAGCATGCAGGTGATAAAAATGCAAAATCATGTGTCGTGTTTTTCGTCAAATTCCAGGTTTGCTTCGGCCCTCTCAGTGGGATGACGAAACCAGCCTTCGTGAATTACGGAAACATGATTTATTCAATTACCAGCGACCGTGAAAAAGTAGTTGGCATTTTCTATTGATCTTAGATTTGGCTAAACTGACTGCCACCCAACACAGGAGCTACATCATTTGTGTCAAATTTATTTGGATCGCGATGACAGCCTTTCTTTTTGCGTTTCGAACAATCATCTGAAAGAGGTTCTGTGAGTCCGCCTTAACAAAAAGTCTGGTAGAGTCAATGTTAAATGCCAATACAAACATTCAGCACCGCTTGCAACACCTTGATGAGCAAGTTCAGCTAGTTTCCTTGGCGCGACACTACTTAAAAGGTTTATGTGAACTTCCAGACAGCTCTTTGTTGGAGACTTATGAGCTCTTTATGAGCTCTTTATGAGCTTCCTTTTGGGAGTAATTCATATGGGTTTGTTGAGAACTGATTCTGTTTTTTTTTTCGGGGGGTCCTTTTAAAATGTAAAATACCCTAGTAGGCACACGGTGTATTAGTGCACATTACCATGTGTGTACTTTAGCCTACGTTTGTGTTAACTGAATGTTTGAAAGGTGATTGTCTTACCCTGGCTGGTCATGATCGAAATCAAACTTTCCTCATTTTGTTTGATTCTTCCAACGGTATTGTGAGGAACATCAAGCGTCTACACGATTTAATTGGAACTGAGATAAAATCCCACCAAACACAATCATACTGTAACTCTGGTCCAGTATGCTTCGTCTTTTTTAGTCGATATGACGTTATTTCTACCGGCTCGGAGTCCATTGCGTTGTCGTCAGTGCGATCCCAGTGATCTGATCATCCATATTTACAAATTGAATGGCGCAACGCATGCTGATGACTGGGAAAAACTGAATTATTGATCTTTTCACCTCAGTCTAGTTAATTTTTGGATGCTCCCTCTCAGCCCTGTCCAAATAACGGCGTCGTCATGTCCACTTCGAGATTTGGTGCACATTCGTCCGTACCAGTCCCGAGAAACCTAGGTCAATCAGGCTAGAAGATCGCTGACTATGATCACAGTGACAAACCTGGTTGTCTATATTTTCATAAAGGAAACTACTCACAAGGTCGCTGAAAACTGTTCGAAGAGTTTTCAACAAACTTGTGAGTAGTTTCCCTTATGAAAATACACTGCGATATCTCGAATATCGTGCTAACTGAGTCATGAGGTGGCCTGTGTGTGTATAATATCATAAACGGGAGATTCAGTTGAGTCTCTCGTGAAAACCAAATTGATTTGCAAATGAGTGTATTTCTAGTTGTCTATACTTGCAAAAGCTTGCAGCCGCGTTGACAATGATAAAATATATTCAAATCCCCAACTAAGAAAACCAGTTTTATTACTGAACTCACATCACTCTTACTTGAACGGTCCTCGTTGTACCCTGGTGAAATCCTGTAACTGTCACATCCTAGCCACAACCCGTACCTTGCTCACACTCCAACGAGCACTTCAATCCATGTGACCGGCGTGATAATCCTGTTCACTTGGCAGCAATATGCAGCACATGAGTGTACATGTTTAGCAATGGTCACAGATATTTCGAATAGATAGGATGTTAATGAATTCGTATGAAACGATCGTTTCTGGAGGTGTTAGGTTCCAACCATTAAGAACGAGTCCTTGAGGTCATAAAAATACGACGGCCCAGTAATAACGAAGAATTAGTTAAAATCCACAGGTAGTCACAAAAAATGAGAATCGAGACCTAAAATTTCTTTGTAATTTGCCAGTGAGCCCGAACTGAGTGTTGTGGTAAGGAAAAACTGAGTCTGGACGAATGACCAGTCGTCCACTCGGGCTATCTGATAATCCCAGTTATCTTTCGGCTTACAACCGGCAGGATTGGAGCGTAGACTACTGAACCAAAATAATCTTTTTTGCAGTTTCGAGAAGTGTCCTCCGGACGGTGCTAGAAGCCTGATTACCAGAAAAAAAAGGTGAAGCTGCGCGATGTGTCTCTTGACTAGCAATGAATGTAAGGATATCTCCTTACATATTAAAACACCCACATAAGTTGTCGAAATTCAAAAATATTTGAATTTATATAGGGAAGTAAGTGAGCGGTTGACGCATCTTGTACACGAAAATTGCATACTTCTATTCCGCAAGGACTAAAACACACTAAGATGGCAATCGCCACATTGTGACACGGAACCCGACAAGGATGTTGTAAGCAGTGCTACAGCCACTCGAAAAATAAATATCTTCGGGTTCCCTTTGGCCTTCACATTTTGCGTTGTGGCAAAAGAATACCTCGTAATAGTGTGATTGCACAAGCTCCTGATCACATGTCGCTTATTTCGAGCATTCGTTCTGTTTCAGTTGTGACAAACAAGATCGTTCATGATTGCCGATTGCCTCGCCGTTCCCTCTGCAAAGCATTGGTACGCAGCGATGAGCGGACAAGAATCAACTGTCCCTAAGTTACAAACTGTACAACACAGCCTCAATGCATGGAGCTCATACAAGCGTCTGTTCCTGGTCATTTGTTAAGTTGATTCAGCTGAAAATATCAGTACGCTGAACAATGGACACCACCGAACATATCGACCAGTTTTACAAGCCTATCTAGAGGTTGCTCAAAATCGGGCGACTATAATTCATTAGATGGCTACTAGACTTTAGTTCTAAGATTCCCAAACACAAAACAAATAGCTCAGCCATATGATTCCCAAAGCAACTCCAGATCAGAATAAACGTGCGCCTCCACGTAAAATTAAGTTGACGCAAGTGGTTTGCTGCCCATGTGCGCGCAACCCGACGCGTTCCGCGTGCGCATTATGTAGTTCCAACTCGTCTGTAAGTCACTCGCCTGTAGGTTACTAAAAATAAATATCAGAAAATACAAAGCAAATATTCGGATCTCTAAAAGTATCGCAAACAATCCCATATTCTCACAGGTGATGAAAAGACGAGAAATTATGCGACCGACCACTGTCTCGGCCCCGTCTACCGGATCACGTGACTTCCGTAATGTTGGGTTCACAACTCCCTAACGTTGGGGGTGATGAAATGAAAACAACACAAATGGGCTTTGTAAGCGCGAACCGTGTGAAACTAGGCGGAAGCATATATCCAGCTGTTACGACGCATGTTGTAAAGCCTGTGAACCAATTAACGCATAGCAGATCAGTTTAGTTAGTTCATGGAAGTTGTAGAGCCATGTGAAAGTTTTAGAAAGACCGAATAAACACCCACTCATTGTCTGCACATAAAAATGTGTAAAATGTGGGTCGTAACAGAAGTACGTTAAACTAAGCACCACTATTTTGGAGTCATGAAGCGATATATGCACGTCTTCAATCCGTTGACTGTGTGAGGCGTACAGATTGGACGAAATCCGAGACCAACAGTTTGTTCGATGCCACATCTGCTCTCATCTCTCATTTATCTTCAATCGGCATTTTGTCTCCAGTGTGTTGTCGAACTACCCAAATCAGTGTTCGAGAGCTGGATTAGTTGAAAGTCACTTGTATCTTGCTTATACCCTTGATGGGGTGGAACAGGCAGCACAGACAGAATGAGCGGATTCAGAGTGATCGAAGTTTGACCTATTGATTTGCTGAGCAGGGTACTACGTATGGGTTATCCCATCGCAGTTCAGATGTCGCTACATCCTAGCCCCTTACCCAACTAGACAGGTGACCCACTATCTGACTCACCATCCGCGTCACCTGTTGCAACTCGAAACGGGGCCTAGTTATGTAGAGCGGCACTGCCCTCGGCTATCTACCGGGTTTGCACCTTCAATTTTCGTTCCACCAGCTGGACAGCCAGCGCATTCTACTGATAGTCAGGCTTACCGGTACAGCACTTATTTTGACCTGTGTGAGAAGTGCACGTGCATCAATTGGGAGTAAAGAAAGCCGACCGTTTAGGCGAGTTGGGACCGCAAATCGCGCACGCCGAACGTGTTGTGCGTAATTGGGTTGCAAATCCTTTGCGTCACCTTAATTTCACTTGGAGACGCACGTTTACTCTGATCTGGAGTTATTTCGACCACGCTATTTGTTTTCTGTCTAGGAATCCTACAAACGATGCCAAGTCACGATCTTGTGATTTGGCATCATTTAAACCTGGAGAAACTCAGATACCCCATTAATTTCCAGATCTTAATGTGTCCAAGGCAGTCACAATAATTTATCCCTATTCCGCTCTTGAGTTCACTTCAACCCACAGAATGGAGTCACACATGCTGCCACCCATCCCGATCACACACAAATGACAGTAATCAGCCCACACAGATTTGACAAAGGCCTGCAAGCAGCGCTCAGCCGAGCAGTCACCCTTGCGTCGAGCGTGTGCATGTCGCCTGACGGTCCACGAACACGATCATGCCCGACATGATTTTCAGTAAACTCACACACGTGGCCAACGATGATTCTGATCAGGTAGAAACAATCTCCTGACTACTGTCACAAGTGGGCAAAGCAAACGTCAGCATCAGGCATTGGTTTGGGATTAGTGTTCATCTTCGTTTGATGGTAGATGGTGCCATGTTTTTGTAACGTTGTTAAAAAGTTAAAACCACCCTCTGAAATAGGACGACTTGATGATGAGCGGTTGCACTCGCCGAAACCTGTGAAGTGACAATAAATCCCGTACTTAAAATCAGGCCACTGGCCTACTCTCTGTTTCGTATATTCAAGAAAATAATAGAGGACGTGGTAAACATATAACGTTATTTATTTGGTTCATAGATAATACTTCTATAATGCTAATTAATGCGAAAAGAAAAGGGTGTACAAAGCAATAGGCGCTAAAAGAAAATTTGTTAAAGTTTTGAATAAATAAGTTCATTCAGAATTGATCTGCCTCCGGTCATATGCCGACTAACCGACGAATTCTGTAATGGTTGGACTGGAAAAAAGAGAAAACGAAAGTTAGATAAAAGTCGGGCTTTATTCATATGCTCGTGCTTATACAGCCTCATTGGAAGCCGAATCAGACTGAGGGCTTCATATTCAAACCTCCACTACATATGCTATAAATTACAAGTTACTACTTTAGGAAGTAAACAAAATTCGGTCATTTATGTGGATTTTTCTTACACCTACGGCGCTTACTTTTTTGAATACCATATTTCCGAGAAAACTGGAGTTTACAAATAAGATCAACAAATAGTGATTACTCATCGAAACCATAGTATCTAACATTCTTACTCGACGAACATTTCGATGAAGATCTTCCGTGACTGTCACATCAATCGTCCCACTTGACGAGCCAAATGGATTTGTGGCTGTGCACGTGTATTTACCCGAATGTTCTGTCATCAACTGACCTCTTGCGATTCTGTTGTGAAATGGGAGACGTAGGAAATAAAGCCCGATGAAGAAAACAACATTGCCTCTAACGTGAAATCAACCTCACTAGTCTCTAGGGATTAAGCCTGACAATGGGCAATCTAATGTAATTAGTTTGATAGAGGGTGGATGCTGCGGTAAAGTAGCTAGCTATAAAACCGAAAATTTCTTGTTGATTGTCCGGTAACAACGAAACTCAAATATGAGAAGCATTGGAACATCCGCAAGAGTTTCTTTTGTCCATTAACCCAAATGTCAAATGAAACTGACAGGATTTTTCAGCATTCCGATTGTTTCTCTCACACTCAAATGATGAGGTAGTGACTGAAATTAGTTTTGAACGCCTCTTTCACGTATGCTCGTTCAGTATGAAAGTTAGCTTTAAGGTTGACGGAAACTCGTGACTGATGAGCCTCAAGAAGGGCGAAGTTGATCGTAAGCAGTAGAAGAGTTTTCAGCAACCTTATAATCAGTGTATTACGTCCGTATAATCTATCGCGATATTTCGAGTATCGTACCAACTGAAAGATGAAGCTGCCTGTGGCAGCACATTCAGTTGCTTAAGAACATGACGGACGAGAAATTCAGCTGGGTCTCAGGCGAGTCTTTCGTCAAAATCAATTCGATATGCAAATGAGTGTATTTGTCGAACTTGAAATTACCTCCGCTTAAGGAGAAGCAGCAGCGTGGCGTATGAGAACTGCTTCAATCGTGGAAGCCGTTCTGTTGGGTTATTGATTTTGCTTGTGTTAGTGGCCGAAATTCTGATATGAGGTTTTTACCTACAATGATTAAAAATCATTGGATAACCTGTTTATTTGCAAAGACAGGCATGCATTCGAAAACTTGTAGGCCATCGAATTAGCGAAACTGCGCTGTGTGTATTACAGTAAGTGTGTACTTAATCCAAACAAACACTGAATATAACCCACAGTTTACGGTGAGCTCAAAACAGCTCGATGGCTAGGGCGCGAACTTACTGACCGCATAACCGAACCCAACTCAGCTATCTCGACTACTCCTGTCTAGACTCGGGCAACCTGGCATTATCTCCGTCCCCGCGCTCTCATTGGATGACATTACAGTTAAGAACCAAAAGGACGTTACAGCTGAACGACCCTTGTATAATATGACAGAATGTCGCAATCACGAAGTTTACGGTTTGGTGAGACAAGTGTGAGCATGCTGACGACTTTCGGAAATAAAGCAGTAATCGTTGTAGGAGAAACTGTACACACTCACGCGAATATGTATATTCTTCCATATTCATAGGTCTTTCCGAGTAAAATGGGATCTTTGCGTTCCTCTGGCACTTTTCCTGAGGGTTCAAATGTCCATTTGACCGTGGATTCAGGTGAGGATGACTCGTCTGTGCACTGCAGAGACATCTCATCGTTGGTTGTATAGGTAATGGCATCACCATTATATATGGCCGGAGGGGCTGAAATTGCAGTACGGAAATAAGAGTTGGTAACTGAAGGATACTCAGACCAAGAATTCCGGTGTAGATTGTTCACCGCTTTCAGAAGAGTTCACTGGGCTAGACGGTATTGTTGCACCCGTTTAATGATTAGTCGATAATGGTACGAAACCAGGGTTACAACTGCAGTTACCAGAACCATATTTTCACTGTGAATCAGGTGGTTTTCAAATCATTTCAATAGTCCTTAGTCAGCCAGCTGTCTCGTTCATTTTGAGGGTAGAGGAAAGCTTTTTACTTTTGTCTGGTAAATCCAATAATCACAGTAACTTGCAGTACCAGCACTGTTTCTGCTGTTGTGTCGTTGTGAAACAACAAATACACAGCTCTTCAATTTTTCTACGAAATCAGCTAACCTAAGAGCTATCTTAGAAACCCTCTCAATTACGACATTCCGAATACAGTCTCAACCTACTAGACCGCAATTTCAGTTTCTCGGTTTCTAATCTCTGTCGAAGACGCCTTTCAAGCTACAAACTCCTCTTGGCTCAAGACAAAAAGCTCAAACAGTGAGCTTGTTTGTGATATACAGCTATCGAATATTCTTTTCTTTCCTTAATGTGTGAAGCTTCAACCATAGCTGCACAATCCCGCATGTAAGTGGTTCTTGTATTTTCAGGTAATGTAAACCTGTTTTGAAAATCATCCCCAATTCTACTAGGCACTTGGGTGTGGACTTTGAGCGTGAACCACAAGTGAACGAATTCTGTTGTATACGCCTGATGAGTTGTAATCAGGGCGAAACAAGCAGAGTGGATTCTTTTCCCAATGTGCACCTCTTTAGCATTGTAATCAATACTTGCAAAAACTCCAAATCAACGGCCCAGTGGTGATCAGGTCTTTCATAACAGTTGCGAAATGTTTCGAACAACTTCTATGATTCACTAGTAGTTGTGTAAATGTTTGCATTATTCGTGAAATTCGCATTCACATCAGTTTTGTTCGAACGATTACCCTCTTGTCCTGGCGTACTTATTCTGATAAGTCTAAAGGGAAAAGCACTGGACTCGAGGTTCGTTCTTAGTAGAACGCATCAACATTGCATAACCTTGGTCGTGCCGGAATTCGAACTCCCGAGATCTAACATACTAAGCAGGCAAGTTACAACTGTTTTAACAGCGCACGCTGGACGCATCTGAATTTTTCACACCTGATCAGGAGAGTGTGTTTACTTTTGCACAATATGAATGTGGGCCCGTCAGCTCAAACTACAACCCAGCAGTTTTCCTGGTTGTGTCGATTCGTTCACATAACCGGCTTTCACCATGGAATTGGCCATGATTAACAGGTATCTCCAAGACACGAGCAATTGTGAACTGCTTGATGAAACGAAGACAAATCAGCTGATCCGATCAGTTTATGAAGTTGATGCATCCCCGTCAAGAAGCCACAACTACCTTTGCGTTACGAATATCGCAGCGCATGTGTATAAAGCTGTCAGTGCAACAAACCGAAATTTTATCTCGGTCACTTACGTACCAGAATGTCCTTTCAGGATGACTGTGTCCTATCAGGTCTTCGCGTGCAAGTAAGTTCGCTTGAAAGGCTTCACATGAGACAACAATAACAAGTCGGTTATAGTGACTCACATTTCCGTTTGATCTGAACGATCCTGGATTCCGTAAGTCTGAAATTGTATTCCTTCAGTTGTAGGCCAACCAGGCAGCGGAAGAATCCTTCGTCAATGTAACGTGTCGAATTTGCAAAAAAGAATAATTTGTCGCCAATAGGGTGTAGATCCTCAGCTTCGTCGCATTGGCTATCTGCACACTGAAAAGTAGAAGGTACCAGATAAAACAGTCAAGGGGCCATCTAGGTTGAATTTACACTGTTTTCTGTAATACGCCTGCTTTCATCATCATCTCCAAATGGTCCGCTCAGCTCTCTCCTACTCAGGGTATATTATTTGAAAGTGTTGCATTATTCTGACAAAAGACCTATCGTGGCAAACAAGCTCTCAGGCAATTAGTCGCACTACAAATTACAAAGTTTAGTCCAATGTTTTGGATGTCGTAAGCAACCCTTTCCTACAGATTCCTACGACTATTCAAAATCCTTATTAAATCCACAGAATTCGAAACATCGGATTATTAAGCTTTCCACTAGGCAGCGTTGAATTGAAAATTCTCACATTGCACACCACATAATGTCAGTGTGGTAGCTAAGTGAGAGCAGAGATTCACCAGCACTTATGGAGGGGTGGTTTTCGTTCAGTTTGATCAGAAGTTGTGTTGTTCGTTTCAGTAGCGCAGTTCTCTAAATACCACATCCATCGAATATGCATCGTGTTTTCCATGGTGTGTTAATTTTCGCCAAACGAATGTATCTGTTTGAATGGGTGCAGATTTCCTACAGTGTGAATTCGTGATCGTCCAACTTTTGGTGAAGTTTCTTTTCATCCGTGTGCACGACTGAATGAATCAGGTAAACACCCGATAGACTGATCACACCAAAGGATGTGCACTGCTTAAAGACGTCTCCTTCATTGATTACTGACAGGAAGAGACCGACTAGGAATGCTTAACTATATGCCTGTGTCCGCCCTTCAATTAATCAGGGAGAAAGCATAAGAAAGTCAAATCACAAAGTGGAGTGCTTGCGCAAGAATTTCATGCGAATGCACTCCAAGCATGAGTTTTTTTCTGTTGGGGTCGTTTGCTTTCATGTGCTGCTCATTCTTGTGTGAAAAGACACTGTGACAGCTAAGGACTTTCAGTTTTAACTTCAAGTCAACGGCAGATGTACCTGTTCTGATATGTACTCTCCATGTACGGGGTACGATTTAGCTGCAAATCTACATACTTATATACATGCAGCAATTGTTAGACGTACCTTTTGCCATGTCGCTGAAGCTTCTGCACCAATGACCTTTGGTTTGCAGCTGAGCTGATAGTCCTCAGCAGCGTCGTACTCGTCCATTGGCACTCCAACGGCAGCTAGCACAGCCTCTGTGGGCTTCTCACGATCTATCTGAATGGATTCTATGACCGGTTTATCTGCAACGGGAAATGACAAATTGCATGAATAATGATAGATGAACTGATCCACTCTGATCTACTGGAACTAGTTGTCTTTCAGAAATCCTTAGTTCCATAGCGAAACAACGAAATCATGTGTAATGATAGTGTGTACGGAAAAAAATAGTCCTTGGTGTACGGTCGTCCCTCCGCTGTCGGTGCATGTCCCACAAACTTGCGTTTTTTTAATAACCTTGGACAGTATTCGATGGACTAGACCAGGAAAAGCTTCCTTACGAGAATAAACAGTTGTTGAATCCCCATGGTTGAACAGTGTGCAACCAATAAATACCCAGTGACCATAAGTGCGTAGCACTGATCCACAAATACCTCTGCACAAAGACCTTCGTTGTAGCGGATTACGTTTGTGCTCAACGCTGCCTTATCGTATGGCTAGCCTATGATAACGGTCTGCTTGCAAATCCGAATATGCCATCGCGGGTCAGACTGTGGAGCCGATGTAGGTCTGACAATCTACAGCCAACCCGTAGAGGCCTGTTGGTAGCCAGCAGTCGACCTAAACTTGATGGGATTAAAACGAGGCACCAGTGAGTTTTGAAGTAATATCATACATTATCAACACAACAACGGATAGCCCTTGACATGGAATGCTACGTATAATGTTGCTGAATTATATAGAAAATCCTTCTAGGAGCTCGTCGGGAAGGCGCATTCCCCAGGTTTCCATTAACCTTATGTTTCACTTGAACACCAAGTTGTGCGCAGTGGGCGAAGTACACCCTGTAAATTGGCAAGGTGCCAACAGTCCAATCCGCTGGTGGTTGCTCAGAGCAGACACCTCTTCTGCCGACGCGTAAAACAAAATTTGAACTGCGTTAAACCACAAACTGACCACCACTTGTAGTGACTTGAATTGATTTGGACTGAAGAGTTTTGCCCTTCTTAGAAAACATGATTAGGTCCAATTCGCAGAAAAATCCACCAGCTTTTATTTTGCTTCTGTCTGGGCAGTACTGCACACAGACAATGCGTCTCCTACTCGCTCACCAGGAAATTTGACCGTTGCGAAGAAATCAGGCCGCAAAGAAAATATTCTTCGCTATCCTCCCGGAGAGAACTCATTCCACTGAAAGATGATAAAATACTCACAACATGGGAAAACAAGACTGGCCACAACGATTTCTATATCCTGCATGTTCTTTGGACGTGATTTTTATGGAGCGGAAGTACAGTATGTGTTTTCAAATTCAGAACAAAGCTTATTGAATGCAAACAAAGAAATTTCCTATAAGAACGCTGATGAAAACCTAATAAGCTCTTTCCGAAATGCACCCTTTTGTAAACTAAGTTGTTGTTAACAAAAGGCTCAACTCAGTCGTAGGTAGATCTTCCATTGACGATATTTTCAACTGGATGTATTGCCTAAAGGCGGCCTCATTTTTCATTTGCTAAGAGAATCGAGATGCCCTAGTGTAGTTTCTTTGCGGAGCACTACTCACGAGCATTCTGAAGAATCTTGGACAGTCCTCATCTCAAGGTTCATCAGTAAGGGATAATCCTTGGGTTCCTATTAATTTGATGTTTACGTTCACTTACGCATGCTTCTTATGAAGAGATAGTACTGTAGGTGCCTCAACACACAGGATAAAGCTCATTAACTACAAAATAGAACTTCTTTCTCCAAGTACATTGTTGAAAATTTCATAAGCACATTTCTCATTTTCCCCTCGCTTCCTTGAAAAAGCGTTCTGAGCCAATTACTCCGCGTATCACTACAAAAAAGCTCAGGGTTTAACGTTGAGACCCATATCTAACCACATGTCGCCCAGATCAAGGAAGTTCTCGATCTGAATTTGGGTGTCCGGCGCGCCCGAATTTTTCCATATATAAAATTCCCGAGGCGGACACAGAAGGTCTGCTTACTGACTCCAGTATACACGCAACGTTGGGTGAAGGATCACACCTGGTATCATAATTACGAGGATCCGACTATGGTAGTTCCATCCGGACTTGTGCCCTGATAATCGTTCTCAATGCGCGAGCCCATGCATCACTGTCTTTGGACTGTCATAACTTTAACGGTGCACTGATGCCCTCCACCCTACCCAGCCGCACTGCTACCTGATACCGAGCCCGAAGCGCCAAAAAACTGCATTTCGGTTATCACTGTACCGATCATGATGTGGTCATTTTCGCACTCAGTGGAGGCTGAAATTAAATGTATTTTTTCACAACCCCTCAGTATGTAAAATCACGCTTGTTGATTAAATTTGGATGAAACGAAAAGTTTGCATATATTCCGCACGCAACATTTTCAAGAAACAAATTTCTAATGTATGAACTTTCCAAGGTAAACAGAAGCACAGAAATTTTTTTAAGTAGGTGGTCTCAGTAACAGATCGCAAACAATGCGACCAGAATTTCCTGCAGGAAGAATGAGCATTGCACGCCAAGGAATAATCCTTCAATTGTACCTCCACTTATCCGATGATTATTGAATTTATTTTATTTGTGTATTGGTGTCAAAACCGTTCACTGACCTTGGGAAATCTCTTGCAAACGTTCCATTTCTGTTCGTGTTGACGTCATCCTTGCTTCTTTCGTCGGTGTGCAAGCATTGAATGCTGCTGCTCTTGTGTGAATATTCATTTTTCCAGGTGGTTGTATGCCGTCTAGGTTGTATCGGCAAAAGTGCGATTTTTGTTTTGAAAATGGCGCTCTGATTTAAACATTCATCACAGATCACTTAATTATCCCGGATATTTCTGCTGCCGAAGGACTTTGCGAGCTCTTCCATATTTTGATCAGTCACAATTCGCCCTAGTTCTAAATCCGTTGTATCTAACACTTGAAGTTGCTTGATTTATTTTCTTTATCGTCCCATCGGTCCTTAGGGGAGCCCGTAGAATTTATGCCATTTGCGTTTGAGCCTTATCTTAGAGTAAGCACAAGACCTATACCAGTCGTTCCCATACAAAATTTTTGAAAAGCACGCAGCTCAATAAGAGACTGTGGATTTTTAATTGGAATCTATTATCTCTTGAAAAAAGGAGCTTCGCACTACATTCGGTCAGACATTTGTGAAGCTTACCATACTTCGAAAATGGGAGATCTAGCACAGTGGAAATCAATGCGGATTTATGGCTACCTTCCTTCATATAAAGGTCAACGTTAGGGTTGACACCGTGGTTCATGTTTGGGTGTTGGTCTTTGTGGTGGGTTGTCAATTCAGCCCGGTTTGTGTGTGAACATTTGTGGTTGTGTCATGCTACTCTATAACCGGTAAAACCATTTCATTGTGTCAGAAACAAGACCAAATCTATCAAGGATTTTCAATTAAAAATCACAGTCTCACTTAAAAACATGTGCCAAAAAGGCAGAGTTATCTTCCGAGTACTTTGCTGTAAACGAAGCGTCATAAGTCAGTTTAAAATTATAACACAAGACGCATTTGACATAAATAAACAAACGATTGTGTGTTCGTAGCAATGATAACAATATTCGTCCAAGTAAAACATCAGACGGTTTATCCAGGTTTGCCTTGTTAGTAGGAACCATGTCTGCTGCTCTGTAGGACTTACTAAAAATATGGAAAAATCTACATCATATGGGTTAGGTGAAACCATATATCTGATAGCATGTGTTTAAACACTCATCCCTCTACCAAACCACCTCTATTGGTTTAAACTTGGGTCTTATAACCTTTGTTTACTGATCGTCTTTTTTTCAAAATTTAACTCCCATCGTTCCCTAGCGAAAGAAAAGCTATTCCGTTACGCGGACGATTAGACCTTCAGTAATAGAGGGGAGACACAGTGGCGAGTGAAGCAGGTTGGAAGGTTGGTCCTCGTACTCGCGTTCCATCAGGCGCTTGGCTCGCATACAAATCAAGACTTTTGTCTCGCTACTGTTCCGACTGTAGTAATATTTAGTTTACACGAAGTCAAGCTCGGGGGCTCGGAGGGAAAAACAGCGTTTTATCCCTTAGGGTAAGTTGGATCGTAGCAGTTCAGATGTTCTGTATAAAAACAATGGGACGTTGAAAAAATGTATGGGTAGTATTAGGTTACCAGACCGAAACTTACTGCGAAGGTTCATAACAAACGGTCGGGAAGCAGTGTCGAATGTTGCGTTATGGTTCACAATGCATCGAAATTCGAAGCTCGCCTCAGTTGGTGTCGCTGTCTTCGGTAAGACAAGTGAATCCAGAACCAGCTGTTTACTCTTCCATCCACTTATAGCCGAGGCTGGTTGGCGAGGATGGTCACCCCTGATCCACTCATTGTTCGCATCCCCAGTACTCACCTCCCACTGGTAACTTTCAGGCTCCACGCGTTCGCCGGTGGAAATTTCTGTACAATGCAAATCGTAATTTCGTTAGTTCTACGTCCATTTTAACAACGTGCTAAGCGCGGAATTAATGTCCATTCGGAATCTCTTCAGTAATGGCAGTTTGATTAGTTTGCAAAATACTTCGAAGTAGAGATCACTTTGGCATCATTTACGCCGACAGGTGGACCAAGGTTTCATTTTAGTTCAATCTTCTCTAATTAGTTCTAATACTTAATTGGTTCTAATCTTCTCTTGGTCTGTCATGTGGTACTGGCCCATTACTATGTTCGTAGAGTAAAGTGGATTATAAGCTGACTGGAATTTAGTTGATAAAAATTGGATGCAAGCATGGAAGTTATCTTCTGATCTGTGCCTTGGTTGCTAAGGAAGTGGTGGTTCATGTGACAAAAAACTAGCATCTGCCATCACTTAAAAAACGTATCTCGGATTTGTTGGTAAGTTTATCCTGAACTAACCAAACTGAGAAGAAAGTTTCACTTTACAGGATGCAATGGACGCTCAAACTGGGACAAACAGTTTTGACAAGTTGAATACTTTGATTTTATGACTACCCAAACGGACCACAGAGGTGTATATCCTGAGTGAAGTAAGGTCCAACAAAGTGTGGTTGACTTAGGAACTCCAACTCACCGTCGACGTAACACGTTAATGTCTTAGACTCGCCAACAAATGCATAGACCCGACCACGTGATTCTTCGTCGAAAATGCGGACGTTGAATTTCTCCGCCACTTCTGTAAGGGAAAAGTGCAAGATCAACATCAACGAAACCCAGATAATTTCTGCAGCTTTGTGAGTGAGGACTCTACGTAGCTGGATACCTAATGCAAAGTTAGGATAAGACTCGTCTGATTGAAATGACTTATGAAAGACGGGCCCCTGGAATTTTATTATGTTTTAGTATATTACAGTGGGCAGATGTTAACGAAGAGGAATATATGTGTACACGCACACAGGTGAACTCTTCACAAGAGAGATGCATGGATGAAAATTGTTGCAAACTAGTTTTTGTACATAGTGATGAAAAAGCTAACATACAACCATGAGCAATAAAAGTTACAAAGGCTTGTCCAAGGTGCCGTGGCCCCGAGTGTAGTTTAGGTGCTTTGTGTTGACCGACCAATTTGCGATGGCGCGTTTCACGACGCCGATTGGAACATATGCTTGATCTTGACTAATCAAATGGGTAGACGGGCCGTGTGATCCAGATCCACATTGATTTTTCCACCTTACTGAATCATCAGGTTTGTCGATTATTTGCGAGTTGGTGCCAGGTCATCTAATAGTGCACGCAAGTCAAGTACATGGATGTCCCGAATTAGTTGACAGACATCTTTGGGGGGAAGATGTTACACCAAAGTCACAGTGACCTTATCAAAACTGCAGGTGAATGAGTGGGCTTGAGCGTACCTCTTGAAGCGTTTACTTTCGTCCTCATGGACAGGGATAGAAATTGCCCACACATTGTGTGCACGTCCTACAACCAACTGTATCTCACACTGGGCTGTGTTTGCTTTTAATCTCATTAGATGTAACAAAACTCAACAGCCAATTGAATATCACCATAAGAACAGACTTACTCTGAACGAACACAATCTTCTGGGCTACCACGTCACCGGATTCCATGTACGCATTGCAGTGGAACTCAGCGACATCGTCACGGAACGAATATGCGTCCGAATGTATGCTTATTTTGTGGTTCTCTTGGGCGGTGATAACCAGTGTTTCCATTCGAGGTGGCATAACAGGGAACACCTGAGATGGTATCGGCACATCCCCAGGGATTTCTGGCTGGCGATAGTACCAGACTAATCGGGGAAGCTGTTCGCCAGTGCTGGTCCGATCCCCACCGGAAGTGAACACAGCTCTGCAATTTAACTTAAATAATGAGAAATGCATTGGTGAGACCAATGTGTATATTTGTAATTAAACATAAATCTGAGGACAAACTCGGCCTCACTCTCAGCAAAAAAGTCTCTGCTGGGGCTCTCTCAGCTCTTACAAGAGGTTGACTGATGACCCGAGTACAAATGCTTACATTGTATACTTAGTTTATTTATACCAGTGAACTTTCGATAGCAAAACTATATGGAACTCACAGCCACACTTACTAATCATGACTGTCCCCTGCTCTTACACTGGAACAACTGCAGCATTCACCACCACACTGCCGTTCTTGACGCGGACACCTTAAGCTGACCGTATCATGTGAGGAGGGGCAAATGTTGTACATCACTTGATGGATTCCAAGGTGTTAGGAAGGCTCATCAATGTAGGATCATTAGTCTGGAGTAGTAGAGGACGAAATCTCGGGGTCTTGGGTAATTTTGTCGAGGTTGTGGGAAAGACACTAAAACTGTATTTACCTGATGAAAGCAGTGCAGTGACACTGCTAACATCAGGATTCTTACTTCGAAATTCTGCATTGAGCAGGCAACTGGTCTCTTAACATCATCAGACAATGGACATAGATTAACCCATGCGCCTGATTGTAGAACGAGTATCGGTCCGCCTTGACCATGTTACCAGCTATAAATGGTACGGATTTTTGTGACTATATTAGTGCCACAGAAAGTCTGGTTCACGAGCTCAGGGTGGGGGTGCTCAACTGTTCGAAATGGCTACGTTTACTAGTCTACACTCATTCGTTTTGATAACTAACACGCATTTGTTGAGTCCTTCCACAGAAATTCTTCCGAGTACTTTTTACCGCAGAAACCACGGGCATACTCAGACCCAACTTATAGTCTCATCTCATGGGCAAGTAAACGGGAATTCTATCTCTGAATTGTCTGCAGTGGTCTTCAGAAGAGATAAATCAAAGGCAAATCCGTCCATCCTAGTTAGCTTCAGACCGAATGTGTTGCGGACTGGAGTTCGGCCGTGAGTGGAGTTCTCTTCTAGCTTGAATATCTTCCAGAAAAGCTTGATGTTGTATTTTAAGAAAATACCATTACCGCTTTGGCCTGTAGATGATGACGCGGCGCTCGTATTCGCGTCTTCTCACCGGAACAAAGAACATGGAAGCGGATCTTCTACCGTCCAGCCCATCTGCCCGTGAGAGTGAAACATAATCGCAGCTCCACGGACATTCCGCTCACTAAACACGTCAGGCTGCGGTGACGGCTGTGATTCCGTGCCTCATCAATGTGCGCTGGGGGCGATCACGACCGACCTACACGAGAGCAGTGATCTCAGGGCCTGTCCGAACCCTATTCCACTAGGTTCACAATGGCTGCCACCTGCGCGGCCGTGCTGCAGTGGCGCCGAGACTGAGGGACAGTTACCAAGGCAAGTATGCTGAGGCCTAACACGTGCACGAGGCCTGCTTACACCATAGCAACCCTCCCAAAGGCTGGCGTTTGATGCATCGCACAGAGCCAGGACTACGGCAGACATATCGCATGATCTGGGCCTGATGACCCCACAGAACTCAAACCGGAGGCCGAATGCAGGTGCATGCCATAAACCTTGATACCTTTAACTTCTACTCTGTTAGGTCCAGTGACTGCCGTTACAACGATGGCTTCGTAAATTGTGGAAGCGAACCAATCGTTCACAACTTTTGTATTTGGGTTTTCACTGATAGGTCTTTAGATTCAGCTAAATATGTCTGCGCTATTACAAAAGGGCCTAAACTTATGTAATTTACTGTCTGCTGTTAATCATCCAAAACCAAGTAAAGTCAATCGCATCAATGCTATTTTTCGGCACGTTGTTACATCTAAACAGACCGAAACAGATAAGGTGATATATATATAAGGCTGGAATAACAATTAGTTGAATTTTTTATAGAATTTCAAGCCCAAGGAGATCAAGCAATCTTACCTCGAATGGGCGTTGAACTCGAGCCAATATGGTGTGATTGTCGCCACCAATATCATATATTGGATTCGCCGATGAATCCACTTTTAGTAGGAATCCTATGGGTTCAGCTGTAATAGATCGGAGCGGGAAGGTACTCATAGCTCGTGCCTCATGACCAATAGAAAATCTGGTGTTAGCCATCAAAGATAAAGAAAAATGGTGCAGACGTAATACACTGCTCATGGGATCGCTGAAAACTCTTCGACAGCTCGACAGGTTTTGCCCTTCTTGGGGCTAATCAAGTAGGTGCAGTCTCTGAGTTTCCGTTAACCGTCAATTGAATCCTAGTTGCATGAAATTCTACCTATACACTCATCTGTATGCCAATTTGTTTTTGACGAGACTCAGCTGATTAAGAATATCGTGAACTAGAGTTTCGGCCAGATTTCAGGTAAGTCCCCAGCCAAAACCGAACTGGTATGCAGATGAGTGTATAGATTGAAAACTGCACAGTTTTTGGTGGGACTATAAAACGCCAGTGACGCTCTTTTATGGAATTATGCCCGAATAACCACAGCGTGGTAAGCCTTAGCGACGTTATTCCAGGTAGCTTCTCACTGACACATTACGATGGAGAAGAGTGTGAACAGTGATACGGAGCTGCAGCTATTTTTTACTCGCTCATTCAAAACAAAGGAGCGCAAGCCTAATCGACCAAACTAGCTTAAGACGTAAGAATGGATCGTGAAGACTGTTGAGATGTGACTGAATTCTGTGTATCCAAGTTGACCGGTAAACTCAAGCTTCTACTGTTAAAAACGAGGCTTCCAAAAACTGATGGACCAGGCTTGTGGTATGGTGTTCCCTTCCACACAGCATAGTGACATAGAAGGCCGGCAATAACAAACAATCCCTGGAATGGTTTTGTGATAAATTGCAGAAGTTCAAAATCCATTTTCCAAGAAAGTTATGCAATCGTCACTAGGCTTAAGACCAACCTGGAATTTCAGTCACCTCTTCAGGAGCAGGTGTCGTTTCCGGCTCTTCAGGCGATGGCGTGAGGACCATTTCCTCGGTCACCTCAACACCAGGGGGTGTCGGTTCACCTTTCTTCTTGACAAATCTGAAGTAGGGGGATGTGTAGCTCTGTGTGGGTGGAAGTTCCAGTGTTGGTGTCGCGGTGACCGGGACAGGAACGGAAATCGTGACGGCACAACGTCCAGAAATCCCAAGTTCTTCAGCCTCTTTGCGATATCCGGTCAGCTTCAAGTTTCGTCCCGCTTCCACCTCAACTTGTGAGGCCAGATTACCGAGGTTTACTGGGTAGCCTTCCCCGTCCAAAAATTGCCAACTATAGGCTTGTGGTTTCAACTCTACTTCATCCATTTGTTCTATAAAAAGCAAGCAAGCAATACACAACGAACAATAGATCGTCAATGTCAAGGTTTCAGTGGATTTCGAATAGCAAACACTGGTATGCTTCATAATTCAGCCATGTTGAGATCGCTAACGTTCTTCTGAAGACAGAGCTACCATAGACTAACCGAATTTTATAGCGGCACGTTGGTCAGTTGAGTTGGTGGAGTTGTGTACAACAATCCGGTGGAAAATATCACATGTAAGATCCACAGAACGAGTTTTTCGCTACCTGCGCACCTGAGTAGTTTGTGGGTTTTAAACATAACTGGATACGCCGTTTCTGACGATAATTTGGAGAAATGCGGATAAACGTATTTGCCAGCTGAAGACCGGCCTAGCTGTGTGCCCCCGAGACATCCGCCAAACACCAAACAAACAACTCCGCTGTTTATACGTTGCAACGCTATGAACTCAAGCTGCATCTACGATTGTCGACAAGACTCAGGTGTTCCGGGCCAAACACGGCTTGGATCTTGTGGAACAGACTGAGAGTCATGTGGTATATAGTATGGAAAGTTTACGGTCAAAGAACAGTATAATGGGATAGGATGTTATGGTCCGACGTTTCGGTTGCCCACAGAAAGCCACGGCAGCGAGGCTTGAACAAAGGGGTAGACCTACGTAGTCATGCCATGACTATACACGCTATTTCGTGTGGAAGGGAGGGAGCTATAACACACCGTCCCTTCGAAACGTGAGGATGAAATTATTCGAAATACCGACGAGGTCTCCATAGACGCGGCGACACTCACCATAGACCGAGCAAATGAGCTGAAGATTTTCGTTAGGACCCGCAGCTGCGTTCCCATTTTCGTCCAATCCAGCCACTTTGACCATGTACTTTGTTCCCGACACTGAAATGTACATTGGGAATAAATGTGGTGAGAATTTCGACAAGTATGGTCGTTTTATATGATATTAATTATCCAATTAATGCACTGTTTGGCGATTTCGGGACCAGTGTAATCCATAGTGGACAGGCGCTGAAAGGGACTATGACGGCTTCCACTCTTCTGTATACACATCTCATAATTCATTATAAACTTTCGGTAGTTCGGTTGCATTATTCATTTCGGTCTGTAACTGTGTTGCAAACTTTTCGTTACCAATCATTACGTGCCCTGATCAAGGACCTATTTGAAGTTTGCATTGATGTGGAAACCTCCGAATTTTATCAAGCAATTCTTTTATGAAGAAGAAACTAGCAATTACATTAATTAAATTTGACTATTCTACGTTCTTTTCAAAGAACAACACAAATTCAAATGTTACACCAGGTAAACGTCCTCTCGAGTTTGTGACCCACCGTCAAAAACAGGAACTTCACGGTCGGTCCACGGAGGTCTGGAATCACCAGGCTTGGTTTCTACGATAATCTCGTGGTAGGGAGAGCGATAAATGAGTGGACCAGAAGGCTCCTCATCATCCGTTGGGGCCTTCTGTGGGATCTGAGCATGGAAACGCATCTTCAGAGGTTCCGTTGGATACTGAATGTCAGTTAGTGTGAGCTGGCCCGACTGTGAATCGAACTCAGCAGACCTTGCTAGTGCTCCGGTTTCCGTAATTCTTCCAGAAATATCCACTAACTCGTAACCAAATTCGGTTGGCTGAACCGGTGTTCCATCTTTCTCTAGAAAACAAGTGGGGTCATTTGACAAAGACAGTCAACCATGGATAACAAAACTTAGTTGATTTTAGTCTGAATTATTTAGATTTGCACTTTTCGAAATGCCCGATGTGAGTATTGGTTGGCTGTAACGTTCTTGACTTACCTTCAGCTTATACCTGTCACATGATCTTTCTGAGAAAACCAGTTAGGTGAAATGGCAAAGATTTCGGTTTCTTTGTTGAACACCTCAAAAGTCGGAGTAGTGGATTTCGCACCAATCACCAGATGGAACATAGTTGTGTGGATACACCTCGGTAAAAGTGCTGTGCTAAGCTAATTCACAGCATCGGTGACCGATGCATTTGCCGTCTAAGGGTGGGCGTAGCTGTCTTAGTACCAGCAATTATAACACATTCAATACAGTATACCGTTGGTTGACCAAAATACTGACGGCAGCCAGAAGGCCACTTGGGATGACTTCTCCTGTTTCTGGCTTTTAAAACAGCAAGGAACAGATCGAACAACCACAGAGAGTGGAACACAATTCCGATTTTAATTACAAACTTAAACAAGCGGCGTGATGTACAGTAAACGACCGAATGATTCATATTTCACGGAGGGCAGTGATCATGTAATCAGAGTGAAATTTCAGGATACTATAGCATTTTGGAGGAGAAAAGTAAGAGCCATTAAGGTATACGTAGAAACAATTGGCTGTTTGAACTAGGGGATCCTAAGACGGGCCACATAAACGGTTGGAGACATTGTCAGGCGGCCCAGTCGCGCCATCAATGGCCCTAGTGCATCCAATCTATTGCCTCCAATGCATAGCTCCCTTCCCAATACCCCCACCTGACAGTCCACTGAGAGTACCGTATTTGCGCACCAATTTATCAGCTCCCGCCTCCAATGCACAGCTATCTACCCAACCTCCCCAAATCATCGGCAAACGAAACTGTGGCAGCTACAACCACTGTACGACAAGTACACGGTTCTTACAGCTGACAATGATAATGATGATGATTACTAGGGTTAAGGTGTGCTTTAATGTTGCTGATCTGTGGTCATTCTTCTTGTGTTTCCTAACAGATGACGAACAGATGGGGATACTAGGAAATGAATGAATTCTCGAAGGAACGGGTGATAGTCATTGAATTTTGTGGTTCCTTTTGATTGATTGATTACAGCCTGCATGCCCTCGAGGCTTCAGAAGAATTAATAAAACCATCTTGGTTCCAAATACGAGAGAGGGCAATCAATCTGGCTTATTTGGAAACTTGCAATGAGAGACCAAGGATAAAGAACCTATGACCTGATCAAATGCAAATCATCTGTTGTATAAAAAGAGATGACAAGTTTATACAGAGCTACCGATCCAACCACCGAACACTTCTCACGTATTACAATCACTGGGTAATTGGAACTCTTATTCAATGAACGTATTTTGCCACCGGTAACGTGTATGTCAGGTTGAGCCTACAGTGGACACAATCTAAATAAATCGTATGATCTATAGTATTTGTAATCTATACATAGACGCCGAAACAAGGATGCGTGATCTTAAGGATTCAGAGTTCCAACTAAGCAAGAACTTACGGTTGAAAGCCCACCACAGAATGACATAGGGTTAATTTCTAGAACTTTATGGAAAAATATGAGGCAAAGAATGTTCCGGGCATGTGCGTTGTCTGGCTGCCTTTTTCTGATGTGCATTTTCAACAAATTAGATGATCCACTTGGGTAAGCCAAAAAGTCTCCCCTAATAATGGAGTAGCAATTGGGTCTGACAAACGAAGTAAATGGGGCATCGTCTATTGAGATATCAGTGAATAGAAGATTCTGATGAAGGAACAAAGTGTGACCATTCGCATTAAAAACTGAAAAATTGAAAATCGTGTTCCTCCTGCACAATATTAGTCACAAAAAGGTACATCACAAAGAGTGATAAATGCTTGCAGTTCTAAGAACAATGGAAGTATATTCAGCTGATTGAAGTTTATTTTGTGTTAGCATTTCATTGATTCCTCCCATTATGCGAGTCCATTCGAGCATTCTATCCAGAAGGGACAAACCGCACTAAGAAACGCCCAGACCTAGTCATATCCGAACAACTTCTAGGTGGGCCGCCTCTGAATATCCCGAAAAATCCGAATTCGCGGTCAATCCTTACGAAGTACCGGCAGAGACCGTATTTCTGTAGTGAGTATTACCTTACCGGTTTACCTATCTGTTGCGCTGCCCACGCTGAAGCTACACTTACTTCAACAAATTCTTGTGTACGGATCATCAAGGTGGGGTTGTCAGCCACCTTCTAGATCTTAATAACCATTCAAAGCTAGGTTGTTGAAAAACGCGCTCTAGTCTTACAGCCTCGTATTCTTCTTTTTTGGAGAGGTAGTTCAAGATCTGACTCCAGCAAAGTATCAGGATTTGCGAATAAGACGAACGGAAACTGTAGTATTGTATGTACAATGCACCTCTACTGATCCGTTAAAAACCGAATTTTACCTGGAGCAAACAATTGTCGCTTACCTTCAGCGGAGATCTTCAGCGTAATAGTAGAGCCAGCTTCCAAGTTGATCTTCGAATCAGTACTCGGATCCACACGGATAATTACCGCATCATCAGAAGCTGCATATAAAATCACAAGTTATCCGCCAGTGAACAGAGAAAACAGTGTACAAATTATCTCTTATCCGAACGATGGATGTAACTTCTTACGCCGTCTATTGTGAACTAAATGGCATAATGACGGACAGCTGACGTACGATAAGGATCCGTCTACTAACTCAACAACAGTAGCGCTGGTCAGCAATAATCAGACATCTACTCAGAACTGTGACAAGTATATCACAAGCGGTGATACAGCTAACCGGGTCATTCAAGGACGACTAAGCCCGTGTGGTCAGTCATCAATTTGTATTCTATGAATGCCAAATACATTGTGAAAAGAAGTTGTTTTACTTCAGAGTGACCCTACTTAGGTTTGTTTCGTACGATCGTGTTATTCTCTCAAATGCTCCGAATCCAATCTACTCGACATGTGGCTAAGGTATCCGCCTGACATTGAGGTAATTATTTGGGAATCAAAGAAAAGTAAATTTGACCCGAGAACGTAGAGGTTAACTCACCATCTGTTGGTCTGAATTTGTCTACAACCTTCTCTTTTTCCGGATCAGATGCATCAAAGTTGACAAAGAAAAATTCCGACATGTACTTCCGTGGAGCCATTTTTGATTTCTCTTCATCGGTCGTATCTCCAAAAGGTTGTCGGTCCGTCACAACACACCGACCCTTGATTGTGTCGGTGGGTTTAACCGATGTGATCAAGAGTTCGTTGTCACGTGACTTTATGCTTCGACCAAGTCTGCTGGCGTCTGCAAGTCCGCCGTCTAGATTACGCCATTCCCAGCCATAAACAAGCCGATCGGATTTGTGTACCATTCCTGAGCTAGTTTCTACAGCGCAGATAGCATCATAGCATTAATTTACACATTCATTTTTGTCACAACGCGTAATTGGTGTCTGAAGATTGAGAGCCTAACAAAACCGTGCTAAAAATCCAATCAGGTCTCCACAACAACTCGTAGACGGTGTCAACTAACTTTACTAAAAAGAGATTATATTGTGATCCATATTACTTGCGATTAAACTGAGACACGCTGCAGAAGAGGCCTGTAACTCCTTGCTTTGATTCACGCTTCATACATATTTTCAGTGAATTGTCGGTCTAAGTCATAGTAACACTTATAACTTCCTGAATGAAGTTGGGTGACCATATGGATGAACAATATTTTACAGTGTGGCGCACCCACAACCAAAAACCTTATGATTCTACCATCTGGTACTTATGGATGTTGTTAGATTTTGTGCTTGTAATCACGAAAAACAGTCACTAAGTGAAAGGCCAATGGATAACTTATTCGAGCAACAAGAAAGCCCAAAAGGAAATGCTGGCACTGACGTCCACTGATTTTCAGTTGCCCACCAGAATGAGGGCAGCATTATTATTACTTGTAAAATCCTCCGTCCTGTCAACCTCTAATCTCCGATGGTCAACAAACAGAGGGGGCGGATCATTCATCGTTACCTCGGATCACACACTACCAGATAATTTAGCCTAATGGCGAGGATCGTTCAGAGCTTGATTAAGATTGCGCGTGTTTCGGCGTCTTTCTATGGTGAAAGTTGAGTGGACCATTGCCATGCACAAATATGCTGAAGCCGGTTGTAAAAATATGAATTCCGATCAAAACGAAATTCACTCTCAGCAAGTTTTCAGGCCTTGCAACTGCGTTTCATTATGGTTTTTTATTGAACTCGCAAAATCAGTAGATTTCTAAATCCACCTACTGTTAGTGCTTAGGTACCCTGTCTATGTTACGCAGCCTCGAAAACGCGTAGAGTTGCCCGAAGCCCAGAACACAACTTCCATTACGAGATATCTTGAGCCAGTATACCCACGTGAGTGTGGGGATAGTCACTGTAACAGAATAATGACAACACCATAACCACTAACCATAGTAGCACAGTAACCGGGATCCACTTTGTTCAAGGATAATGACACTGTGAGCCAAGCAGTCGATATCGATTGGTCACGTGCGGCAATTTAAGTAATAACTCCCTTGTAAAAACATGGCAAGATGGAGGGTCTTGGAGAAACCCAGTGTATTTCGTGACGCTGCAGTGACAACGACCTATTCTCGAAAAAAATGCAGATCCTTTAGCCACCCTAATATTGTGTCCACACATTACGACATTTGTTTTCATCCATGTTTCATTTAAATTTAGCACACGTGACCAGTCTTTTTGGTGAATCCAACGAATGTTTGCAAACTTACCGACTGCCAAGCAGCTCAATGAAACATCACTACCTTCAGTGGCCTTCAATATGCCATCCTCCTCTATTCCGCTGATTTTTATATAAAACTCTGAGAAAAGAAGAAACGTGTAGATGTCAGTCAACTTGAACCCAGTGCATCCAGATAGAAAAATGGGTCTAGTAATTTTATTAGCTCAGTAGACTATTCGGAATTAATTTTGTTACTTTCGCACTATTGATAATCCATGTGTGGAGTTACATTGGAAAGGCCATGGTTCTTCTTGTGGTATCTAAAGGGTGTAGCCTTCAGATGCTCATCGAGGTTATCTTGATTCTGTTTCCACCAATCAAATGCTTCCCTCGGGGAACATCTCAAGTAGTTTGGGTTGAAGGTAGTCTCTTTTGAGAAAGATAACTCTTACAAATAATGAAAATAAGTATTGCTGTTGTAATATAAGCAATCGCCAAAACCAGTGAAGTGATTTTGTGGCCCTCATTTTTGACGCTCTTAAGATAACGATCACCCTCCGAACAATGTAGTAAATATCATTTGCATAAATCATTACCAGAGTAAAAGACTGGTGGAATGCACTTGAAATCCCAGTGTTTTCTTAGTTGGAGACGATAATCAGGCAATAGTGCAACAACTTTACGTAGTATTTCAACCTGAGTTATGCTGCCCCCTTAGAATGAACACGTAATTCTGATTCACCTCTCAGAAAGAACTCAATCTTTTGAATCAGAGCACTTGTTGTATTTGGTTCAATGACCAGAGATATACTTTCTTAGGGAAAAATTCCACCAAAAATACAACTCGTCTCTTAGTGGAAATTTCTAAAAGGCACTTTAACAAGAGGTCAGTCTCTGAAGGGACAGTTACCACCCATCAAGATAGACTGCTCACAGAACAGACAAATTGTGTTTCCTTGTATATGCTTTAAAATACTATGTTTTTCTCTGGATTGACTGCCCGAAGATATTCGAAAGGTGCATTTCACCTTTGAACTACGCTTCAGGGAACCGAGCAAAAGTGGTCTGAGGTACGGCCTGTTCTGCGGATAGCTGCTGTAAATGATTAGCTGTAAATGGTTAGCCCTTTAAATGTTCCGTTTGGTAAAAAAATCACATTTGGTTGCTCTTTGGATATCCTAGGATAGAATATTTTTCGCCGTTATTTTTATCGATCCCTACAAATGTGGGCCATGCAAACGAAAATCATGCTTTGAGATTCCCGATCAGCACAGTTGTAATATGGTTAGTTGACTGCGCACCTGGTACTTGAATATAAGATTGTTGTGCCCTGAGCTTCTTTGGGAACTTGAGTCTGCTATGTACTTAAGGTGACCTCAGTTGGAGGTTTTCGGGAGATCTCTCTCACTGTACTCTAATTTGTAGTGTAAACTGCACCCTCGGAACTCATAGCCAACTTATGGTGTTCAGAAACATCTGACCTCCCTCATCACTGGTTAGCATATCAAATTCTTCAGAAAAACGATGACCTCACAAGCTAACACTTGAGAGAATGGGACAACCAACCGAAAACTGTATAAACTTGAATGATAGGTGTACATTAGACTGACTAGAAAAGCGTGCTTACCATCAGGTATTTGAACTTCATGGGGTTTCATTTCTGGATCACGTTCTTTCGAATCGACAATTAGTTGGAATGGTTTGGAACGATAATGTTTGATAGTTCCTTCCTGTTCCGGATCCGTTGGAACAACGTCAACCACACACCAACCCCACAGTATCAATCGGTCACCTTGTGCCTCGGGTATGCTGATTTGAGTCAGCTCCAATTTCGGACCAGAGAAGCGACCTTTTTCTACCGCTGGGGTTTTCAAGTCTTCTGTGACAGGGTTGGCCAGTTGCCAACCGTATCTGACATTATCGTCACGCAGCAATTGTCCTGTTCCATTTTCTACATGAATAGTGTGGAGCATTGACTAGCATTGTGAAACGTTACAACACCAAGTAGGCAGCCAGTACGGTAAAACAGCAACCGTTGATTGTACTTAAACCTTATCTGACGCAAGTGAACATCAAAGACCAGCAGGATACGAGGAGTTCACTTTACAGAGTAAATTATGCCTAGCTACTTGGAAAAGGAATCAAAGAACCAGTAAAGCAAAATGGCAGTAGATCATGGGTATCCGCAAGTGAAACCGAAAAATCCGTGCAGCAAAGGCGGTAAAAATATCGCAACTCAAGGATGAGCTTTATTGTTCCAACCGCGCGACACACTCTCCGCCCTATCTTCAAAAGACGATCAGTGAATGCAGTAGACTGATGTGTGCATGAATTTCCTCTCTTCTTTTATTACTCAACTTCCAAGGTGGCCGGATTTGCAAGGATATAAGACGTGGGTTTGGATTAGATTGGTTTCGTGGAACAATTTTTTTCAAACCAACTTAAAGGTATTAGCGAACCTTAAAAACGGTGGTGAATAAATGCATCTACATGGACAAAAAACCGTGGTAGAAGTCCATCCGTTGTGTGCTGCAATTCTGTATGCGAAAAGCTGTTTTGTACCCGTAGGTCACAATCAAAGCTGTTATTAAGGCTCACTGGTCCTCTTAATTTTTCATTTGAATGAACGTTTGATTAACACTTCGAGGAACCGACAGTCACTTCTGACAACAGAATGTAGTTCAGTACTGGCATCTTTATAGCTATATAGGTGAAGTCGAAAGTGCTCCGCAGCCTTTCATACCGTAGAAGAAATCTCATCTTATCACTTGTGGATTGCAGGTGACAGAGCCACCGAATAGAGTGGTACTACAGTGGGCAACTTCAGTCTTGACAACTAACTGGCAGTCCAGGTTGAAAGTGGCCAAGACGAACCTAGCAACCCAAATGTGTCAAGTTAATGATTCGCTTCCAAAGGTCTTCATAATGACGAAATACCGAATAGGGAACAAGAGCAGAGAGCCCACAACATCAATATTTCGGTTACGTATGTCTGCAACCAAAGTGCAGCTGGATTTTATTACCCTAGTTAGACTTCAATCACGGTTTAAAAATGGAGCGAGTAAGTCCACTGTTGATCGGGTAAAATCGTTCGCTTTTCTTCTAGCGACAGCGACTTATACTTTTATGTGGCCAACTCTTTTGGGTGTTGCTGTGGCCAAGACAACCTTGGTAGATGTGTCCTTTTCCCAGACCAAGTGCCACCAGGGATAAGGATCATGGCAAAAGCGCAGATTTACAGTTAAAATTAGGCATTGGTGGTGGTGCCGCCATCGCGGCTTTACTGAACGTAAATGTGCTGTAAGATATCGCATGGGATCTGGGGTGAAAGATAAACGAACCTATCGCTTCGTTCCAAATTAGCGAAGCACACAGCATCGGAAATACGAATTTAAGGTTAATACCAGCGGCATTGTTTGAAAAGGTTTGTTTCAACAGTATAGTTGATTATTTGGGACATCTGATGAAATGACCAGATAACATTGCTATGTTCAAGTGGAAGTTGATTTTCATGCATGTGGATGTAGCACTTACACCCGACTCAGACGAATTCGGTTATCTCCCCCTAACCTGTAGACCATAGCAGTGAGGTCAAAGCAGAATCCATACAGATAATTATAACCTCAAAAGATCACTACGTAAATGATCCTGCAATAATACAGCATGTGCCTTTCATGGTCAGAACAACAGATTAGTCTACTTCTGAAGCCTGCTTATGCTATAGAAAAAGTCAACTGACAGCTGAAACCATGACTTACCACGTGCTTCGCAGTTCAGGGTGACATCAGAATTTTCTTTAACAGTATGCTTCCCGTCGTCGTCCAACCCGTGCACAATTACCTCCACCATACCGTCTTGACCTTCAAAGTAAAATGTTGCAACAATTTATTTATAGAAACAAAACTGGAATTTACCGGGTTGACCTGCTTTGTGTTCATGTGGGTGCGTGCGAAAACGCTTTCAACCTGATGATGGAAACGTTCGGAGGTTCGTAATCACGTGGGATTTCAGAATATCAGTTAACACGGTTGACGGAAACTCAGGGAATGCGCCTACCTGAGGAGCCCCAAAAAAGGCGAAACCGGTCATGGGCTGTCGAAGAATTTTCAGCAACCTTATGAGTAGGGTTTTATGCCTAAAATTTTTGTATGCTTTTAAAGAAAATTACACACCCTAATCTCTGAAGCGAGTAAAATCAACTAGGTCACACGGCAACTGCAGTGACAGACTCTTTGAAGTTTCTAAGTCTTTAATTGAAACTTCGTCCGGCAGCGCCCCATAACCCACAGACTCTGCACCTGGAAGTGGCATCCACACAAATTTGGTACTGTGCTTAACTTGAACCGCATCAATTGGCAACAACTTCTGGTTGCGTGTCGAATGCACACTCAAAGAGATTCATTCGAGCGGATTAAATATCCATCCCATGAAAGCAACGCCTATGATTCACATCCCGTCTTACGGGTTTACGTTCCCAAATAGGGTTCCGCACTGTAGATTATCGGCCAAGAGCTCTGTTTGAGAGTGAGTCAACGAAAAATGGTTCAGCATGAACTCGATTGTTGCGTTCCATAAAGTTTGGAACTCTGGAAATCATATGAGTGAAGTTATGTGAACCATAAAACGTGAAACAGTTCTAGGGTAAAAAAATTAGATGTCGTGTCCACAAAAAATGGGTTTTCAGGTCGTTCTGTTGTTCATTTTTATAATCCTCTTTGCTCAGAAATGTCGCTCTCACTTGACTAGTGACCTTTGTGCTAACACATTTTGGAACGCCTTCGGTTCGAACGAACTCTCATTTTGAAATGCAAACTGATCATCACAATGTTCGTTTACAACGGCCTTCATCACGATGTCATCAATTAAGTAAAAAATTCAGCTACCTAAGGCTTATCAGACAACTTACTCCAATAGCTCGTAGGCGTGGTACGTTCCTCAATTCGCTTGCCGCTGTCTACGTAGATTGGGAAGTAGTTAGAATGGTAGACTTGTTGACGTAATCGTACAACACAACGACCCACAGCATTCGTATCCACGTCCTGTATTTGGCGAAGGTTGTACAACGTCAATCGACTGACATCCTCGTCACTAGCTACGGCACCTGGTTGAGTTACGATGACCCGGCCGCTGGCAAGGTAGCCGTAATCTAACAACTGACCACCGGACCCATTTCGAAGTTCCCACGAGAATATGGGCGTCAGTTCGGAACTTGGAACGATTTTCTGCAAGGTGACAGCGTCTGCAATTGGATAAAATTTTGAGTTACATTGTTTGAAATACCGAGGAATAAAAAAATTCGGACTTATAGTTTGAGATGACAACAACTTTCCAAATTAATTGGTGCATTGCGATTTTACAGTCTGGTATAAGGCTGTTCGCCTGCTCAGATTGGTCTTTTCTGAACTTACACCGAAGTGATCTGCAACTGCATTTTCACCGATCCGAGAATTTAGCAAACTCAAGGTACATTCGATGGAAAAATCCCATGTCTACTGTGCCCAGTGATCGATGCCTCTAGTTAATTTTGTGGGATGTTACCACAGAAATATGCTTATTCCAAACCGGTTCATTCATGTGGATCGGAATATCACTAGTATGTTCATTCAAGTTAGTAATTTCATTTGCGCACTAATCAGAAGAGTTAGGTAATCCTGTAAAGCATACATCGCCTGTAAATTATTCAGTTAATCTATTACAACCGCGTCTCCGGTGATTTCAGATCAGCAAGACACATTGGGAGAAACATGAGTTCCTCTGCTAGGTATGACGAAAGCAAAAATTACATTCCCCTGTAATCTTTTATTTTTGAGGGAAGAATTTTCTGGGTGCTGTCCAATAGAGAATACGCACAGTGTGTCGTCCATTAATTTGGTATTTCAAATTACCCACGCTTCTTCTGTCCCTATTTTTAACCCCCGCTCCACTTCTGTGTTTAGTGCGTGTGTATGAACTGGCGTTTGTTCGTCCCTACCACTTCGCTCATTTGACCTTGAGGTCACCAAACCATTTTGTGGCCGACCTGACGCATGTGTGGCTGACTCACGTGGGAGCTTGCTTGCTCATTTGGTCCGTGCTTTTATAGTCTAAGTGGACCGTTCGTTGCGGACGCGTCTCTACTGTCGAGGTTTGTATATTTTGTGAATAGATATCTTACATTAATAGTACCGTACAGAAACCCAGCTCTGACTTTGTTTTACCTTTCCAGAGGTCCTGGTATTACGCGTCACTCGAAGATACCATTTGGCTGCTACACAGAATTAATAATTAATTCCATTTGGAACTCTGGTTTAAGTGGGGGGGGGTTGCAAAAAAGTTAGTTTAACCACCAGATGGTCCATTTTGTTTGCAGAGTGAAATACTGACACCCGATTTGCCTAAGGCATCTGCTGTTATCGGACCCATCATCACGTGATTTGGGGAATTTCGGATTCTATTTAATTGTTCATCCACAGATGGCGGTCGGAGGCAAGATTGCTCCCTGGGGAGCACTCAGACTGTTCCTTGATTCGAGGAATTGCTCAAATACAGGCCCAGCCAGAAACTAAGCCAAAACCAAACGAATCTAGTCTTCTTCCTCAAGTTTATGCAAAAAAAAAAAAACAGCTGGGATCAGCAAATGAAATGCATGTCAGTGTTTCAAGAACATTTGAGTATCGTAAGCTAGCTTATGTTTTTCTTCACGCTGAACAAATAACCGACAGGCTCCTACCCTACTTTGAAGGGGCGCATCCGTTTTGCACACTACAATTTCCCTTCTACTGTTTCCTGACAGCTTCCTGGTTTTGCACCAACAATGGCTGTGCGCGCATCTTACGGTTGCTTTAACAATAAGATACGCGGCGGTGACCGTTTTCGCGAAAGTACAACAGTTCTATTGGGAGGCTATCAGTAAAACCACCCCTTGTTATGGCGTTAAATCTCGAACTTTTAATTAATTGTCTGTCTTAGCTTGTTATTGACAAGTGTCAAGGGGTCGTCTTCACCATCCCTGCACGCGGGCTGAGGTCAAGATCAGAGATGGAACTATCCCCTATTCGTATAATGCTTGTTTTGTTTCTGACCAAATGGTACTCGGAGAGGGTAAAGCATTCTCACTCAAATACTGGGGCAATTTTACAACACCCTCGATTCAAACCAGAAAACAGCCGTCTCCTTCGACAGACTTCTCGGTTCATAGGAATAGGAACTGCCGTTGTAACAAGGTAAGAAAATTGAAAACTGCCAGATCCTCTCCGTTCTGTGGGGAGAGATGGAGACTTCTCACGAATAAACCTTTTGTATAACTTGTGTTCTTATAACCCATTTGACTACATTCTCCAAATTCTTACAAATCATTATATATGTAGGTCCCTTGACTTGAGTAACTCAGTGCTGACGAGGCCTTCAATAATTCTATTACTACTGGTTGGGGGATCGATACATTTAAAGTGACCTTATGGACTGAGCGTTTTGATCAACCAGTTTTAATAAACTAGATCACCTCATGTTGGGCAATGGGGACATGAAGAACCACTCTAACTTACCATACGCTGCACAAGTTAGAGAGATTTGTTCTCCAGGTCTACTGCGAACAGAACCGCGTTCGTCCAAGTGTGAAACCTTCACAATAACTGCGTCCTTTGGATCTAAAATTGAAACAAGTCGTTAGATTAGTCATCCGAAACGAAATAAGGTCAGTGTTGCTGCTCTGGTGAGACACGTGCATAGGAACAGCTTTTATACATCGTGTTCTGTTGAAGAGGAACCAAGCATGCTCTCCAGCAAACTGCGAAAACACTGAATATGTTGTTCTGCATATACTTGATCTTTTTCCAGAGCGATCGATGATCTCTAATTTCGATCTTACCCACCGCGACACAAGTGTGTTAAGCAAGCGTATGATGCAGAGAAAACTAGAATTCAAGTTTGCCGGTTTTACATTCCGCATCAGCTCTTGAATTGCAACACCCACGGGAATATGAGGGGTTCTCCTATGGCCGCCTAAAAATGTATAATTTTTTCTGCTACTGCTTGCACTGTGCTGTAATTCGTTGAAAGTGCAATTAATCAGGCATTTCTTGCTGGTCTGTTAGTGCTTAATGCTTAAGGGCAGTCCTTCCTCCTGTTGAACTATAACAGGAAACCTCGTAACGAAGAAAAGATTTTCCAAAAAATCGCACACTAAATTAGTGGACCGGACTATGGTAACACATGTTCTCCCTCAAACTAGGCATTAGTTTTCATAATGGAAAGTACTCGCAAGATGGCTGAAAATTGTCGAAGAGTTTACAACAACTTTGCGAGTAGTTTCCTTGATGAAAATATACTGTAACGTCTCGAATATTGTACCGACTGAAGCATGAGGCATCCTTTGCACAGCACATTTAGTTGAAGAATATCATAAACGGCAGATTTAATTTGGTCTCTCGTGAAAACCAAATTGGTATGTAAATGAGTGTGTTCGTCGAAATGGGCCTTGTTTTGTTTTAGTTTCTTTGCATGATTGCACCTTGAACCACTGTCCATTTCAAACTACTGACAAGTAGCAGCCTATGAAGTGATCTTTCAAATGCTGAGCCACAAACTGTCAAGCTTGAAGTCCAGCGTACTTTCGCAAATTAATATTAAAGCATAATGGTTACCAGAAATTTTTGAACGGTGAGTGGTTATGTGTTACCCGGGTTTAAAAACCACTTGGGTCACTTCTCTATATCTGTCTGGGTAAGATTACACTTTGAAAATCCAAGGGATTGGATGGAAACGCACGTCAGTTGCAAGTGCCAAGGAGATTCAAATAAGTCGATGACGTAATAAAAATAAGGGTAGTCTACCGACCATACATGCCCTTTGGAAACGTATAGTTTAACAGTAGGAACCCGTTTATTTTATTTGTACCCCGAAGTAAACATTTGGCATGTTTTATATGAGCTACCGCCAAGCCATCTAACCTGTGGTTTTCAATCAATTAGAAAAGGTTTGGAACCGATTGAGAAGTCATCGTTTCAGAAAGGTTAGGTAGACAGTGGGTAGTTTTTTATTTGGTCACTTTTGGCACAAAAGCTCCATCAGGCAGAGTCAAAGCTTTTATGTCAGAAGCGAAACGTTGCCCGATTAAAAACTACCGATTTTTCACCAAACCCTTCTGAAATAGCTAACTATTTATTTTATCAGAGGTAGTTATGTTGTGTAACTGTAAACATAATATTGAGGGCGAATTAACTTCCAGTTGTATCTTTTACTACCGGCTAATCTTTGCCTCTGCAAGCAAGCGTTATACGATATACAGAAGCGAAAACAACAAGTCTTCAGAAACTGTGCTATTTTAATCTGATCACACGATATAAAATTAAGGATTTCCTGTTCTGTCGAGCAACGGTGCACTTGAGTCATAGGTTCTTCTCAGGCAGGAATATTTACTACCGAAAAATAAATTTAAAAAAAGAAACCCAGCGAAACTTCTGCTATTTTTTAAGACTACTTTCGTTATCTATTACACGCCTTCCGGAAGGCAGTCAAGATATCTCGCCCCTGAAAACAGACGAAGCAGGTAGGTAAAATTCAGTCACACTCGACTAATCAGCCGACACTCACCTGGTCCAGGAATCCAGTTGATAAACGGGGGATCTTCTTTCTTATCCGGTATATCTGTGGGAATATCGTCAGGTGACTTTACGTGGATGACAAACACATCTGAATTGACTGTAGCTACACCATCAGGGTACTTCTCAGGGTTAAGCAACTGATCGGGTCCCAGTCGCAATGTACTCATCGCCCGAAGTCCTCCAGATCTGTGTGGCGTTTTGTGTAATCCATCCAACGTCAGCTCACCATTTTCGATGGTCACAGAATCTGCTAGCTGATTTAGTGGGATCGGTCTTCCGTCTGGGCCAGTACCAGCACTCCAGCCCAGATCGAAGTCATCCGTGATGATTTCATCCGTTTGTTTGTCTAACCAAAAGTAAAAAAAAGCTTACACCATGAGATCCAATAGTCAAGATCACGTGACTATTAATCATGCCACTTTCCAATAAGACATGGGCCTTTTAATCGTTTTCTGTTTTGTCTGAGGTTACATTATTGAACATCGGAGCACGGTCTTCTACCACGTCACAGATGAAAGTGTTTTTAAAATCCCATATTTTGTTCTAAATCTTAAGTATTTAGAAATTTCATGATGGTTTAAAGATGTTAACTCATCCTTCACCGCACTTCAGTCTAGTTACGTTCGATTTGTTTGTCGGCTTCCAAAATGGGCTTTGGTATCCTGGAATCTAGCCAATTAGTGGGGCAATTAAAGGCCCGATGTTTATCAGGAAAATGCGGAATCAGGAGGTGCGTGGTGGATCTGAGCGAATGTCATACGCTTGGTCGCGTCGCACGCTTGGGGTTTAACGATCTGACGGTGATTGGCATACAATATTGTTCACTGGTCCGGTAAATCGACGGCTTTCTCATCCAGATACTCCCAGTGGGTGTGAAAACCACTTTCTGTAATGATCACTGTCCGAACGATTTAAGTTTCTCATCAATTGTGTGGATAAAAGGCCTCATTCGCGTATACACTATGAGCTCCAAACAACTGTCGCTAAGTCATTTTAAAAGTATGGACCATCAGTTAGGTATGCTGATGGTTTTAGAATCCCCTCTCACCTAGCACGTTGGTCTTATTCTATCGGGTTTTCACCGGGTGGAGGGTGTTCAGTTGGCTGTACATAAGCCTAAGAAACATCTACGGTGATACCACCAATTTTTCATGGAGTCTAACCTACGCGGTTTGTTGTGACACGAGTCCGAAAACAGGTACGTCACTTCACGCACCCATTCCAACTGGCACCTGTTTGGGGAAAAGTCGTGACGTTCAGCTTGTTAAATTCTGCTTGACCCTTTGGTAACCGAAATTTTCGATCCGCTTTCCATTCTGTTCAAGGTAGACTGATATGGTAATATTAGATATGCTGCCGTACAAAAACGGCAAGCACCGGCAAGGTCGGTATAGGTAGTGTCCCGTTAAATTTCTGCCTTCATTTTGAAAGCCGAACAGAGGTCCGAGTTTCCACCTAACAGAATTAGCCGAGTCACGGAAACACTTCATCATTCCCCTGACAAAACATAGTCTGTCGTACTGATATAACTGAGACCAAATTCTTCTTAAATTCTGCTACTCATTTCCTCGGTGTGACCCTTTATGTGCAGTAGAAGTCGACCAGTTAACAAAAATAAGCTGGCCTCTGTTATTCTGGTTTATAGTTGTCCTGCGTTGTGGTGGAGAAATTCTGTCTGGACCAGGAGGCAGAAAAAAGTCACTTCGAAGAGCGACCTCGAATTCACCGTTGACCCATCTCAA
The DNA here is from genome assembly GCF_000715545.1 of Opisthorchis viverrini. NCBI lineage: Eukaryota > Metazoa > Platyhelminthes > Trematoda > Opisthorchiida > Opisthorchiidae > Opisthorchis > Opisthorchis viverrini. The sequence goes on from NW_008751660.1 coordinate 4,041,424, forward strand.
TCAGGTGAGTGGTCGTCTTTGGAGGAAAGAACTTTGGTCGTTCATCATATCTTGCCTTATATCAATCAGTTTCCTTCATATCCTCTGAAGTGATTTCGACTAGAGATGGTGCACATACTGGTTTATGTTTTAATAACGAACGAAAATCCCAAGAGCTCTAGTTATGTCCTCCGGATCGATTGAAAACAGGCTCAGGTGTAGCGACCTATCCTGGGCTGTTCCGCCAGTGACCCTGGTGTCACTCACTACAGAGGCCTGTCCCTTAACGCTACAGCAACTTTCAGAGGCGTCGGTCCCCTAAGCGCAAATCTTTACCATACGATCAGACGGGGATGAATTGCAGACCATCGATCCCTTATTTTTAACTCCTGTCTGAAGTTTAGTGGTGCTGCAGCAACTTACTCATGGGCTGAAGGCATACAGAGACATATATAGTGAAACCTGAAGGCCAAAAGTTTCCTCACATTTCGCACTATCTATTAGCTTACGTAACAAAAGACCTGTCACCAATTAGTCAAAGGACCCAACAATCTGACTGATTGCATTCTAAAAATTTCCATGTTGGCTATTTTGAACGACTGAGGCTAACGCACCATATCTGATGTATTCTGGAAGAGCCTAATAACAAATCATGTCATGTTTTTTACGAAACGTTCTATGGACGGTCAGTCCTGAAACCTCAGTCCAGGGGATTGTTTGACTCCTACAATCTCGGGTTGCTTGCAATCTAAGCGCACGGTTTCCTTCCAGTGTAACGTGAATCGCTGACTATCGTCACTTTCACCGAAATCCCACAAAAATCTATGTTCCTATCTTTTTATCCATCTTATTTCACTACGGTACTTTGTGGCTTTAAACTCTCCACGCAACTTATCCATCCTTCCGTTGGCTTTCGCGGACGTGTATCTGTCAACATGCGTTGTTTGATTCAGCCCGTTGGCTGCGGTGCACTTGTGATTGGCTGACTCAGCTACCGTGGTGTTGTCCGGCTGAGCGACAGGGGTGGGATGCTGGTCATACATGCCAGTCACACCTACACACAGATCAACGCTATACGCATGTGTGTGTGCGCAACCTTGAGGAAACGCACCGGCGGTTGGACGACCGGAAAACTGCGCTGACAGCTCCAAAACCGTGCGGCATTCGGAGTGTGGGTTTTTGACGGTATGAGACGATCGGATCAAGGACGCCAAAAATGTGACAACCAATAGGGCGTGTGCTTCAGACACTCACAAGCGCTGCGGATAACTGAACCCCCCTCCGCATACACTATGAGTTGCAACCGGTCTCATCCCCATCGCTGGCACTTGGGTGCGCTGGCGATTGTGAGAACACTCCCTCCTGTTCACCTAATGGTCCAAGTGAGCCGGGATTTACTGGATAAGAGGCGCTCAGTTGGTTGAACATACAAGTAGGAAACAAGCACAATGGCATGACCAGTCCTGCATGGAGGTTCATCGGTGTGGAGCGTCATGACAGATTATTGTTAACTGGTCTCCTCTTACGTCTATTTCAAGTAGCAAAACTTATGGAAAATACATGGTGTTCAATATAGTGATTCCATATGGTGATTCAGGATCCAGATCCACGCCGCATCACTATAGTAAGCTCACGGGAAACCATTCCAGTTATTAAATGTTGGTGTCTATGGATCTTGCATGCTTCCACGTCAAGGCGTACTATCTCTGAGCTTGATGTCTAACCCTCGTATTTCCATCCATTACTATCTGATCTACGCAACCTTCTATCTCAACCGAGATCAGAGGGTTGATAACCAAGCTTTTCAGCTGTCTGTTGTCCTTTTTTGTTCAGCTGAAACGTGGTATTCCATGTTCTGCATACCCAGTCAGTTTAGGCGTATCAGAACATCTGCGTTATCAAGAGAAGAATAGGGAGTGAAATGCAAGCTGAAATAAACATCTAAATCTAATCAACCCAGCACTCCCTCCTCTTAAGGGAATCTCTTCCGGCGATGGTAGAATAATTTCTCAGAGTATGGAAGGTTTTTAACATCTTCACGATTTTCTGCGGGATAGCATTTTAATTTTGCATGATTTTTTTTAGCTGGAATCCAAGTCTGCTATTCACATCTGATTGACAGTTTATCCCTTGGTACTCACCATATTTGAATCTGACCAACACCACACGGTCAGCAATGCTGGGCATGCCTTATTAGTTTCACTGTCGTACTTTCTCATTTCCTCAGAATTGTGTAGTGTCGCCATCACTGCTGACTGATGCATTGACGAACTGTCTTATGAAGATGGCTCTACCAAGCAGGCCCCACATTCATACAGTAACCCGTGTAGGTCGACATGATGTAACATTAGCTCGGTGCAGGTTAAGGCACCTGTTCTGACAAGAGTATTCTAATGGTGATGTCAGCTGTTTGACTGGCTAATCGGTGGTGGCCAATGATAACTTTATTGCCATTTAATATATCATCTTTTGGGGAGTTCATCAACCGTTTCGGAAACTTCCTTCGGTTTCCAGGTGATACTTACCCTAGAAAAGAACGCAATGGAAAAGATTTCGGCAATTATCCCCTCGATGTGTGTGCTTACTCTTGAAAACCTTCCTGAGTAAGTGCCAATATGCTATTGAGATCCAACCTCCCCCTCCTTTCATTAAGGGGGCAATCGCTTGAGTGGAAATTACTTTCATATCCATTCATTCATTGATCTGATCCCACCTAAATCCTCGATACTATTATATTGGCTGGGTTCAAATTCTTCAAGAGCATATTTTTCCAATTGGAAGAAGTCCGCACATACATAGAAGAATGCACATACATTCCGCTTCTTATTGCTATCATTTGAATTAAAGAATACTAGAGGATCAAATAGCAACTGAGCATGGTTTTATGACCTTCCGTATCCTCTCTCTATGCAACGCACAATGTTATTGCTTATCATACACCGCTGAATTCTGGCACGATAAAATATACTACGGCTTGGATGGATAGTGTTTTGAAGACTGTCATTTTGTATGCTCATTGCGCGACGACTTACCCAGAACTCTGGCAGACAAATTGACACTTTCTCCCTCCATTCTAGACAACGTTCCATCCGGGTTCAATCCTTCCACGAAAACCTGCATCTGTTCCGGATCTATGTGAGGGATGGGGAAGCAAAATGTCCAAGGGATGTAAAGAGTGAACCCTCGGTTCATATGAGACCACACGTGTTTTAAACTATGGGCCGTAGGCTTCAAAACCACTTGGATTAATGCTGGTAATAATAATTTCGCCGATCTCTATCTCAACCAACTAATTACGATAACGGGCAACTTGAACCAACGTGATTGCATATCTCTATGACTAGTTCCGCTTTAGTTCCTGAGTTCTGGCTTAGGAGAAGACTATTGTAATTCAAGCATATCGTCTAGCGTTCTGCGCAAAAGCAAAGGAAGAATATGCTCACCGTATTTGGTTCTGGCCGGCTTCGGTGGAATCATTTTATCGGACTCAATCGTTTCGAATGTGTAGAAAGGCGATGCGTACTTATTTCCATGTTTTGTCTGGTCCTTCAACTTGTCCGATGCTGTAGCGATCAGACGTACTTTGACACCTTCTGCAGTGGGGCGATAGCTCTTAATGCGCAATGATTGTCCATCATCTCCAAACGATACACCAGTAGCCATACTATCTGACAGCTGGTTACTGGACAAGGGGAGATTGTCCAAAGTTCGAAGCTCCCAAGAGTAGTGCATTCCTTCGATCGGTTTTCCAGTAGGAACATCTACAATAAGCGCAACGAAATCAGTCTGTTAAACATTTGCAAGACTTTAAAGTTCCCATTCTCTGGGCGCACAGCTGAACGTAGGAAAAACTATTCGACCATATCCGAAACTAACAAAAAAACATCGGCCACAAAGTGAATGATTACACGCTAACGCCTAGCACAACGTTTTTTGGAACTGAATCTTGCGCATTACTGCGAATTCCGTTGTCATCCTACCATCATCACCAGCACCAGCACCAACACTACAGCCACTACAACCATCACCATCCAACCGCCACCATAACTTGTGTTGTTATAAGTTGCCAAATGTACTCAAAACAGAAGCGAGCACCGATGAGGAACTGCTGCAGTTAAGCATCCTTGCAGCACTTGCGGAGAGAACCGTACAGCAATCGGTATAAGCTAAGAAAAAGGATGCGGAGAACACACCATGCTCTGGGCAGAAATCCCAGTTCAGATAAGGAACAGACCAGATACAGAGGTGTAAACCAGACAAATGGTACTAAAGACAGATAACAGCAATTTTACTCATAAGCAGCTCATTTTAACCAGAACCTGTCAAATGATTTTGTTGTAAATCCTGCTCGTCTGCCCCCATCCCTGAATTCAGTCAACTCAGTAGTATGCAACACCGTAGTTAAGGGATTTCAAATGAGCCTGAAGAATAAACGACATTCTGACTGCTTATTTAAGCTCGTCTAGTTGTTCGAATGTTTTTAGTGAAAGTCGAAAAGACGATTTCTTCTCTACCTATATAATACGATGTTTGCAAGAGGCGCAGACGTACCGATTGCATATCCACGTAATTCCAAACTCTCCCCGACCGTAGCAGCGATAGTGTGATTTGGACGTGCTCCTTCCACTTTCACCAAAACCAAAGGATCTAAGTTGGAGATAAGTAACAAAAAAGCAGATAAATATCTCAACTACGATAGTTTCCTCATTGGAAAATTTGATCTTACTGGTGAAGGTGCATTCGCATGTTGCATCACTGGAAGATAATGTGAAGCTACTTCTATTGTTTCGCTAGCAGTGTCAATGAAAGACAACATCAAGAATCGTTAAATAAGTCGGATGTTTGGAGAAATGAGTTAATGAAATCAGCTGAACACAAGGCAAGAGATTGTTGAGAAAAACTTGCCCAAGTGACGACTAGCAGTGAGCATGTGTTCGAAATCTTCAATCATCGTATTCAGTCACCCAGCGGGTGGACTAATTGATGATATCACATGAGGAGTGAAGCTTCCAGTGAATTCAACTCGTTGAGAAAATGGCGAGTTGCGTGGTCTGCACAGATGTTTAACGCTAAGCATATGAACCGATGCAGTCGGTCGCGACATTTCTGGAATGACCTATCATGACGTCTACACTAGGCGTCGTTTCTGTCCCAGAGGGCCTCTCCATAACCTATTCTCATAATAATTAGCACTCAACCTGTGACAATAAAGTCATGAGAACGAAGAAGGTAGCGAACAAAGCTTGTTTTCTGTGATTGTTCATCTTGGCTAATACATCACAAATTTATATGGTAGCAGAAATCACGTGGAAAAGGTTAAGATCGGGGCTACACGTTAGAGAAATAGAAGTCAAAGGAAGGGGTTGGGTGAGGGGTAGGTCAATGGGTCATGACGTCAATGTCAGACAGACTTGTGGGACCACGACTGGTACGATCCAAACTACTATCGATCGCAGAGGCGATAGGAATCCGACTGCTGGATCCACAACTTTGCATCCAAAAGAAACTTGTGCGACCTCTGAACTTGAACTGGCCTACGAAACATCTGGTCCCACAAGTCTGTCTGACATTGACGTCATGACCCATTGACCTACCCCTCACCCAACCCCTTCCTTTGACTTCTATTTCTCTAACGTGTAGCCCCGATCTTAACCTTTTCCACGTGATTTCTGCTACCATATAAATTTGTGATGTATTAGCCAAGATGAACAATCACAGAAAACAAGCTTTGTTCGCTACCTTCTTCGTTCTCATGACTTTATTGTCACAGGTTGAGTGCTAATTATTATGAGAATAGGTTATGGAGAGGCCCTCTGGGACAGAAACGACGCCTAGTGTAGACGTCATGATAGGTCATTCCAGAAATGTCGCGACCGACTGCATCGGTTCATATGCGGCTGAATATACCCATTGTAGTCATGAGAACGAAGAAGGTAGCGAACAAAGCTTGTTTTCTGTGATTGTTCATCTTGGCTAATACATCACAAATTTATATGGTAGCAGAAATCACGTGGAAAAGGTTAAGATCGGGGCTACACTTTAGAGAAATAGAAGTCAAAGGAAGGGGGTTGGGTGAGGGGTAGGTCAATGGGTCATGACGTCAATGTCAGACAGACTTGTGGGACCAGATGTTTCGTAGGCCAGTTCAAGTTCAGAGGTCGCACAAGTTTCTTTTGGATGCAAAGTTGTGGATCCAGCAGTCGGATTCCTATCGCCTCTGCGATCGGTAGTAGTTTGGATCGTACCAGTCGTGGTCCCACAAGTCTGTCTGACATTGACGTCATGACCCATTGACCTACCCCTCACCCAACCCCCTTCCTTTGACTTCTATTTCTCTAAAGTGTAGCCCCGATCTTAACCTTTTCCACGTGATTTCTGCTACCATATAAATTTGTGATGTATTAGCCAAGATGAACAATCACAGAAAACAAGCTTTGTTCGCTACCTCCTTCGTTCTCATGACTACAATGGGTATATTCAGCCGCCTAAGACAATAAAGTAAATTTACTGGATAAAAGTCTACCAGTCCCCTCAGTGTGTGATGTCAATAACATGCAGTGAATTTTTAAACAAGGTCGTTGGAACAGTGCGCGACCACTCGTCGCCAGTAGATCCGATTTGCTGAGGATCATATACTATGAAGTAGATGAGTTCAGAGAAGCTTGTTCTGCTATAATACATTAACATAAAGCAAGTGAGCCAAAAAACTTGTGATCTGGTATCCCAACAGGTTTATTGTTGTGTGAACAGTGGTTGAAAGGTTTTCAACCCTCTTGCGAGACACTACTTCTTTGAGTGTTTGGAACTCGCCATGCTACAGCGACCTTATCCACCCCAATCGTATCTTGATCACACAATACAAAGGCAATAAACCTTTGGCCTATCATCATTCATCGCTCAAAATTTTCAACTACTGATGAGCATCATCATCCTTCAGTGTAGCCGAGCTTGAGCAAGGAGAGCTATGGTGATGCCATGTTAACACCTGCTGATCAAACTAGATGAAATATCTCATGCTTAGTGTGTTCCGTCAACGAAACACCTTATTATTCTATAGTTTAGAGACATACCAAATCAGTCACAAGATGAAAGTTGATTCACTCGACTGCGATAAAGTTATCGCTATTTTATGCATTTGAAAACAAAGGGTACCTGTTTGAGAATGTGGTTTGCGATTTTAGGGGTATCGAGCAGAATGAAATCAATACTTTTCAGAGGCCGGCGCAAACGCAACATAAACTCGGGTCATCATCGTAAGGAAAAGGGTTATAACACAGGATAGTGAGGAATTAGCTTTTACAAACAAGTTACCGAGTTTTACAGAGTGTAAACCTTATTTACCACGGTCATTATCCCTACTGAAAGACGAATATCGGACGCAATACAAGAAAATCAAACAAAGATTCGAGCACTGTACCGCGAGTGAATCCGTCAGCATCCTTTTTCACTCCGCCGGGCTGAACTGGAGGTTCCCCACGCTTTCTTACAGCGGAGTAGAAATAGCCCGAACTGTATTCATGAGCAGCGTCTTGCATTCTCTCTTCACTGGGAAGAACGACAACCACGCACCGAGCTCCGTCCCAAGTGCTTCTGATTCCTGTCATTGTTATTTTAATCCCGCCTCCAGCTAGCAGGTCCTGTTCGATGTGGTCGGCCACGTGACCACCATAGAGTTTTGCACCATCTGGGACTGACTCAGCAAACTGAAACTGGTAGATTGCTTCATTCGAATCGAGGACACGATTCTCTTTTTTGTCTGGAAAGGTACACACGAAAAGAATGGAACAGCTGGGGTGTGATGATGGAGCCAACAAGTCCGTAGCTTTCTGCCCTACACTGCTGAGCGACTGAGTGTAACTCGTTAACTACATTTCATACCATCAGTTTCAGACCTGATGTCTTACAATAATTTCATTTGCCTGAATTCGAGAGGGGATAAATTTGACAACAATGGAACACCGGGGTAAATTGTCGGCTACTGCTTTCTGGACAATTTGACCAAACTGGATGCCGTGCTTGAACGTAGCATAATTACCGCATGAACTAAACTACCTCTGAAAGTAAGTGGACAGTTCAAGTCAGCCAAGTGAATATTTTCGTTAAACTTCTCAAACTACTTAATAAAACTTGAGACTGAAAAAAATGGTACGTCTCTGGAATTTCACAAAAAATGTAATTTGACGCCATTTTGGAATACTAGTTCCTCAGGTATATGCCGTCAGAACGAATTTTCCAGAACATCGCGAAAAACAGACGCTAGGAAAGGAAACCCATTCGATGTGATCATTCTAACCAGAGTGAGCCTATCAGGACAAAACAAACTGAGCGTGAGTCCAATGATTTCGAAGACCGCTCGCAAAAGCTTCCATGCAATTGTTAAAAGTTGTTTTCGGTCACCGAATCTAGGCCTAGTTACATCGGAAAAAAGCGATGCATTGAAAAATACAGGGGATTTCGGAGACAGTCCGGTGTTTTGTATCGGTGACTAAAGACTAGATAAACGCGGACGGCTGTTGACCTACAGAATATAATGCGATTGTCCAGAACCATATAAGTACGTAGAGCTCATGGGGCATACTGACATCAAAATCATATACTCGTGGTTTTATAACGAGACGGTAGTTGTGCTAAGGAAAGCTGCTGTCGTGGCTATTGACCGTCTGCAACTCAAGTTCATGGGGGATTCTTTCGCGAGTTTTTTGGATTGTTTTCACAACCGCCGTTCCGTTGTCTCAAGGTTTTTGCTGGTCCTAGCTTGGAAAAGTGGTTATTTGCAGAAGCCCACCCATCAGCCCCAATGAAGGACAGCGCGTCGCTCTTTTTCGTTGGCAATGAGATAGAGGAGCGTTCTCTATTGGTAGTTTCGAAACACGTTCTGCTCGGCTAAATGATCGGTCTCCGTGTTCAGACGTCCTTCACAAAGACCAAACACTATGAAGAAAGTTGTCGTATTATTCTCTTCCAAAGCTGCTGATAGTACCTTAGCCCTTGCCTCGATCTGCTGAAGCTTGAAGATCATCAGCGTTTCCGTACTGCTAGCCCAGGTCATAGGCCTCTCAAAATAAACTATGTGCCTGCGAAATTGCCTTCAGATGAGAAAGTGGCACCCATTATACATGATCCCACATGTATGCGGTTGATGTTCAGCCACTTTGGTGATGAGGATTGGTAAGCAAACCACCGCATTGGTCAATCGACGCGCTAGTCTCCCCCAGTTCTCGAACCAGCTTGGATGAAGTTAGGTCGACCTTGGTGGTACAAGAGCTAATCCAGGGAAGAACCAGGTGTGTTGGTAAATCGGCTAAAAGTTCTTGTGCTATCAGGGAGGTCTCCATCACATGTCCCCCCATGGTTCTATGGGACTCACAAAATGCACCGCACAATATGCGATCTGAAAATTCGGTTCGGAAATCCAGACAGAGTCATCGAAACTTCATGCCCTTGAGAATAGTTAAGGAATCTCCGTATTAACTGATGTTTTGAGTTCCATTTCAAATAAATCAACACGTGATCAAAACCCGTGTGATTCAGGTAGCAATAACGTTGTGAAGAGTGGTCATTTTAAGCAGAACCCATCCGCATAAGACCTTTCATTCTAACTAGGATTCATTGGTCAGACGTAGAAGGGTCGATGGTGAGGACAAAAGATCTTGCAAGGTCGATTGTTGGCTTGGCTATAAATAAGGGCTTGGTCACAGAAAATGCATAACAATACAACCACAGCAACTAGATGCAAAAATAGTTAAGGCCGTGGGATCGCCTGTTCACTGAGGTTTTTTCATGTTTCTCGCTGCTGGACTCATCTACGTCAGTAATCAGCAGAAGCGAATTGACCACAGCCGGACACTTCAAAGCGCCCTTTAACCCAGCTTCACTCCTCTATCGGAACAGTTCGAATAACGGTAAATATATGTTGAGTTTTATGTCATAAACAGAAATGTCCCGTCAATTTCATCATACACCGTAAGCAAGCTGGTGTTAATGATCGAGAATGCGGATTAAAATGGACCTTATCTGAACAACAAATCAGATGCTGAATAGATCTCAGTAGTAGTGAACTTTGGATGAAGAAATGAAAGTACGTCAGATGAGCAAGGGTGTAAAAGTGCGCTGACGGTAACGAAAACACTCAACGACGGAAAGACTGTAATTTGATTCATCCCACGGCTCTAATGTGGTTGTAATTTCCTGTCTTTCGAAAGCACGGTAAAGAGGGGGCTATATGCTATGTAGAATGGGGCTAGCCATTCGGTTTGCAAGGCTAACGTCTGGATTATTCGTAGACCGACCAGACCGATGGGACTACCCACCGAAGGTCAACCATCGGTCGACAACCCATGTACACACAAGCGTACAACCAACCATCACCTACAAGTTGATGCACTACTGAATTGCGACATACTACCACACCACTGCACGCTGATGATGTCAGCTCAGCAGAATAGTTGCTGAGATTCGTTTATGGCCTTGCTCCGCTTCTGCAATCAGTTACGTTAGTAGCGATTTTCGTAGGTAGTTGTTGGCGGTACTCGAGCTACTTCCTCTGGTCTTATCTGTTAACGGATGGAAACCAATTCCCAATGAAAAAATCTTTGTTTCACTCTGAGTTAATCGTTCGAAAATATGTGGTGCACATCCGTAGAACAGATTCCACAGCTGTCCGGCTTTTACATTCATGAATTACAACTAAGACAACAGTAGAACGTCGAAGTTAATGTTCGTTTGGACACAACACTAGTGGTACGTGAATAACTGGATAGAAGCGAATAACTTACCAAGTGCTGTACATTCCAAAGTAACTGTTTCGCCCTCTTCCGCAACAAGAATTCCGCCTTCTGTAATTCCCTTGACATGTACTGCAACGCGGTCATCAGCTAAGGGGCAGAAATTTAGTGGAATTCAGTTGCATTTTATCTATTCTGGATGTGTGTAGTGCATGTTGACAGTCTTGACTGTGCAACCCAAGCTGTCAGTGGCCTATACACGTATGTTAACGTGACACACATTCAGTAGGTCAAAGCATGTAATAAATGACATGAATATGCTAACATGGATAACATGAACATGGTGAGGCCTATCTGGAATTTTCCAACACCTGTGGAAAAGGGATTAGCTACAGTCTCAATCTCACAGACTTCCTTAGTGTCCTCATTCTGGGTCAGTCGGCTGACACTTCATTCGAGGCCTGTGGAATGTGTAGACCCTCCGCTCGAGCCTGCGATCTTATAACCTCATAATCTAGTATGCTCAAAGTTCAGGGAGAAAATTTAGGCGCGCAAAGACTTATTCAAATGAAATGCAGCGTCCGACCACTTACGACCTGTCGGAGAACTGTAGTCAGGTCGACGAACGTCCAGATGGAAGTAAGGAGATGTATACATGTGCAAAGTTGTTGAGTGGTAAATAACACATCGTCCGAATAGCTGTTCTTGTAGAGGGAGCTTATCAGTGGGTCGGAGGTGACGTAATTCCAGAGTGTTTTGTCTTCGCATGACCTGTTCTGCCACCCGGCCGATTGGTACTAGAACTCCAACCTGATCACGAATTTCCCAGACGTAGTTCACATCAGGCACGATGTTTCCAGTGGCCGTATCTAAAAACGAAGACGGAAATTTACTTCAGAATTGGCTCACAGTGATATCATGAAGCACTGTTTAGTATATTTATGGTATGGTAACACAGACGGAAAAAAGCCAACAAGAGTCGGGCTTAAAGCTACAATTTGTATGTGCAGCAGAACACCCATTTACAAATCAAATCGATATAAACGGGAGATTCGTGTGGATCAGACTGAACGCAACATGTGAGCCAGGATTATTGGTAAAGAAAAGCCCAGCCTAAATCGTGTACTAAAAAAAGATTCAAGATGGGTCGACAAACAGGGTCCCGCATTTGTAACGATTTTAAAGGTTGAGTTCAAATTGGATGTAAGTTGTACGAAAACAAACAGGTAATCCGCGAAGTTCGTTCACTACGGTTTCGAGTAGAGCATAAGGTGGATGAATACTCGAGGATTGCGCCTAACTGATGAGCTCCGAAATAGGCTAAACCGGCTGTGGGCTGCCGAAATTACTTCGGAATTACTGTGCACCAATGAAAACTTTGCAACCAACATGATAACTCAGTTTTTGTTGACCCATGAATACCATGGACATTTGCGGTGACCTTGAAGGTCGAGAAAGGTCAGGGAAGAGCCCACATTGAGAAAAAACGTTGCAAAACTGCAAGAAGTTCACACGTGCACGCCAATGACCGAAAAAAGCTTGACGATGAAGACAAACCCGAGCACTCCAGTCAAACGGGAGTCGAAACCACATCTAACTAATGCCACAATTGAATCACCTGATCTGGTTCGATACGGTACCCCATTCGGAAATACTCAACCGCTTGAGGAATCGAACGATTCTCAACGCAAGACAAATCTACAAAAATTAGGCGTCACTGAAACTCATAACAAATAAGGGGTTCTTATGTGAGGAACATTCGACAACTTACATTTGGCAACACATTGTAGTTGTGCTTTATCGCCAGTTTCCGCCCGCAAACTGCCATCTTGCGCTAAACCTTCTACTTCCACAAAAATGCCGCTTCCTTGAGCTACATGGAAAGAAATATGTAAACATTGGGAGATTGTGAGATTTAACAATTCACGGAGAATCGGTCAGTAACAGGTTCAAGTACGCTCATAACATGAGTATTTTTTCAACAGATTGTTGGAAGTATCCTTAGAATTTGAGGAAGAAAACTCTTACCATCCTCACCACCGGGTTTAATCACCGGTGTTCCATCTTCGGTGACTGAAACTCCAAAGAATTTGGAACTGAAAACTACTTTCTCCTTCGACTTTGTCTCGCGATCCCCGTCGCTAATCTTTCTGGTTGTAACTGCAGTCTCAACAACACAACGACCTTTCATTTTCTCAGTCAAACCAGTTTGCGAAGGTTTCAGGTTTTTCAGCTCCAGCGTACCGGTGCTGGGAGACTCGGTGACCGTTTCCGCCAAGTAAGAGGTGGTAATGGGTTTTCCATTTTCATCCTCAAATTTCCAACCGTATGAGAGCACCGTTGCTGTAACGCCTTCTTTGACTAAACAGAGATGTGCAAAATGACAGTAAGTAGTCATCAGAGCGAGCGACATAACCTGCATGGTTCCACACAAAAGATGATACACGTTATTGTGAAACCAGTAATAAACGTGCTTGGACATATGAAGTCCTTATAGAGGCAATCAACTAGGTGATACAAATATTCCGGAACGTCCCTAAAATATGAAGTAAATTCAGAGGAAGGTGAGTGAACATTGCGCACGAATCCACGAATTGTTAGTCAACAAACCCTCCTGAGGATAGCTTCAAAAGTTAGGAATAATTATCTTGACATCCGTACAATCAGATTGCTGATAAATGCGATTCAAGACAAACTAAAACCAGCATTTAGGTAGTGTGAGCACATTTCATATTTTGCAGGGTCTGATCCACAGTCTAATCGGATGGTGCGTACAAGTCGAATCTGGCCACTAAAAACACCAAAATGATGCAATGCAACATCTCTCCGAAAGAGAGCCCAACTAACAGAGTAGTTTGCACGCAGCCTTCACCACCGGATTTCTAAACGAATTCCTGTTTTTGAAGAGTCCACCATCGTCGTTCCAAAGGGCTCATGATGATAATTTTATCTTTCGGAAATGACGTTTATCTACTCCTCTTTCGAAAAAAAGCCCGCCTCTTCCAAGGGCAACACGGCGATTCTGAACGTCTGATTTATGATACCCAAAGCAATGTATATATGGCTCGTAAATTCCTGAAAACATGGGTAAGCCGGTTAACTCAGCTAGTTGATTGTCCTTCATTCAAGACTGCTGTGCGGTAGAAGATTGTTTAGTTCCACTTCACATCGCACTGAACTTTTAGCGTAACCTTCTTATCAGAAACTCTGCAGCTCAACATTGAGAATTTCGAAAAAAGGGAATGTTGGCAAAACTGTTTTCTGGCTAGACGGTTCGCTATAGCAAGGCCTCTGAATAGAAACTCCGTGTAGTTATCAACAAAGCCCCGAACAATATAAGTAGTGTGAATGATGATGACAGATTCAGCTGCATCACTTGTTCTACAAGCTGGATGTGTCCCATTTTTGAGTTACAAAATTTTTTCCTGGCATAACATTACTTGTGAGGCCGGTGAAAATTCTTGAACGTTCTAACCTGAAGTGGGCGAAACCGGTCGTAGGCTTTAGAAAGAATTTCAGCAAACTTATGAATAGTTTGTTCGGTCCAATAGAAATACCCAGTGTAAAAGTTGTGCCTGATAAGCTACTTGCGTGAATACTCTATCATACGCAGGAGTTGCACAGTACACGAGATACGGGCCCGGATGAGTCAGCCCATTAACTTACTTTCGCTTCAGTACAAGCCCCATTTCGACTAGCTTATCAAGTGATCCGGTTTTTTTCAATGTGCTAGGGCGAGCGTGAATAACGTATATCCCAGCCCATAAGGATAGGGGGGTTGGGCGGCGAGGCCATTGGTATGGCGTGCACTAGCCACGTTAGGTCCAAAATTCTCCCGACACTAACCTAGGTACAATGCCAGTACGTGTGATTGCAGCTTAGCATTCGGCGCGCTGAACTTATATCCGGCTGGTCTCGACTGCAAATCAGATTTCGAGATGCTATTCTGAGGAAAGTTAGGTCGTCAGCATTACGTGATTGCTTGTTTGCTCATGATTCACCTCGGGATAAGTTTTATGGTAAGACCAAATAAAGGGGTTATGTTCGGTTACCTATTTCCCCACTCATGAACCATGTTCAAATGTCCCCGTCTGGTTTCAACTTGACCCTATAAAGCACAAACCGGATTTTGCGAGTTGTAGCATTCCATGCTGTTTTTGTGATACATTTGTATGCCACAACTGATTGCCCACTACGTGAAGGGTGGAGAGGCTCAAGCGACTATGAACCAAGTCAAGACTTTATGCCGCAAATGAAATCAACCTGTGCTGAAAAGTCGAGGTGCGCTGCTTATCTGTTTTATCCTTGATCAGAGTGATCAGCCGTGTGCATCTCGGGTACTGAGCACATATTGCTTTAATTGCAGAATAGAATGTCAAACTGAATCATTGAGACTCTTCCAATGCTTAAAAACGAAGAATTGCGTGTTTCCAGAATGGTTCTGCCTGGAGATTTGGAGGTGAACCTCAAGCCAACATGGTGTACACTTGGACTTACCCACTGCGTTGCAAGTCAGTGAAGCGTCCTCGCCCACCTTTCCGACCAGATTACCCGAATCGTCCAAACCAGACACACTGACAGTCACCCGATCGTCCGTTGCTGGAGAATAAATGAAGAAAGTTTCTGTTAATCAAGGAGCAAAAAGAATTCCTTGTGTCTACAGCATTATGAGGGGAATTTCGGTAGAAAACTTCTGTGGCCG
Organism: Opisthorchis viverrini; assembly: GCF_000715545.1. Lineage (NCBI taxonomy): Eukaryota > Metazoa > Platyhelminthes > Trematoda > Opisthorchiida > Opisthorchiidae > Opisthorchis > Opisthorchis viverrini. The sequence goes on from NW_008751660.1 coordinate 4,056,829, forward strand.
CTGATTTGCACTCTGTCACTGTGTGTTCACTCACTGTGACGCCTGCTGAATAGTCGGAATAGTTGGAAGTTTGCCGTACCAGGTTTGTGTTGCTTTGTTCAGATAGTCCATGATATATCAAGTGCATGCGGTTGTGTTTTACGATTTGTTTTTCCTTTGACAGTTTGCTGGTCAGACATTCAGCAGTCAATCATCTAAAATATCCTAAATAGCTGCATTAATGTTCTTTTTTGGTTTGCAATAGATAGATATCCAGTAATGCGCCGCTCCTTCCTTGTGCTCAGTGAAGCTTTCCTTCCCTCTAGCGGGAAAACATTATGGTGTTTAGTGTAAGGCTGCTTTCTCACAAACTCGTATCTGTCGTACCTGTTGCTTTTAGATGTCGTCGAAAAGTGAAGAACAAAATTAACGAAGTACACTCACTTGCGAACATATTAGGTTTTGCGAGAGACCCACCTAGACCCCAGCGGCATCTCGCGTTTGTGATGTTTCCAGGCAACTGAATGTGCTGCACCAGGCCACCTAATGTTTCATCTGCTACGATATTCGAGATATCGTGATACATGTTTATTCGTAGTGCACTACTCATAAGGTTGCCGAAAATTCTTCGACAGCCCACGAACAAAATATTTTGTGCCTATGTTATCACAAACAAGCCAGTGAAAATAGGACAACTCGATTCCGTGTCTTACACAACTGTGACCAGTCTACCATTTGCATAGGGGAGTATGTGTGGACGTCTATCTGGCTTTAATCTACTAGGAGTAAGAAGCACAACCACTGACCCACCGCTACGCACCACTACGCTCCCCAATAACGCACTGATGATGTCACCTCAACTGGTGATGAAACGTTTACAATCAAATTGCCCACTTCAGCGAACAAGACAACGACCAAGAGTAAGAGGCCCTTCACACAGTTTTGCCCCACCATTCCTGCTGCTTTGTAGCCTGTGGCATGCCGTACAAAATTTTGTGATACATCCTTGACCAAAAGATGTTCGGCGTTT
>NW_008751660.1:4057886-4090621 GCF_000715545.1 Opisthorchis viverrini
CCCACCGCTACGCACCACTACGCTCCCCAATAACGCACTGATGATGTCACCTCAACTGGTGATGAAACGTTTACAATCAAATTGCCCACTTCAGCGAACAAGACAACGACCAAGAGTAAGAGGCCCTTCACACAGTTTTGCCCCACCTTTCCTGCTGCTTTGTAGCCTGTGGCATGCCGTACAAAATTTTGTGATACATCCTTGACCAAAAGATGTTCGGCGTTTGGGAAGTCCCAATTACACTGTTGCTCGTGTTTCACGGTTATTCGGACTACTCCAAATTCGTCTCATTCTCATCCAATTCATCTAATCTTATGGTAAGTTAAGCGGATGATGGAAGAATTGCATGCCTCGCTTCAACCCTTTCATTGCTTATTAGCTCGGTAGAGCCAAAATGATACACCCACACACTCCTATACCAGAAACTAGTAGTGATCCGTACGTCACACTAAGTGTACCGTAGTTGTTTGGTTGGACTGTCCACCAAGTTGAGTCACACACAACTTCGAACACCCATTATTCATGAGAAGTATGTCTGACAGTATTGGATTTCTTTGGACCAGGATGAACAAAGTACGATTTACAAAATGGTGAAAACTTACCGTTTGCCTCAATCGGCCAGGCTGGTCGAGGCTTCTTGTCAGGAACTATTTCCACGGGTTCAGGAACATAGATAGAAAAGTACGGGGAGGCATCCCATTTGTCAAACCCAGGATCAACGACCAGACAGCGTCCTAGGATGTTCCCGGGAATCGGCACGAGGCCATCTAGGTGCACCTCATTACCGGAAAATCTAAGAGCCCCCGTAACCAAGTCCACCGAAGCCACAGATTCGTCGTCCGTTCGACTGAAGTCCCAGTAGTAATTAACTGTCTGAGTTTCAGTCCCTGTGCCGGCATCTAGGGGACAAATAATACAATGGGTGACCATGTGCGGGGGGGATGATCGCATTTGGAAAGGGCTCTATTAAACCAAAAGATCAGGTAGAAAACTCACCGTAGGCATGGCATCTGAGGACAGGAGAATCACCCACTTTACCCGTCAAACGTCCGTCTGCATCTAGGCCCTCCACTTCGACGCGATACTTCGGATAGACAACGGGGTCTGGAAATTACAGTAAAGTTTGGATGAGGACGTGGGATCTGTCGAATCCTTGTCATACGAATTTAGTTCAACCAACGCAAAAGTGTGCAATACACTGGGTTGTATTTAAGGTACTAGAATATTTTCGGTTGAAGCACTTAGCATACCGCCGGGCTCTGAGCGAGATAATCCTGCATGTCAGTTCATTTTGTATATCTTTACAGGCCTTAGAGAGAAAATCCGGATGGATGTACTTTCGTCAAACAAGAGGTGTAGCCAGTTTATTCTTGGTAGCCTGTTAGTAATAGATGTATCTCAGATGCTTTCTGCAACCTAGGCTAAAGAAGATCCTGGTTTCTGTTGACCAGCTTGCGGGGTTGGCGAATTCCCATTAGGTGTGAAAGTCGTGTTGAGCCAGCCACTGAGCAACTCAAACAATAGTCTGATTACTGATGCTTCAGTTCCAAAGCCTGGTAAAAAGCGGATTCTCAGTGAGGACCGACGACTATACAAGCAACTGATTTTGACTATGCACTCATAGTGAACTAATTGTGGGATTTAGTCAAAATATCTGCCCTAACATCGTTTGCTTCTGAATGATTTTCAAGCTCATTGTGAGTTTTGATCGGTTTTACCGTTAGTTATTCGGACCGTGAGGTGACAACGTGACATCTTGACAACTTTGTGGGAATTTGCCTATGTCATTACAGTACGCAGATGTTCATTATTCGTAACACACTGTATCGATTATTTTACTCCAACTGAGTGCTTGACTTTTTCAGCCTTGTTTACTCTGTCAATCCCAACCACTCTTCAGTAATAACCAGTCGAAATCCAAGCGGCGTCTCTCACACAACCTACATCACGACTAACACTAAGATGCAACCAATGAATCTACAGAAACACTGAAAACATGACAGCTTGTATGCATATCCTCACCAGGTGTATAAGGTGGCTGATCCGGGGAATCAGGTATGAGTCGATAGAAGGGCGAAGAGTACCAGGTTTTGTCGTATAGCACACGACAACGCAGTCTGGCCTGGTCAATACCGGATATCGTTTTGGCACTACGCAGTGTGACGTGCCCGTTGGGTTGCTCAAGGACCGACTCGATAAATGGTCCCAGTGTACCTTTCAATTCTGGTGCGCTTTCTTCAGGGACCAGGCGCATATCCCAGATGTACTGAGCGTTGGAAACAGGAGCACCAGTCTCCACACCTAAAAGAAAGTACGACAAAAAATCTATCATTGTTTAATTTAAGTTTTTTACGTAAGTGATCTGCTAGTGGGAAAGTAAACTATGAGTGAATGTTCACAATAGTCAACGTTTCATTAGGTGCTGCGAGACCACTAAACGTTTGATGTTTTAAAGATTGCAGGAGATTGCTTTCGAATGCCTCCGTGGGCTTCGTACAGTGAAACTTGTTGAAATGGATCACGGTAAAAGCATATGATCCCTTCTCTTCCCGTGGTCATAAAAGGATGACGGAACGTTAGAAGTCGTTCGCCATACTAAACCCGTAATCACGCCTCATACTAACCCGTAGTTCAGTCACTAATATATAATACGTTCTGTAGTCAAATAGTTCATGTTGAGTGAAGCGTAAGATCAAAGTTGAGGTGAAGCGAGATTGCCCTAAAGAATGGGGAATTTTAGTGCAATAACAAAGTCAGTAGACTTGAAAACCTCAAAATGTGAGACATTTCCGTCAAAAGCACCGATGTGGAACAGATTCGTACGGAAACCTCAAGAGAAACGTTGAAATGGAAAACACATCACTGCGGATTTGTGTTCCCACGGCCAGACCAAGGTTGTAATTAACACAACTGAATAAACACGTGAACATGTATCAACCAGAATCGATTGCTGTCTAATAGACAAAACAGCAGTTTGATAAAAGTGCGAAGCAATTGGGAGCAAAAAACGAAATCTGTAAACTGAGCAACAGCCAGCATGAATCTAAACTGTGTTTTACCACTAAAACGCCAGACAGAAAAACACCTCCGAACGAACAATCGTCCATTATTTCTCATTGAGAAAATCCGGGAAGACAAGATGAATTGCATTTGAAAGCCAATTTTGGTGCACGTAATTCTACAGCGATCAACTAGTATTTCGATGTATCACCACAATTCCTCAACCGAGAGTCTTGAAACCGTAGATGAGTCTACACAGATTCAGGCAGTAGGTGAATACACATGAATTGTTTGGACTGAAAGCACAAATTTGATGAAGTATGAAATCACATCATGTAAACGTATAAAATATCAGTACGATCAATTCAGTGTAAGGTGAAGCCATGTGAGCACGATCTTTAGATAGGAGGTAGCAAATGATCAGCTTGGTCTGTATAACGTCACCTCTAGCGAAGTTGTAGGCTCAACACTCCGGAGCATTTAGAGTCTGAGGACGTATAATTTGCAGTTTCCTCAGTAAAATCAGAAGCAATAAAATAAAATAAACCCACTACAGTGCACTAAAATGCCACAGTTCAGTACAACGCAATACTATGAGGATGTCACCAGATACTTCGTTGCGGATGAAATGCACAGGCAAACAGGCAACCCATATACCACGAAATTGTTCGTTCAATTTAAACAAGAGATTAAGGCCCATATGCGGATCTCGTTGTTAAATTTGCTGTTTAAAATTGTCTTGCTTTTCGCAAAATTGTGGAGCAGTTGAATCCGTGACCGAGAAAAAATCGGCATAGATTCTGCTTAGGACTGCGCTTCCACAGGACATCATAACGATAATCGCATGGTCAACTGCTCCAAAGCGAATCACGCTAAACATGGTGTCCGGATAGGTACGGCAAGAACCTAATACCAACGGAATGTATTGATTGAATTATGTCCATAAAATATCGTTGAACTCAAGCCAACCTTACCGACTGGCGTCTTTTGTTTCTCGGAGAATGATGCTATAGACCGATGCACCGGAATTCCATGAGAAAACTCACCCTTTCGGTTTTCAGTGGGAAACTAACGTAGAATTCCCTTGCTAATGTTCGGGTATATGCATAGTTTTTTGGACAATAAAGAAAGAAGGCCCTAGCCAAACAAGAAACCTTGAATTCCTCCGCACGTCAAGCATGATTACTAATGAGCTCATTAGGTATAGCAATTTTTGTCGCTCTAATGAGTAAAAGTGATCCGGAATAGTCAGGAAACGTCGGCAAAGTTTTTCCGAGGAAAATTGGCGGAGAGGTCCTATTCAGATTTTTCAAGAGTACAGTGGATCTAAGCTTATCCATGTCACTGTTGGGAAAGCGTATAGACTTATTCATGGGTGGAGCGCTTGTATGAAAGATTGACTCACCTGTGGCTACGCACGTCAGATTCACCTCGCTGTCTGGTTTCACTTTGACGACTTTGAGTTTTTGATCCGCTCCATCAACACTGACCAGAACACGACCGTCACCTGAGTACAATAGAAAATGGGTTGACACACCAATACGTCATTGAGGTCATTGTGGCCGCAAACTGTATTTCGTTATGGTAACGTGGAAACAAAACTAAGGTTGAAATTTCAGAAAGCCTTGTTAGTCGACAGTTTTTAACTGGGCAACATTTCGTTTCTGACACAAAAGTTCGCACAAGGTAGCGGAAAAACCAAAGGTCACAGCGTATGAGAATACAAATGACACCGGGGCAATTTGAACTACTTGTCTGCCTCACCAATGTTTAGGCGCGTAATGTCCCTGTGTACAGATGCTGATCGGAAAGCGACCCAAATCGAAGTAAACGACAAACTTCGAGGAACTGGATATCCAGCTAATCTGATCAGTCGTAATTTGCGAAGGATGTTGGTACCGGTAGCGAGACCCAACAGAGAATTGATTAAGACTGCTGTTACTCCATCTAAATAAGGGAGATCGGAGGTCATTCGAAGGATTCTAAACATAGCTAACATAAGAGTCGCTTTCCAGAAGGGGAACACTTCGCACCCTGAACTGGTTCAAGTGAAAGATCGCCACCCGGCGAACAGAACCGGGGACTGTCTACAAAAGTGTAATGAGGTCTAGATAGGTTTTTGTAGGTCTATATAGGTCCATATAGAACTGACGACCATGTAACTTCACACTGAAATTGGGGAGCGCAGGAGGAATATAAAGAGCCCGCCGAGAAACGCGAACGAAAGACTCGGAAATAGCGGAACATGAACTGGACACGGAATACAGAATAGAATTATAAAATGTTGAGGTTTCGAGGTAAGAAACACTGTTCACATTACAGAGATTGGTGGCTGAGGCGGCGGAAATCACCAAGGGGCCCAATGTTACTAGAAGGTGTAGAGCTGGAAAGCGTGTGGATGACGCTTTTAAATCAGTCGAGCTGACATGTGGTGGAGGAGTGAGTCATCAATAAAAGTAGCGTAGGTCCAACGTGCACTTAATCTCACCCACCCTCCCCCCACTCCCCCCCAAATGAATTGTCGTAGCACTTACAGGCCCAACAGGCCAATGAAATCCAACAGTGACAGACAAGGTGAATAGAATAATCACCTGAAGCAAATTGACGTGGAAGAGGGAGGAGCCAAACCCGGTCAAAACGGATTGGAAGCTCTTCCAACTCACAAGATTTAAGCAACCACACTAAACGACAAGACACTTTAATCGACATTCAAAGGTGATCTGATGAGCTAATCTGAAGAGATCTCATTGATTGGTTCCCCCTCTGTCCTAAAACCTGGTTAACTTGGTGACCTGCCTGATGAAGCCTTTGTTTCAAAAGCGAGACGATACCCAGTTGAAAACTACCGGCTGTTCACCAAGCCCTTCTGAAATGATGATTCCTCAATCGGTTCCAAACTTTTCCCAATGATTGAAAATGAACAAGATTGAAGATGTTCCGTTACTTTTCATGGTTTAGGAGTTTGAACACTTTTATCTTTATGCACAGACGCGAGAGTTCAACGAAGAATGTAGCAGTAATACGATCAATTCTAACCATGGAAGAATTTGGCACCCAACGTGTAAAAAAGTTTGAGCAGCTAGATAAGAAATTTCAGTCTTTCTAAACACCACAAACACAGCGTGTTAACTGAAAGCTAAAATCTGTCCGTTTATAATTGACTTCTTCCGCTTCACACGAAGATCCTCGTCATGACCAAGATTGAGTAGGGGAAAATTCGAGAAACTGAGTGACACCAAAAGTTTGGCCATATGTTTCTGCAACCGGGTCCCATATCAGGGTGGAAATTTAGTTCGAAAATGTGACCAGTTGGCTGCAGTCACTCTCGTTCGAGCCAGTGGCAGGGGGTTGAACTTTGCAATCATCAGTGCTTCTGATTGTTGCTCTGACGTAAGAAAGCAGGTAAGATCGCTCTGGTCAGCTGCCGTGCAGAAGTGCTGTTACACATTTCGAAACAGACCTCAGTTGCCGACGGCATTGAGATTTAACTGAATTTGGCTCGCACAGGCTCGCAGCCTCTGACCAAAGATCATGCTACTGTAATCAATTCCAAATCACGTGGTTTTTGGTCGGCCTTGTCACAGTAATGGCAAAACAGATCAGAAACATGGGTTCACCGTAAGTACTGATTTTATGGTCACTGAACCAAGGAGTCTGTTACAAAATACGGTTCATAGGTGACTTTTGTAGAGTTGCCTGACGGATAGCACGATCCGTTCTTCAGCGCAGAACAATAGATCTTGGTTTTCAGAATAGGTAGCTGTGTCACTGAAGATGTACACTTAACTGGGTCAAGCGTTTCCCCAGCACTAAAGCGATTGTGAAAGTTTCACGAAATCCATCAGGATTAAGCTGTCTGCAACAGATTCGTAAATAAGTTCAGCCGAAACCATGCACCATACCTCAATTTCACAATAATAGGTGGACATAGAAATACAATATAATACAATTATAGAGATGCGATTGCCAATTTAATCCAGATGTGCGTGATGTCGAAAGGTTACTGGCATTTTCCTGGCGACTCAGTGAAAAATATCAGAGGCTCAAACATTTCCTGTTCAACATTGCAGATATGAGCCAATTAAAAAAGAGGCGGCTACAAACAATCATTAGTTAGCTGGTCATCTTCGGCACTTGCTCAATGCAGCACCAAGAATTCTTTATCGAATGACATATGGCACCTGATACTTCTCACCTGCTACGTCTCAAATCCATCGCTAAGCCGATAGGTGATCCTAAAACCCCATGAAATCCAAATAATTCCAACCCATTAGGCAAGTCGTAAACTAATATAACTGAATGGACGAGTTCAGACAGGTTATCTTCTAAGTGAAACACCGATGAATTTGCCATGCACTTTCTTGGTTTGCTGCACGATTTCCATAGAAAACTGGTAGGAAGTTTTCCAAAGTTCACAACCAAAAACGTTCGCCTGTAGTTAGTTTGAACATAATTCCACAGCCTACCTTCAATCTCTTCGCCCTTTGGTGTCAACCCAATTTTCACTCCAAAGTAGTCAGAATGGTATACTTGACGACCGCGATGTACTACGCAGCGGCCTTGAGGTGGATCCTCCATCTGAGTAAGTGGCTTCACTTTGGTCAATTTTAATCGATCGTTCTCCTGATTCACGTTCGTCGCCAACAATCCCATATTAAATCCCCGACCAGAAGCTCGACGGAACTCCCAACCGTAGGTCACATCTTGAGCTGTTGTTCCCGTCTTAGAATCTGCAACCAAACGGTACGGAATTTACCCGCTAGTATGGTATCAGTGATGGAGGAGATAAAGAAAAACAAACTTACGAGGATCTTTTTTCATGGGCTTTTCAACCACGTCGATCAGAATTACTAAAGGTCAGTATGCACGAAATTGGGGGTTTTCAAACTGGAATTTCTGTTTTTTTCTCCAGTATTCTAAGAGGGGTCTATCAGCATCTGCGTCACTGATGGGGAGAATACAGGCATTTGCCACCTCAGGTAACTGATCTTTTCTCACGGTTTCACCTTGCATCTGCGTGAATTTTTGTTTAGTTACGAGGTATAGGTAGTGAACAGGGCAGTTTACACAGTTCTCCAAGACGCCAAAGATGCATTCACAGCGAGAAAAATAAGGAATCCACACACCGTTGGGATAAACATCTACTGAGACTGGACAGGGTTGAAAATTTGCTTTGCAAGGCCTAGCAAGGTCACCAGCGGCAATGATGAGGCGCTAAGTTGACAGAAACAGGATCATTGGAATCGCTGTTTAGCGTTCAGTCCAGTCACTTTCAAGAAACTCTTGAAGCCCATCTTTCGGAGAAAAAGTGACTAGGATTTCGAGTACCTCTCACAAGTCAGTCTCAAAAGCACTCGGAAATAGCATTGTACGCATACATTTGCACTATTTACTGATGTAACATACCAGTTTACCTTATTTTCGCCGATAAACCGAATCATCCTTTGTCCTGGTTATGTAAGTATGGATGATTTTTGATATTATCTTTAAAAATGCTTAAGGAAAAACAAGACACATGAACCATTTATAGCCTATTTGAAGCGCACCTAGAACTAATGGGATACAATTTCACCAGGCCTGTTTGAACGAAAATTTGAGCAGGCTATGACTTTTTATCCCTTATTGAAAATGTCAGCTGTCAAAATATCAACTGGTTGTGAAGCATCGAAATGGAGTTTGTCCCCGCAGGAATACCAAGTTTTTTCGATCTGGAGACCAAGATTTGACCAAATGCTCAAACTTGGTTTATCGTGGAGCCAATGAGGGCATATCTGACAGCTTCCTACTTGTGTAGCTTGCCACTGTTTGGAACGAAAAGTTGAGTACGTACGGTTTTGTAGCTGATACCAGATTTGCAACGACCAATCTCATCCACGAAAATCAATTCGTGCAGAGTCAGATGGCTTTTATGCGGTAAGCATAGTACTGAATCGATCCAATTAAGAAAAAAACAATCACAATGAATAGACGAACAGCATTAAACCCACCTTGAGCAATACATCTCAATTCTGCATCTTGCCAAGGCAGTAGGGTTAATGTACGATCCGGACGAAGTCCATCTACCGTAACTATGATCCTCCGACCACTAACTGAAAATTAGAAGGGCAGTTGTACGTAGTCATGAAATTATAGAGACGCCGTGTCTGACTCAAGACTTGTTCAGCCTCCGACATTGATTGTCACATATTTTGTAGATCTGCACTGGAAGCGCCCATCCGCAGCATTATCCAAACCTCAAATTGTTTCCGCTCAACGTCTTTCGGACAGTGCGTTTGCTCAACTTAACCAGTATATCGGTAATCTTGAGCTGGGTGGCCAAACGACAGAGCATCTTTAGCTAGGTTCCAAAGCAAAGCACTTGAACCGTGACTGATAGGGTCCAGGTTAGCTACCAAACCAGATCCCTTCAAATGGTGAATCAGTTATTGCATTTGCTGGTGGCAGTGATCTCATGGATTTCCAATTTCTGCGTCTGGCGCATTTCGAGTTTCGTTTTAGATAAAACCATAATTACTTGTATGATGTCAATGTAAAACTCAGATATGACTTAAAGGTCCCCTAATTTGTGATAATCTTCAACTAATCTTTCTTACTGCACCAATGCAACCTCAAGTCTCACTTAGGACAATACAGCCATATCTAAAGCCGATTAACCCCGTCTCAGAAGGTAGTCATATGAAAGTAAGTGAACAATTTTATATGTATAGTTTAAGAAATTCATGTCCGAATGATTCATATGAACTCCACTGAGCTCGATTTTTCAGATGAACGTTTAAATCTACGCATATTGGGTTTGGTGTTTGGAACCTCAGAGAGTAAACTTATTTGAAGAACGTCAGAAGGGCGCCGCGAGAGAGGGATGTCAGAATATCCACCCGTTGTGTAAGTGGTATCCTACCAGAAGGTCGTTAACTTCAGTTAATTCGTTTAGCAGTAGTACTGTAGCCACCTCCCTGTAAGTTTCGCACCCCTCCCATGTGAACCACCTTCTAAGTCTCCGGTTTTTACCAAGATAAATAGTAACCCTGCAAAGCATACTAAGTCCGGTCATGGACTTCCAACGCATGCTACAGGCACTCTAAATCTAGCAAAGGAGACCATGTTGGCCACAAAACCAACAACTGCAGTATACTCATCGTTCCCGGGTCCAGAGTGACCATAAGCACAGACTGCGTACGACTTTCGCTTCCGGACAAAAATTGGTCTCTACTCTCCATCTTTCAGCTGCATATGCCACCAGTTTGCACGAGTGGGACAACAGATCATAGAAGGACTTTCTGACTGATGTCATGTGACGTTGTGTTAGTTTAACTGACACTCAATGGTCTATTTTAACGCACCAAAACCAGTCATGAAAATGGGGCGAATTCATAGCCCCCATAGGAAACGGCATAAAGACGAACACTTGCTTATAATATTCTAGTTAGGTTTTGTTAGGACAGTGTATGTACAATTACAGCTAGGTTAAATTGAACTGAATGACATCAAGCAGTCAGGTGGACCAGGCAGTTTGCAGCTGCACGTGATTGTATGAAGGTAAGTTGGGGACATATAAAGGTGTTTTTAGAAGTCGGGTTGCAAATGCCTCGGGGGTTGATCAAAACTCTGCACAAACGAACCGAGAAAGGCGACGGAAAGAATTTGAACTAATAAAGTACGACTTCTATAAGCAGCGAGTGCAGTTGAGATCCAACCAATGCATTATCAAACGACCAGGGCAAAAGCTGGGTCTGTTGTGATCCTCCATATATCTAAATTTTAAAGAATTAACCGTCATTACTGCTGGGCAACACCTGTGTCCCACAAAAAGAGACAAACTGTCGTTTATCAGCCGTGTAGTGGAGACAAATTCCTTCCCTTCATGTGGCACAGTAACCGGTCTTGTCCGCAAATCGAACGTTTAGAAAGGTTAACGTAATTGCACACACAACGCAATTCCAATGGCCCGAAAATTCATCCATCCAGGCCTCTTCATATGACTACTTTGCAGTATGACGTCTATAGTTGGAGATTGCAGCTATCCATCAAATTAGTAACAGTAGGTTTCTGTTTCACCAGTGAATTTACCGAGGCGAGTGAAAGAGGTGAACTAATTGGGGTGGAAATGTGAGCTCGTTTGAGGATCAACAAAAGTCTTATATTCCAAAATGAAAGGCCCCCTTCAAAAGGTAATTGAGTGATTCACGATGAATGCAGCTCTGCCGGTGACGGGATCGATTGTTTTCACTTTTACTCTCGAATTCTTTCGGTTCCTGTCCAAAATAGTAAAAACGCGTGATTTCAGGGTATTTGTCCTCGTCGACAGAAGTAACTCTGGGAGCATAATGAAGCATCGGTTCTTTACAGTACCTGACAGTCCCTCCAAAATGTGCTTTGTATAAAGTGATCACAATAATTTATAAACTTGTCGGAAGGCATCAAATGATCTGTCGATAAGTGTGTACAAAGGATAGTGTCTCTATTTAATTATGACAAGGACATGACAGACTATCAAATAATGATAAGCAAACATTTGGCTATTTAGAATGTCTGTTTCATTCGCATTAAGGCCACGCAAAGATAGTCCTTGAGTCCTTCAAGGACACCCCCTATAGGAAAGTTGACTCTGTGTGTATGAGAAACTTCTCGCTTGGGATTACATCGATGCTTAGCGCCGCTTTAATAAATGATGGAAATGTGATCGCCATGTTAAGTTGACTGTCTAGTCTGATATAGCTGTAGGGAATAGCACGGCATTACTCGGCTTTGGCATCTTTTCGATGCACCGCTGGCGTGCAACTCGAGAGAAGCTCGAGGGATGATATATTGCCAGACTGCCCAAACCTAGATAGGAAAAGTCGAAAAGCCGGGTTTGGGTTCGATCCACGCATCTTCCGTTCAATAGCTTCACTCCTTATCCATTGGAGTATCTACAGCTCATTGCATAGGACTTTTCAAAAAGAATGGAATACTAACCCGTGATGCCACAAAAGCAGTAATGAGTCATCGAGATATAGCTATATGCATCAGGTAAAAGTCGCCATGATCAGCTTACGTTTAAGGCGTGGATAATGATAAAACCAGTGAACAAAAACGATCTTACTGTCTGCCTCCTCCTTTCCGTCCAGTGTGCTTGTTCCATCAGCTCTGGTAACAGCCAAGGCAAAGAATTCTGATTTGTAGGACTTCGCTGGCCCTGTTGGTTCGCCAGGTGCTGTCGGAAGCTTGCTGATTACGGCATCACAACGTATTTTGAATGGAAGTTCACCGCGTGTTGGTCCTGCTAGTCCTCTTAGACGCAAGTTTCCATGCGGGTCAGCCAATATGCTGTCCGCGAATAAGCTTGAATCTATAGAACGTCCAGTGACATCCGCAAATTCCCAGCCATAGACTGCTCGGTATTCAGCTCGCTTTCCTTCAGTTGCAAGGGGTTGGTTGGTAGTCGCATCTTCATTCGTGTACCGAAGGGATAATCACGAAAGGGTTTTTAGTAAAATCTGCTTTTTCGAAAGTGAACTCACATAAGCCTAGAGATAAGGATCACAGTGATTGGTGTGGAAGGCAGTTTTAGATAACTTAATGGGCCGATGCGAAAGAGCGCTTTCTATCCACTGCATTGGTACATTATTTTCAACCCTGTTACTAAAAAGTTCAACAGTAAGCTCGGCATAATTGACCAACTCTTGTCACCTCATTATGCGAATCATAACGAGAGTGTACATGGGTTATTCAACTTCTAATTTTTTCTGGATGTACATAGCTTTAGTCGATCCAAGGTTCAAAAATGCCTACCAAGGCACCAAGATGGTTGTCTCCCGGTCCACATGGAAAACAGTTAACAAATACATCCTTCGTGAGGCCTTACTTGTTTTGAACCGAATGCACTCCGACATCTGGCACACAAAATTTCAGGTTTTATCATTCTGACATGTAAGCCCACAGGTTGTTCTATACTGCTGACCACTGCTGAGATAACAAGTGGGGAAAGTGACAACAGGTACGAAAATTCAAACTATTATTCACTGACTACCAAAGCGAATGAAATGTCTAAAATTAAGGTTTGGACATTCTAAAATTCACGCATGACGAAGCTAGCGGAGTTGTATCTTTTTTGAAATATTTAGTGTGAAATGAATGTTGTCTGGCTCCTTTGAAAAATGGTCATGAAATTTTACTTCAAAAACAAAAGGGACTTTATTGGAGGTTTTATCAACCGAATCTCGAGACAGCCTTTGTGTACAGTCCGTGAATAAACATGAGAACTTTGATCTTCTCAGATTCTGTACAGACGAAGATTTTGCTTCGGTGTCCGATTGTCTGCAGCCAACCTGTTCCTGTTTGATAGTGCGCAGCTTCGTTTTCGGCTTCTCCATTTTTTTCCACCAGTAGGAGCCCGTTAGCGTGTTTTGTTTCAAAAAGGCTTTGTTGAGTGCTACTTCTTAGGTTACTAACTAATTTGCTGCAAAAACTACATAGTTCGCAAACGACTGCAGCACAAACGGGAACATTGGAATGCAAACCTCACCAAAATGTTTAAAGGACGTTTACCGAAATAAGTAGATAAAATGCGCTCCAACTAGAGTCGAACGCCTATCCCGTTGAGAAGTACAGACTTCTTCATAGGACACAAAGTAATCTTTTATTTCAAAGAGACCCGAAACCTGAGAACTTTGAGAAACTTGAGAATCCTAATGATAGTCTGAAAACAGAGGGAGGTGAAAGCTGTCGAGAAAGTGGATTCTTCGGTGGATTGGAAGTTAATAACCATGATTGGATCGCCACCAAGTTCCCATCATTGGAATTGACGCCACCCTACACAATATAGGTTGAATGGATGAATAACTTATTTCACACAACTCCACAGAGACCAAAAATATACTGTCTTTTGTGTCCCGTTTATGATCAAATCTATCCAAAGTTTTCGCTTCTGAAGTAACCTTTCCAGCCGTCAATAAAGAGAGCAAGAGAGTGTGAAAAGTGACACCTTAGGGGAAACGCAATAAACCTGACCACAAGCTATAGTCATTCTAGAGAAATACACTCATTTGCAAATCAATCTGGTTTTCACGGGAGAATCAATTGAATATCTAGTTTATGATGTCCTCCAACTGAATGTGCTGCACACAGGCCGCCTCATGATTCAGTTGGTCCGATATTCGAGATATCGCAGTATATTTTCATAAAGGAAACCACTCACAAGGTCGAAGAGTTTTCAGCATCCTTGCGAGTAGTTTCCTTTATAGTCATTCTCTTCATATTATACCCTACATATTTGGAAACGGAGAGCAAATGCAACAAGGAAGTAAGTTCGTAATCCAAGTCGCAAACACTTATCCCTCTCACTAAATCTTTGCGCCGAAATTTGGGTTAGGTTGGATGTGTAAATTTTCCCGAAGACTCTTCAACAGAATTTCAAAAATCAGAATAGTGCACTCAGACTGATTTGCGTAATTTTCTTCGAGTCTGGCTCTTATACCAATGCTTCAAAATAAACCATTGTTACGCAGCACATTTGGAGGCGACATCTCCACCGAATTTTTTGCGAATTCCGCTTTCCAGTGACAATGAGGTAGGTATAGTGTGAGGGGTAAAAGGTGAACGTGTAGTTTGGTCATACTGGCACTACTTACTTTGTACCTCACATTTAACAGCAACGCTATCATGTTCATTTCCAACAAGATTCCCGTTCTCGTCCAGGTTCATCACCTTGACGATAATTCCATCTAAAAGAGAAGAGTAACGAGCCTGTTTTCAAATCTCCGTTTGACACAAGACGATCAGGCTATAAGTGGTTATATTGGCATGTTTTTTCCGTCTCATGTCTAGGAAAGTCATTTCTGCGAAGCTTTGATAGATTGTGGGAGAAAAATCGTCTCAACAGAAGTAAAATATTTCGCTTATCCAATAAGCAGTTGATTGTTTGTGCAAGCGTTCAATGCCATTGCAGAAAATATAAAGTAGATTCTTACCTCCTGTTTAGGAGCGTTCAGTCAATTTCCAACCGAAACAAGTCATCCAAAAACTGCGTGAACTTATTCAAGGTTTGCAGGTTGGAACAATTACAGGGAAGGATAGCTATGGTATGGGACTGCACGTGACTCACTGAGAAACCAGCTGCTACTGCTTTATAGCCTTAAGGAAAATTCTTTTATATCTAGTACGATCTAGATTAGATATCCCGAGTAGCCTGTTGGCATCAGTACAGGAGTAGCAACTATTAATAACTAATCAGTATTGTACAAAACGTGACACAACCAGTAAGCTGGAGTTCCACCCAAGTCCAATATGCAGGGGCCATAAAACTCCTAATCTTCAGAGCTTCATTGACAGAGTACCGACGGCAAAACGGATTATACCTGGGATATTATGTGAATACGGTAACTTCAACTTTTCCCACTACTCACCATTTATGTCCTTATCTCCCTACTCAAATACTTTACACCAATTGCGTTTAAAGTCCTAAATTCATAGAATCGTGACAACAGAATTGTGGGAGTGTACGTGATGACTCATGACCGTGGTCAAACCCAAACTGGTTGACTATCACAGGAAAAATGACAATCAACCGTCGGAACTATTGCAAAGAATTTGGCAACATCACGTGACGTTAAGCCCGCATTGGATGAACAGATGGCAACCCGGATATATTTTCATCACACCCTCCCTATGTAATCACGATTAATTTCGAGTTAAGTCCACGTGGCCTCGTTCTTTGGTGCTTAAAAAGCCGGTATCTGCTTTCGGGGCAAGTAGTATATTGTGTTCGGTAAATGTGACCTGAAGCAATCTTTGATTCGTGTTCACCTTTGTATTCCAATTCATGTCCATTTTGAATAAAGTTCGTTCCCGTTCGAGCCAATGCAGTCAGCATTGGGACACACCGTGATAGGGAGAAATAAACCATAGGAAAATTTACCTTCTGGTTTCCCCGGAATGGGTATGACGTCTGGCACCGGGGTAGTGGGTTTCTTTACCACATCGACTGTGAAGTATTCAGAGCCGTAGACAAGATATTTGTTTTCTGGCAAAGTATCGTCTACTTGGTTAGCTGGAACGTGAACAACGCATCGCCCTTTGACATTGCGTCCATGTGTCCCCGGGGGAGCTTGTATACCTCGCACTTCAAGTCGTTCTGAATTTGTGTGGACACTAATTGCAACTTTTGAAGTGGTTGCCGGATCCTCATCCAAGTATCGCCATTCCCAGCCATAGCGAACACCATGCACAGGAAGCAGTGGTCTACTTGTAGCAACCACAATGGCTTGACAACGAAGTGTACTTTCATCCCCAACTCGCTCCACTTTTATCTGTTGTTGTTTGTTGAGACCCGCAACCTCAACAAGAACGCGTTTATCTGACTGGATTGGACTGACTGGGTCAGGTACTTAATCGGGTGAAGAAAGTGCAGAAAATATTAATTAGAACATCAATAAACGGACTTTCTTCACATGAAAGCCTACCGGATGTCAACATTTTACGCGGATTTATAAGGTGATTACAATTTGTTTCCATAGTGCTGTGGTGTTGTGCAACCCAGCAGCCACCGGAGAGGGAGGGAGAGAGAGAATGGAGTCCCGAGTACGAGCAGGCGACATGGCGTTCACCAACAAATGCAACAACATAGCAACCAATGGCAATGTTAGAGTGCAACAACATAGCAACCAATGGCGAATGTTAGAGGTCATCTGCTGACGGTGTAGGACATTTCTCAGATGTCAACGAGGACTAACACACACCTAGACAGGGAGTGCTTAGCGGACAAGCACAAGCCATTTATTTCTCCCGTTATGTCAAAGTTACCATCTAATCTCAAGGTCAGTGTACTCAGAACTTCTCTAGATCTTCTTCTTGTTCTTACATTAAGTTGGTTGACATTGTATCGTGCTTAGGTGCAGTGCACTGAGCCTCTTTTTACCAAGAACTGATGCTGATTTCGTGACGCAAAGTAACTTATTAAGATTCCCCATCTGCATTCGCCAACTCCGGGTGGAGAAATTTGCACAATCTCGTACAACAAGTTACCCGAACCGATACAGACTCAACATGCTATTTCAAAAGTGGCTCAGTAGCTTGCATTTTAACTCACCTTGTCAGGCAATATGATATCACAATACGTAGATCAAAATAGGAATATGCTGTAGCCAAGTGTAAATGATTTAAGGAAAAACTGCAGTTTGAAATCAATACAAAGTGAGAGCTACTCACACTACTAATCAGCCACTCGTGGCCAAACGATTAGATAGTCAAACACTGATCGGAAGGTTACGAGTTCGAGACTCTCTGAGTTTCTGGTGATGCGCACAGCTCATGATTCCCAACAATGATGGAAAAGCTGTACAGTACTTCTCGGCTTTTCAGCACAGGCTGGCTTCACTGACGGGACGAAAGTTATAGTGATCAATACGAAATGCTTATAGCCAGTTTTCTACTTATAGATCAGGCTCACTGATATGCTATCTTCCGCTTGACTCGCTTATGGTTGCTGTTAACAACACAGCATAAAACATTTCCTTGCATTTTTACTATGGTCACAAACGTATGTGTAGCTCATAGGTGACACTGAAAGACAACTCGTACCACACCGTTCCAGACACTCCCGCGCGACGAAATAACTCATACGCAGTGAATGTGTACTGAGTACTAGTATAATACAGAAGCCAGTTAGAAGCTGGAGAAAACGGGCATAAAACCCCGAATGACCCTGGTCGAAACCAATATAGCCGGCATGCTTCTTTTCCACAACCCATAATTTGCTGACAGAACGTTGAAACATATCCGCCAGCACGAGCTCCCGATGTAGATTGAGTTGTTGAGCAATTCATTTCGGGAACTGCATGGTGTAATCCCATCAATAATGCGACTGCAGCTATGCAGTTTTCATTGGGAAGGAACACAGACATGATCCGGTCAGTATTACAATCTTGTTTTCTTCTTTGTGTTAGTTGAAAACAGATAAACCTAATCCGTTTCCTCAACAAAGTTTTTTAGACAGCATAAGATGTCTTTACTCATGAGTAACATTCAACAGAGGACCAGCTGGACGTCCTAACTACCTACCTAACTTTCATTCTAACCTTTTTCGATGTGCGACAAAGAACAAAATAACATCACAGACTCGAATGCGAAAAAGCAACATCTTACCCTCTATGCTGGCATCGTCGACATTAAATAGAAAATATGGCGAGGACAGAGTGACACGCTTTTCCAAGGTGACCACACACCTTCCGAGTGCATTGCGGTTGGGAAGCAGATCCATCAGTTTCAGTTCACTGTCATCACTGACCTGGTAGCTTCGCGCTAACATTGCAAAAGACAGTGTTTCTCCCGTGTCTGATAGGAACTCCCATCCGATATCGGCATTTTCAACTGGTTCGTTGGTGTTTTCATCTGTTGAAAACACAAATGGAAATAAATGGATTGGTCTAGATCCGTTATTAAACTAGTTGCTACTTGAGAAGTCAGAGCAACTTTTGCAAAAGTGATGAAAAATGGGGGAAAATTTAGCGGTGTACACAAGAACAAACTGACGGTGGCGTTGTTAGTTAAATGTAACTGGTAGAATGTGTGCCTCTTTGAGTCGCAGATTCCCCTTGATCCTGTGTGCAGGTATTTAGTTTAGTTTCCCTTCCAGCAGAGAAGTAAAAACACTTCATGTAGATTCAGTGACTAAAATGGCTCCGCTACAACGATAAGTAATAGTGCCTAGCATAAGAGTTGCTCCAAGTTCAAATCCAGGGCTTGCACATCGGTTTCTTGATTACATCTCAACCGGTTCTGTTGGATGCTCATGAGCTGCCTCGTTTTCAATTTTCATGCATCTACTAGAAACTGTAGAAAGTGACATTCCATTCAACCAGACTTTTCGACTATCAAACAAACCAAATTAAGGTAACTAGTTCTCTTGCGTGAATCCAGATAAAGCCTTCCAGAAATGCTCGTTTCTGTTGTGCCTACAGAAAGGCAAACTCTTGGTATTAAAGGTATTCATGATGTAAAGTTGCTGCCAGAAAACGTCATTCTGTGGCAATCAACTTACCCAAAACAGTACATGTTAGATGTACGTCTGTTCCGGGTATTGTATTCACTTGGCCTCGTTCGTCCAAGCCTTTGATACGGATTCTCACAGGGTATTCTTTTTCAGGAGTGACTGGTTCGCCAGGGGCATGGGGCTCCACAATAAGTTTGTCTATGAGGCAAATAAAGGAAGTCGGCGCATGAAATAACATTGTTGATTGGCTACGTAAACACCACTACCACTACTTTGGAGACATATATATCAACCACACATACACCACTGAAGTCCCTCTGTGCAATGCAGGTTTCGTATGCGCCAGAAACAAAAGTTTTCATCCGGTTTTCTGCTCCTATTTTGTCTAATAGTCTCGGTTCCGTTTGTAATGTATTGAGGAAAACAAGTGACTGGAATTCAGCTGGATTTTACCTAGTCAGTCCAGCCGATCTCGCCAACCTGAATGCGTAGATAGTGGCTGTTTCTCACGGTATATGAATGCTTGCGGGTGGGAAACTAACACTCCACAGAGTATACCGCCGTCTGTCTGGCTGTCTAAAGTTCAAGTGAAGCTGTCATGTTTGGCACTGCGAATGCAGCACCACGGGTTCTCCGGTCGTGGACAAAGATTTTCTTGTATTGTCCTCACTTGACAGAGCCCTACTCATACGGTTGTCAAAATCTCTTCAACAGCCCGCGACCAGGTTTATCATTCTTGGGTCTTATCAGAATGGGCGCAATCCCCGGGTTTCCGTCAACTTTATGTTCCACTTGAACGCACACTGTACGAAATTTGTGGAGTGAACTTAGTTACATCCGAATTTAGTCTTAAATGGAGATTCAACTGAAACTTAGCTGAATCTCCTCCATTATGATATTCTTCAACTGAATGTACTGCACAAGGGCCAACGCGTGTGGTCTATTATTTGAACATTATTCATACATTTGAGCGTCCCGTTGTAACCAAATACGTATACAAATGAGTGATACCCTTATTGTTCAAACTCGTTCAATTGGTTTACATATTGGTATAAGGTATAAGTAAGTTGGTCCTGCTAAAAATGATCGCATCGGAGTAGCTTGGGCTACAGAATGGGTAGCAGGCGCAACTCAATCTCAGAGATTTGATACGAGGGACCTGAGACACGGGAAAATTGTGTTATTTATCTGGACGGAGGCTCTACTCAATTCTCCCGGTGAATGTGTAGCTACCCCGTCACCCACATACATGACCGTTCAGCTCACAGTCACTCACCGGATCACGAGACTTTTTTTATACCCACAAACCACGCCACATCAAGGTGACTCATCGGACGTCGAGTATCTGCACCGCACCGAGCGTAGCAACTACTCATGTGCTGACACGCCCACGTACACGCAAACGGACCTATATATAGGGAAACCGAACACAGTCAGCACATACAGATTCGCGCGCGCTCAGGGAGCAGGATGTCAACCACTCCACAAGTGCACGGACAACCACGGAACACACGTAGCAGCCATACTGCGGAAAAAACACGTTCCCGCCGTCCGGACTTTCACCAAGGAACTCTCACAGATGATAAGTTCCTCTTTTGACTTACTCCCATTTTGCATTGTATTTATTTATATACGTGTGGCATCTCACCATCGTCAAATATACTAAAAACTTTTATTAATGCATATACCTTCTGGATTGTATTATGGCCATCATCAACAGTGCACTAATAAGTGCAAAACAGTTAAATTGTGCAAAAACTTAAAGGTATTTGTAGAACTTGCCCGGATCACATGCAGCTCCATGGGGTCCGATCAAAAAGTATTCACTGCTATACTGTGCAATCTTGTACTTGGTTGATAAAATCAAACAGCGGCCAACTAGCGGAACTTTCACCTCTTTCATTTCGTTCAGATAGAGTCGATTGCCCTGCTGTTTCACTTGTTTAGCAACTAGGTTGACCGGAGGCATCTGCTGTCCCAGTTTGTGTCTGATTTCCCATGCGTAATACAGATCATCAAGGGCAATCCGTGTATCTGTGGGGAGGTGACGGAATGATCAGGATAATTCGGATCAGCTAAGCGCACGTGCTGGAGAAAGTAACAGATAGCGTATATGACGACATTTTTCCTTTGAGGAAAAAACTAGACTAACGCCCTGCATGTTGTTACCACCAAACGGTCCTGCCACACAACGTAAGACCAAACATAGGCGAGTTTGATAGAGAATCGTACACTATGACATTCAGAGTTCTAACACAAGGCAAGCGGTCAACACAATTTTCGAGAGCTAGACAAAACAACTTACCATTAGGACGGCACATCAAGACTGCAGTACCAGCTTCCTTTAACGGTAGGTTCCCACACTTGTTCAAACCATCCACAACCGGGTAGATCATTGGAAAGTCTTCAGCAGGTTTGACTAGTGGAAACAATGGTAGTGAAATGCGTTTTTGGTAATGGAGTAGGTAAAGCCGGATTTTTCACTGATATCAGCTACAGTCACCACAGATCACATCAAACGTGGGATTCTGATGTGCTTGATTTCACACTAGACCCTTCCTAAGCGTTTTTGTTAAAAACAGAAGTGTCTTATCACAGATTGCAAGTGAAGTCAATCGATAACAGTCCGTGTGACCATAAAGTCCGTGATCAATTCGGATACTCACCTGGAGGTTCGGGTTCACCTGGCTTCAGTGGGATCACATCCACAAAATCGGATCCGTACCTCACGCGTTTCTTTTCCAAGTCGATTCCGCCTTTGCCGTCCGGCTTGGCAACCATTTCTTCGCGCTCTACAACCATACGGAACCTGATTGGAGGTCCCTCAGTTGGTCCACGCATCCCATTCAGTTTGATCACACCATCTCTCCCGTGGACTGAAATCTTGTCTGCCAGTTGGCTGAATGGAGCTGACTGGCCATTGTCGAACTGAGTTTCAATGCCAACGTTTGTAACCGCAGGGTCATCTCGAATAGACTTAATCTCACCACTCACTGTGTCTGTGCCAGAAGAAAATCAAAAGTAACATTAAACATACTACAAATCGTCCCAGCGACTAGTACTTGGTATTGGGCTGGGAATAACAAGCACAAAGCTGTTCGGCTGACACATCTGTACTGAACAATCCTGGGCATAGCGATGCCGTGTAAACAGAGCTTGACATGAAATCAAGGTTGAGCTGAAAGACAAATGCCAAGGAGCTTTGGCTGTCTTCAACAGAGTGATAGTGAGAGTAAGATTAAAGTCTATGGTGTGGCAGTGATTAAAAATTCGAGACTGAAGACATCGGAAACAAGCGATGGTTATGTGGTCCACCTTATGGAGTTTGAGATCAGTTGAGAAGAGTGTTTAAAATGTGGACAACTTAGGGCTGCAACATGACCGTGTAGCGGAGGAGTCATTGAGAGGGAGAACCCTTCAGGGTGACAATGGTAAGTTTCTCCACCTCGGGAGATGAGACCTTCTCCGATAAAAGAATACAGCAGTAATAAGCGCTACAAAGAATAAAAAGTTCATTTAAGGTGATCATCGGAATCTGTGGTGCCTTTCCAGAGATTCCTACCAAATCCCCAGCGGTAGTAAGCTCATATATGACTCAGTTGCCGCGAAATTCATGTACTGCTTCTTGTTATGAATAATGAGATTAGATAACTAGGTTCATTTTTTGTAGATAACTAGAAAATAATGGAAAAAAAGCTGTACCAGGTAAGAAGCAGAGGAGACAGGATTTTAGTGGAGCGAAATAGAACAATATGTCCATCATGGTATATCCGCTCCTGCTCGTCTGTCCATTCTTTGGAGCGTGTTAGCATTGTCAACAACAGCGGACTAACCTTTGAGCTTCACGTCCAGCGTATGATCCTGACCTTCCGTTGCCAGCAAACGACCGGAGTCATCAAGTCCGTCAATCAAAACGGTGTACTTTCGCCTATCGCCTTCTGTTGGTATAGAATGGAAGAGGTGGACAGAGGTACGGAAAATAGCCAGTATTCAGTGACTCCAGTGTGAGTGATGCACAAAATCAAGACGGGATTTTATAACCTCTTCTAGGAAGACAAAACAAAAATCTTATAAACAGGTGAGCGGTTTTAATAGCCATTCTTGCTAGTACGGATATCACATTAGGGTTTAGCTTTTAATTGAATTATATCGACTTTTAATACTGGCGGTCTGAATTTTTTCAGAAGAGTTGAAATAGTTTATTGATTTTCTTGTCCAACTTAAGGAACTTTAGCTTGCTTTTTACAAATCCTATATTTAGTAGTCAGGTAATCACTCTTCATTTATATGTACTATATAGACGACACTGCAGAGTAATTTACCGTTGTACTAGTGGAGAAATCCGCAAACACATACATTTTGTCCCAGAATTTACACTTCCTTTTAAAGAGTCCTCATTGCGAGGAATCCCAAATACGGTGAGGTGTACGCATAGATAGCCACGATTCTATGCTTGTCTACTGGTACATAGTAAAGGATACCAAGTCATTGGAGCTCGGATGCTTCATTTTTGTGCTAGTAACCGACTTTATTAAACTTTGATCTCATGTCACTTTAAAATTTGCTAAGGCACGGACCTTCGACGGACAGCTGATGTCCTCACACCCTTTAGCCCTATTCAAACCAACCCAGTGCTACTGTGATTGTACGAGGAGAGTTTTAAACGATATGGACCTCACAAAAGATGCGACAGGTATGGCGTAGATCTTTTAGCCACGGAGAAAAGTTGGAACTGACTGGTTGCCATGATCAGTCCCACTGTCTGAAGACAAGTTGCTGTCAACGGAGTAAGCCGAGCTAAGTCCTCTTTCGATAAAGATGAGCATCAGAAATGGACGAAGTGACATTACGGCCTTTCACCTCCTTCAATACTGTTGAACGTTTGTTGGGTAACTAATACGAATGACGGGACATTTGACATCGATTCCCAAAGTGCAGCCCTATGTCATCTGTGAGTAATGGCTGCTCTGGAGTGAACGAAGCAAGAATAATGGTTATCCACTTAGAATAACCATCATAGAGCGATTCGAGATTGTCGAGACCTATTCATGGCAATTCAAATGGTATTTTTTCTAAAAAAAGGCAACCACCAGGTAGTTGTCCGGTCTTGGTACAGAGGTTTCCAAAACATATTATTGGAAGAAGAATTAGGAACTGAGAGTCTCGTGCTAGTGAACGAAAGTTCTTGAAAGTTCTCGAAAGTTCTTGAGTTATTGATTGGCGCACTCACCTATTGGGTAATCCTCTGGGCCTTGGTATTCGTATCTCTTGCTTTCCGGTGTTTTGGGTGTAACGTGGAACTCGAAGAATCGGGAGGAGGTTTCAGCGCCCGGTGGCAGGAGTCCCAGGCTCTCTGGCTGAGCTCCCTCTTCTGTGTCGTTCTTCACAACACATCGGGCCCTCAGACCAGCTGATTTGAGGTTTATCTCAATCACTGTTAACTGGTTGCCCTCTTGACCGTTGACCATCACCGCCTTTTGAGCCAATGCCGTGGTGCTCACAGAGGAACCATCACGGGTTTGTATCTCCCATCTGTACGATAAACCCTCAACCGGTAGAAGAGTCTTCACATCTGGTGGACAAATGGTTAGAATATCAGCATGATTTTAACCCTACATGTTGATAAGAATAACCAAACAGACGATCTGGCTCATCAAGGAGAGTGAATGCCTATTGTATAGTCAACCTATCCAAGGAGGGTAATTGTGGTTTAGACAAGATTACTCGGTGATATCTGAGATACAGTATTCGCCCGATTCATGATTTAGCTCGGCAGCCTTACGGGAGAAAACTTAGCAACCAGGTACCGGTTTTCGACGCTAAATGTTCGTTGAGTTCAGTCTTGTCTACTAATTTGAGCTCACACAACGATGTTTAACGAATGGGGACCAGTAGGAAGGAGTTTGTCCGAATCACTTCTGTCTTATACAGCTATTTTCGCCATCCCATTGCAAGTCAACTAAGTGTCAAAAATCCGGTTTTAAGGTTTGTTGGCTCTAGAATGGGCCTCAAGAAGCGCTCTGATTTGAAGAAAAAGCCCCTCTTCGTTATCGGTAGTTGAACGTGCATATAGGGTATACGCAAGTGTCTTTCACTGGTGCAATGAGATCTACACCATGTCTTGCTGTCGAGTGCTCCGTAGCACTGGGTTCGTGATCACAACAACAAAGCGATCAATCTGTTTCATCTAAGTTCTGCCAAAGGCACTTCATACAAGACCACAAATAGATGAAGCTTTGTTTTCCTTACATGCATTTTACGTATCCCTCAATAGGTCAGAAAAGTGGTGCAAGCAAATTGAATTGGTCTTCTCCTTATCACTCACAGTCTATTGTGCAAAAGGGAGAATGCCAGAATTCCAACCTAGGGAGTTTGAAGTTTGAAGTGAAGTAACATGCAGATAGGGAGATATCAGTATCATCGGTCAGGAGTTTTGAGGGGCCACGTGAATCACGTTAAGGTTGTCCAGGTTACAACACCTACTTCCCCTAATGGCGTTAGTTTTAAGAGTATCTGAGTGGTCAAGAGTATTACTCACCAACAGCCTGACATGTCAGCGTAACTGTATCGCCTTCCTTCGCGGTGACCAATCCGCGTTCCACACCATCCACATTGACAGCGATTTTCCGGTCTGAATGAGAAAGCATAAACACGTAACCCCTGTAAAGCTTTACTGAACTGTGACTTATTTACATGGGCATAACAAACTATTGTCAGTTTTTTGGGCCACTCATTGTTTCCCACACCTACTAGCGGTCTTGACAACGGCATAATTAACAGCAACTGTAAGTGATCTCAAGCATTTACAGAATAAATTATACCGGTAATTTATTCGGTACCATCTCATGACTACTTCCTGGTCTAGTTCACAGTGCCCATGACTAGCGATCAGCTACGTTACCTACACTCATCAATCGGAAATGACCTCACGAACGTCTTCCAATGGCAGTATAATGGCCCAGACCACCAGACAGCTCCGAAACAGTTGTATTTCATTATCCACAGCATGCAGCCTGTAATACAAGCGCAGCTAAGTTTATGGGGGAAAACTCTATGAGTAATGAGTTTTACTGGAAATCCCATGGATGATGATTGTGTCCATCGAACACTAATTCCTTTACTTTAACTTCTGCTTTGCTTTATAGCCGATTTGCTACCTTGCGATTCACTTCCCGATTGAGTGCGTGCTAATGAACTCCACCTGAAGCGAAAAAATTAAGCAAACAGTTGCGAAACAAAGTGTACTTCTATCCCATCTTCACTTGCTTCGCGTTTGCAACCCACATTCATTGCAACACATTTGTAACCCACTTCATTCCCAAATGAAGTGGAAAAATAAATTTACCGCTGATTCACTGCAGGAATCAAAATGTGCAGATAATGAACTATTTCTGAATACTTTGCGTCCTCCTGCCCACTAGTTTGATTTCCATATGATTTTCAAGTGTTTTTCTGTCTTCCCATTCCATCCAATGCGAACTTCAAATGGTGATTTATATGGTTAGCTGTTACTGATTGTGTATTCGTGTTTATACCGCATCTGAAATGACACTGTTTCAAAAACCAAACCTCCGGTCCCTACTACCCGATGCACTGTTTTTCATTGCCCTGTTGTCTGCGTTAGTACTGATGTATGGGCTGCCCAGTGTTCCATGTGCAGATGTCCCTGCCGAACACCCGGCCTATGTGAACAGCTGCGAAAACCATCTCTGTGGGATATGTCGTGCTGTCATGATCTCTATAGTTAGAATACACTTGATTGTGAGACCTTACCAGCTGTGGAATTTAGACGTTTGCTTCCGTTTACACAGTAATATGCAGCAAAAGTTTTCAAAGGCAACATTTTCCACGGAACCAGACAACCATAGATGTTTTGCTTTGTACTCATGGGGTGAAAATATTTTCGGTCTCTGGATGGTTTCTGGAATATATACGAGAGATTCAGCTGAGATTCACTTGAGTCACCGTGAAATCCAAATTAGTATGCGCATGAGTGTACTTCACTTATTTGCAGTTTCAGTGGCAGATATAGGGTGGCTTCAGCTCATTACAGCGGAATCGGATATGAAGTTAGCATGAGCGACGGAACATCATTCACCGAATTCAAACTTGCGGGAAATGTTGATAATTGAGTATTTATAATCAAGTTGACAATCTCAGTGAACAAACCGCATAGTAAATGTGATAAACTAATGCGGGTGGCTGTTGACAGCCACAGTCTGAGTGCAACAGTGGGATACTGTTTAACACTAATTACACAAATGGTGGATGGTGTATTTAACTGATGAAGCGTGTGCACACTCTATTGAACATACCATCTGTATTTAGGGGATCTGGAGGAATGAACGGCGTTGGATAGTCTCTCTTTGAATCAATTAGGATAAATGGTTCGGACTGATAAACATTGATTCGATGGGGTTCTGTTAGATTGCCTGCCAATTTTTGGTAGAGCACTATGCAGCGACCTTCAAACGGTCCATCATCCTTCAGATTTTCCGGTATTGACAGACGTTTACCATGAGGTCTCAAAGTCAGTTCGGCTCCTCGGCTGTCGACGATGTCAAAGTAGAATGCTGGCCAAATTCGTTCTCCAGAAGGTGTGGTAAACACCCATTCATATGACACATTATCTAATCGCTGTCCCGTTTTTGCATCTATTAGCGAAAAAAGATTAGATAATGCAATCCCATGAGAGGAGCAACTCATGAACAAAGGATTCATTCAAAGCTAAGTATTTTTCTTCGATCTAGGTTAACTTATTTATGAAAAACCAGAAGCATGCGAGCTCACAGCTACATTGTTGTCATCCCCAGCTCGACACGACCTTGACTAGAGCTCATTGCAGAAGTTATGGCATTACACTTAATCAATCAAGGAAGAAAGTGGTAATAATCGTCATCATAAGAAAATCACACTCAGTTACACCATAATTTCGATTCAATGAAGCATCCAATTTCAACCCTCCCAGTCTTTCTACAAAAGTAGTAAAATTAACTAGCCAGGTGGAAGAACATCAACGAATTGATCCAGTGAACCGAAGCTACTAACGTATCGATAAAAGAGCTTAGGTTGTCGGCAAAGCAACTCACCATATGCAGCACAAATGTACTTGCGCTCATCGTCGGCTCCTATCTCCTTGACTTGAACCCGTACTCGGCCATCCGAACCTGAATAATATAAAAGGGTAGTTTTTAAATGGTAAACGTTTGGGTCGGTGTTGCTCTATATTAGGAGCATGACAGAAGCAATGTATGAAACTATCGATTCCAGTAGTTCCAGCTGTAAAACCGGAGTTATGCGAAATAGATAGAACCGCGAATCCAATAAATTGGGCCACAAGGACCATAAAAAATCACCCTGAATACATTTAGGATCAGTTCACATTTGAAACTTCCACGTCACCTCTCAGAATATCCTAGCTATATCTACTTCTACTAGGGGAGTTCCGTGGAGGATCATTCGGATGCCGTATAATACAGCATCTCCAGTCTGTGGTATTTTTGGACTGAGTGACAATTACAAGCAGATCATCCCATATCCCCCCGAACGCTGACTGACCATATCGCCACGTTGCCTGGTTACGTTCATAATGGTAAAAGACAGGCATCCACAGGAACGCATGTCCACATGCAGATGTCTTAGGCATCTGTATTGCTCATCAGATCTAGTAAGGGTGGAAGAACTGCGTACGGCTTTGTTGTTGATAGGATAAAAATCTGAGTTCAAATTACCTTCACTACTGTCTGAAGTACATCAGCATTTGTATCTTTTCCAATTGGTGTAACGACTGTCCTAAGCTTGTGAATATTTGTCTTCAAATTGGACTTTCACAGGTTGTCCGATTTTCGTCAAAATCCGCTGAACAGCTGGCGTGTTATCGCACCTAATCTGCAGCAATTTGGTAACCAGTGTGCGAATTTCACGGGACTACTAGGGTGCGCGCAGCAGAATGCGTTCCGACCGGCGAACTGGGCGCAAATGGGTACGCTGTAGCATCCCAGTCCAGGTTCAGCGGCCCTTCGTCCATGCCCTAGATTGTGGATGGGGGGGGGCTGTTCACGTGTTTCTATCATGGGTCCGACCAATATAAACATGGCTTCAAGCGTTGCGAACGCCGCCCACCCTAACGATGCATTGGTATGGTGTCAGTGCTGTTACTAGGCTATACAAGTTCAGGGCTTGCGAGGCGGACATAGCAACCAGAGGCGTGGCCAGGCTTTGGGCCTAGCGTTGGAGAGCTATGCGTACCGGAGGTCTCCGATCTGATCTGACGACGGCGAAGCTACGACGATCTCAGCACCGACGAAGTAGGCTTTTCAACGAGCGCACAGTCACGGAAAATGTACTCCGAAAGTGCAACTATTCGTACCTTTCTAACAAAACTGATGAAAAACATTTTACATATTTTCGGATTGTCCGTGAACACTTTTCTCGCAGTTGGAAAATATCATTTACAAGCAGTTTTTTGTCGTATTCTTAATTCGCTAGTACAGTATACTGTCCTGAAGCTACCCAGCCATAGGGATTGACGCTGATCTGGCACTTGAGCACTCCACTCAGATCATGTCCTTGGTCAGATATAGCTTTCAAGCTCGTGTCTCACGAACGGAATCTAACAAATTTACATCCCCCGGTATGGCCAAGAATATGCACTGTTGATGAGCTCTAATAAAAGCGGAACTCGAATCCGGTGTCTCCCCCCCCCTTTGGTGTAGACTCACCAGAATGACTGTGCCAGGACAGGAGGACGACTGTTCAAACGAGAGTCATATGAGTGTGCATTCTACGAAATCCCGCAATCACCCTGTATGTATATCACTCCTTTGGTTCTATGCGTGTCAAAGGGAACGCCTGGCAGTAGGCTTACTGCGGCTCTGTGAATTATGTTCGTAACACCGGCTCGTATGAAATAAAAATCTAGTGGATTTTTAGTGGCCCCACCGCGCATCCGCGCACCACCGTTGGGTCTGGGATCAAGTCCAATGGATGTG
The DNA here is from genome assembly GCF_000715545.1 of Opisthorchis viverrini. Taxonomy (NCBI): domain Eukaryota; kingdom Metazoa; phylum Platyhelminthes; class Trematoda; order Opisthorchiida; family Opisthorchiidae; genus Opisthorchis; species Opisthorchis viverrini. The sequence goes on from NW_008751660.1 coordinate 4,087,845, forward strand.
TGAGCTATCACTGGACTTTGTCATATGAGGTTTGCAATACTTTTGTCCCCTCCTACTCTTAGCCTTATGACCAAAGCGTGCTTGAGCAACAACAAAAAAACGCTTGCCTCTGAGTCGGAATCATTGTAGGAGACATACTGCGGGCATTGTCATACTATTAGGAGAAATTTTAATTTCTCACACTAGTTCCTTGCATCCCTAAATAAATTTCCCCTTTTTTGCATGGTAAGTGAATTCACACAGGAAACTGATTACTATCACTCGGTCTAATTAGTTAAGCAACAAACAGAAACACTTATGGTATTATCGCCACGATAACACCATTTATCTGATCGTGATAAATGGAGTGAAAAGACCGGGATGTGATAATGAATGAAGATATTGCTGCAAAGCCAAATATAGAAGTCATGATGGTATAGCTGACCGAAAAAAAACGCACCTGTCTTTGGCGTTACTATTGGGAAGTAGTCGGAATAGTAGTATGTGAGACCATCAAAAAACCAAGCCCGTCCCCGGAGTCCTTCGATGGCATCGCTACGAAGGCCCTGAAGAGTTAGCTCATTGCGATCAATCCGTGTCTCTCTGAAGATGTCTCCCGGATTTCCAATGAAACCACTTGGGTACACTGGAAGTTGCCAACCGACAGCTTGAGCCGGTCCGAGACTTTCAACTAAAGTATCGGTTTCTACATCTAGCGAGCAGATTAAGGGAACAAAGAAGAAGCATAAACTGACTACGGATTGACTAATGATGTACTGAGTAAGTGAGTGAAACACTAGCCAAAGGACGATGAAATACTGAACTAATGTTTTCTCGAACATTCCTTCAAAGTTCTGTCGTTTCTCCTAGAATGACAGAGTAATATGAACAGTTCATCATGTCTATAAAGAAGCTAGAATTCGTTTCTAGTTAACCAAGGTTGAGAGAAACCAACAAGGAGCCGACTGAAGAGAACCACTGTATACAACTAACTGCTTTTGCTTTGTTTACAAACAAACTAGCTTACCTCGAATAACGCATTTTAGCTTGATATCCTTGCCTTGTTCAGCGTATAAAGCTCCGTATTCATCCAGACCTTCAAAATTGAGTTCGTATCGATTTTGTGGAACTACAGGAAAAACATATGAAGTCAGTATTTAATGAGAGAGACCAGCTGGAAAAACCTGAGTCATGAATTTATAAGGAAGGTTCCTTCGTTGAAGTTATTCAGACCCATTTCTTTTAATGTTTGGGCAACATACCATCTACATCGTCTGGTACTGCTTGTTCTTTGGGTGGAACGTTGATTAGGAAAAACGGGCTGGCAACGCGGGTCCCCTTGACAGTGTCCCCAACTGGAATGGCTGACCGATCTTTCGGTATCAGTTCCACCACACAACGTGATTTCGTTGGCTGGGTTTCCGACTGAGCTCGCAGGTCGGTGACGTGCATCTGACCGCTGCTCGAGTCTATCTGGATTCTCCCAGCAACTTGTCCGGACCCGGCAGTTTGACCATCTATTTGCTGAAACTCCCAACCGTAGATTACGTCAAAGTCCGCCTGATCCGCGATCGCCTCCTTTGTTGTAGAATCTGAAAAATGTAGTAATGTGGAAAATCATCTCGTCTATGTTTATCGCAGTCACTGTAAGCTTCTTAATGTAAATTTAGCATCACTGTTTGTCTTGTTCACAACATAGCTCGGGTAGTAACTACACATAACTGACTAGTGCCAGTATTCAAAGTTCTTATCTGATCATTGAAGATAACCCAGGACGGCTGAGTTCACAAACTAACAAATTTCACAAGTAATTCTATTTACAAAACAGCTGAACTGCACCGTCGTCTACAGGCGTATTCATTGTCCTGTAAGCGAACTATGTTTCACGCAGTGCTTTGATTGAGGGCCCTTTCGTGATTTGGTAATAATTGAAAATATCAAAAACACCCGAGAGCTGCTCTCGTAGATTACGACTGTCCCAACCTCAGGGTGTTCGCACCACATCAGCCACCTATAAGAGCGAGATGAATGAATCCTAACTGTTATAGTAAATGATCATTAAAGGGAATAATAGGGGCAAAGACACTACCAGGGTCTAATCTTGGGAGTTGCCCTCTGACTGTGCTACTAGTAATGTGCAACCGGAAGTTTTTTGTTATCACTACTTCACACGGGTTCGCTTCCGCAATCCTCTATGGGATGTTCGTAAACAAGTTTACCGCTTAATAAAGTGTTTATTTATAATAGTGGACCGATAAATTTCCTAATTCATTTATTCGAACCTATTGGCGTATTTTTGATTAAAATTGCCATGCTTTGCAGGCTTTTGTTTCGTAGGATTCTGACAAGGCTCATATCCATACTTCATATGATTTTCAGACGACTTGCAAGCATAATGTTGTGAAGCGCAACTTAACCAACAAGGTAAATAATTGAAAATGCAACTCACTGAGGACTCGACATTTCAACTGAGCAGAGGCCCCAGGGGAAGCAGTGAGGTGGCCTTTTTCGTCCAATCCACTGACTTCTACAATCACACCTGTGGTCTCGTCATCCGCAGTTGCTGGAATAAAAAGCAATCAGGAAATTCCCCTGGTCGAGCAGGCTGGTGGAATTAGGCTAAGATACCTTCGCTGATAAGACAGCGTGAGTCATAACACTGACGAAACACTTGTCGTAAGGCAGAAACAACCCGAGGAAGCAACGACGGGTGAAGGTTAGTTTGTTACTGAAGAAAGAACAGGAACTTTGTACTTGCTTAAAGAGTAGGGGGGGGGTACTTGAAACAGAAATTGCCC
>NW_008751660.1:4090737-4155651 GCF_000715545.1 Opisthorchis viverrini
AGGAAGCAACGACGGGTGAAGGTTAGTTTGTTACTGAAGAAAGAACAGGAACTTTGTACTTGCTTAAAGAGGGGGGGGGGGGGTACCTAGAAACCGAAATTGCCCTGCAAAGCTTTAAAACAGCTTGACGCTTTCCTTCGAGGTGTTTGCACTGTCCGTCACTTGTAAAGCTGAGGGAGTTTACTGTACCCGGAATTAAGCCTAGCTTCACATCCCACGTGGCGCTCCCATCATGGTTTGAGCAACGTGGTTGAAATTGTCAGCTGTTCAACTGATGAAGGGTTTTGGCTGGTTTCAACTATAATACGTGTATGCAATTCTGATTCACATTATTCATGTAGTGCATCTGTGACACCAGCCGCGCAACGCTATCTGGAATTTCTTAGGTTGTCTGAGCTCCAATATATCAAGAATAAAATCTCCTTTGCTGACACTCGCAGTTTTACTGTTACCTACCTCAGCGAGACGTTGCTACTTTAGAATGAAAGCAAAGAAGATCTTCGTGGTCTTTTATGCTTCTGCATTGATCTGTGGACACCTCACCCTCTTGGCCGATGTTATTCTGACTTGATCCATAGGATCTGCTCGATGGAAGCTCAGGTTTGAAAATCGGTTAAATAGTTATGTTAAACGACCTTTCCACCCATGTATTATTAAGCACGTGCTAATAAAATAAGCCTAAGCCGTGTTTTGCTGCTTCTTGTGGTCTTATCAGTAGGTTTAGAAAAGCATCGGACTATGGATAGTAACTGATTTTGATCTTACCTGGAACAGTGGGTGAAGTGTAGTCTCGAACACCAAGTCCACTGTCATCAGTGACATCGAATCGGAAGTATGGTGAGTGATAGACTTCCACTCTAGCTGGTTGGTCCTCAACTGCTTCGCCCGTAACTCGAACGGTGCAACGACCTTTGATAGCACTTGTCTGTCGCAACCCCTTTAGGACCACTTTGTTGCCTTCTAATTCAAGTGACCCCAAATTTGGTTGCATCAGGCTAGCAGTATCCACAGGATTTCCGTCCAGACGAATAAACTCCCATGAGTACTCAGCGTTTGGAATCTCTATGGGACCGTCCACACCATCTGGAATTTAATTTGCAGCATGAAATAGAGCACCCAGTATGCGGCTGATTTAACTGCGTATTAGTTTTATCACCTGATTCAGTAGTTGAAAACTGAGTAAAAAACCAAAGTTCAGACAGATAGAGCAAGTTACTTACCCATTAAGCTCCACTGTTATCAGCCGTTTTTTAAAGTATGTAAAAGTGTATGCCGTAGAGGAGGTTGAAACTGGAGGTATTATTATTACTCAACCTAATTGTTTGCATATATACTTTCTTCCCCTAGGAGATCTCTAGAAATCACACCAAGCTTTCCTAGGATTATCCCGGGCGTGAATTGAGCATTTATCGAAGCTAATCTAGGGACATTGTCGTCTCTTGATATGCGCTCAACACGGTGCACCCATTTCCAGTTATCGGGGCACCCATTGGATATGTTGCATAGACGCATGCGCACGCAGCTGTCACTCGGATTTTGATGGACGAGTGAGAGTAGATGACCTTCAAAAGCGAGGGACTAGGAAAAGCGCAAAATCCGTGTGACTAGTCAGTTAATCAAGTAGTCCTCGTCAGGTAGAACCTGACAAAAACGGATGACGATTCAGCCGAAAATTTGGTAGCGGTAACGAATAGGCATTGAAGCAGTGTTTGTTTTGGCGATTGACCTTTGCAAAAGTTTGCATACGATCAGCAAATTAGTGAAGCTGAAATCAGTCCCACAGATTCCAGAGTTGCACACCCGTAGCAGTACTGTGACTAGCCTCTGTGACTTAAACGTCCTCGATTCGTGCAGTGTGATTACGCTGTAACAAAGACGTGCTCAGACTGAGCCCAAGTTATGTGTAGTTATCCTTGCCACTAATTATGTTTAAAATGCATTCCAATAGATAGACGATAACTCCACCGACCCTTTGAGATTCTTCGGAAACAGCGCAGCTTATTGAGACGTACATCAGGTGCTATAGGTGTGCACATTTTGCAAAACTTTTCATTTGGAATTTCTGCAATTTCACTTGTCATACAAAATTTCGTGATGCCTCTGAAGTCCCATATCGACTATCGAAGTTTTCAAAAGCTTTAACACCACTTTAAGGCAAAAGATTCCTAAACGGTAAAATGACCTGCTCAACTTTTCAACCGGGTTATGATCACCAAAGCGGTCTTTATCCAGCAATGAACTACACTTCATACTCTTCCAAAGAACACCCTGTGGAGATAAATCACTCCCTACCAGTCACCATCCTCCGGAGACAGAACAATTCCCAATGAAGTTATCCCGATAGAAGATTACCATTTTCGGAGCTCCGTCCAGCCTAAGCTAAATGAGGTGATCTCTGATGATGGATGTTTCAAATGGAGATGGTTATATTACTCCGAGTAAGAAAGTGTTCAGCACGGTTGTGCCTGCCAATAACGGTGTATTTCCGTAACAATGAAGAGACTAGCTGACATGGATGGCGGTTAATCTGAACCGATAAAGTAAATTAATCGGAAAAAATAATGATCATGCAATTAGGCTGCGAGTGGATCAGTTAGTCTACAATTCGGTAGAGACAGACACAAAATGCCTAACCGCCTCATTAAGAAAATTGATTTAAAACGGTTTAATTCTATCGCTCCTATCTCGAAATATACTCTCAGTTGCACAACAGTTTGATCCCGAAAGCAGACTCGACAGAATACAGCTGAATCTCCCGCTTAGGATGGTCCACTTCAACTGAATGTACAGCTGAATTCGATTGAGTCCTTCACCGAAGCCAAATTCAATATCCGTTCAGGTTGGGCTCAAATGGAACAGTAAAATTGACAGAAATCGAGGTCTGTGCCTACCTGCTGAGCCCCAAGAAGCGTGAAGTCGGTCGTGAACTGTCAAAGTTTTCAGCAAGCTAGTGTGTTTCGCTCAGACATTTATTTTGCTTGTTGATTTTCTGTGATACTTTGTACCGCGGCAATATATTCACCAGTTTTTGCCATGCTATAAGTGATTGTCACTATCGTCTCCGTGCTATTTGTTTCTCTGTTTTAGCGAGGCATCTTTGTGGAAACTTGAGCTGTGAGGACAGATAGAACTCATTGGTCCAAATGATAATGTTTCAGCCAGAATATTGATGAAGAAAATGGGGTGTTCTAGCGGCAAGGATGAACTGTTCAGAACTCCGTTGAGTCAGAGGGTAATTTGATTGACTAAATTCATTGGCACAGTAAGGTGCTTTTGGGCATAGGGACACAATAGTGCACAGTGCAGGGGCACAGATGAAGAAATCTGTTAGCAGAACACACCTCGGGACAACTGGAAGTTATAGTGTTGCTTTACGTCCCAGCCTTGTTCCGGTTGGGATAGAAAGCGTATGACATTAGGTCTGAGAGAACGCCTTTATGTATTTCCGCCTATATTTCCGCAGAATGATAGAGAAAATAACAATAGTGAAAATGACTTACGTGTGGTCACACACTCCAATGTCCTAAGTGAGCCTTCACTGGCGGACAATGTGCCACGATCGTCCAAGCCCGTTACCTTGACAATGACTCTATTTCGTTCGTCTGAAATAATAGTGATACAAGAAACTAGTGTCTGTTGACCGTCAATTTGAGCTTTTAAAGCGGAAAGTGCTATCGTGTACATATTCTAGCTGTTTGTTCTTAAACCTTTCTGTCAAACAAAATATACCGGCTTTCGCTGTGGTAGTATATCAGCGTACATAGTATGCAACTCGGTGCAAAGTTAGAATTAGAAGTGTACTCACCCCTTTTCTCTTGTTCTCCCTTAAAGTCGGGAGTTTCTTTGTCGTGGACGACGTATTCAATAGGTTTTGAGTAGTAAGTGACAGCTTCCGACCTTCTTGTGGCCAGGCATTCGATGAGAGCCGATGGTTCTGGTAGATTGGGTGATCTGCGTGCTCCCTCAAGGAGGAGATAAGTGGCATCTCCGCTACTTGAGAGCCTTGTTTCCACTGTACCACTAGCCAATTGTCCCGGAGTGACTGGCTCACCACGAGTGCCAAGGATTCTCCACCCAAGATAAAACTCGTCTGCATCGAATGTTTTATTTGTAAAGGCATCTGAAATAATAATAATAATAACTAATGTACAGTGACGTTCCCACAAATATTTATTAGATAATGCGTGGGTTGAGTTGACGCTTCCCAGAAACTGAATATGGGATAACACAGAAGTAGACAGACGGGCAAACAGTGTTGATGTACAATCAACATATAACACTGATTTCGTCCAGTTCTCATTTAAAATAGGATCCACCAAATTTTCCCTCCCCAATACGTACGAATATAAAACAAAAGAATAAGCCTGAGGAGTATCGCTATAAGTAAGGTTGAACGTCTCAACTCCAACTCCCCGATTGGCAGTGGAAAGTTTGCAACCGAATCCCGAGCTCAGTGAACCAGTCGACGGCCACCGATACAACCCGGGTTACCGATACTCTCTTGGTTTGTAAGAGGAGAGCTTGAATTCGAGTGCCACCTCATATCTGAGTGTACAACAACAATCTTCCTGCTGCTGTACGTGACAGGAGGTTAGCGTAGTTTAGTGAAACAAACTGGCTCGGTATAGATGGGGCCAGTGCGGTGCATTGTTATGCGCCGATGAAGGATTAAAAAAAAACTGTACAGTCTATGCCAATTTTAAATTCAACACCGGATTGCACGCAGAAGTAAATGCGATGTCACAACTTGGATCACATGTGAATATCTTATTCTAGCACATTGGCATGGTGAGTTATACGGTTACCATTCCCAAAACGAAAGGGCTCCACAAGAGAATCGGACTCTGCCTCTCCTTGGAATGGTTTGCCTTCTGGAGTTATTTCGAATCGTAATCAAAGCGGGTTGTCACTGTGTTCTTTTTAAGACTCGAGATGCCTTTAGTGAGTAGTTTACTGTGCCTCGTATCATGACGTCACCAGCTTTTTTTCAACAGTTCAAAATGGCTGACGCTCCACAAATTAGCAAACAAGGCGTATTGGACAATAAGTTTGTGTAGTGGCTGTTGACACCTGTTTGGGGCACAGAATTTCCTAATATAAAAAAGTAAATAGTTATCTTGCCACAGCGAGACAGCCTGGCTTACTTTATAGTCCAAACTGAATAATGTATTGGAAAGAGTGAAACCGATTACATCTACCAATTTCGTACCCACTATTCGGTTTTCAGGTGACAGCAATAATGCAAAAGTGTTTAATCGCAACTTTCTATGAATCGTTTACACTGCGTGTGCGTACCTGACAGGTGTCACCCTACATCTTTAAAATGGTCTGGGTGTCAAAGATACTCATACGAAGTATAAGCCAAAGTTGAAGTAGATACATATCAAAGACAGAGCTCAACTTCTTGCTGAGTGTTATCTCAGAAAACACGTAGTATTTGACCATTTTCAGGGCGTAATTAGCTTCTCAATTTAAGACCATATGTACATAGGGAACGAAAATGTGTTTGCTACACAATATGCGCACAGTCAGTAGAATGATGTAACCAAACAACTAACTCACCCACGACTACACACGTCAAATTGGCGTTATCTCCTTCAGATAAACTCGCGTGTCCGGTTTCAGTATGTAAGCCGGTGATAAGCATTTTGATCGGTTGTTTGCCGTCTAAAAGTTAGAGGAACGGGAGTAAAGTGTGAGACAATAGGCTTCGCCAAGAAAGTTGTTTCGTTTCTATAAAGCTAGTTCCTGTTTGGGGACTTTTTCAAAGCAAACACTTCTGCCAATCATCTATCCGATATATCTACAATCCTCTACTATCATCTTCATAGTTGCGAACTTCTGTTTCCCATACAGATTTGGAGTAGAAATCTCCTATTGCACTGCTCTCAGTCTAAACTTCAACAATATCGAATAAACCCTGATTACTAGACCCTCTACTTCTATAAAAGCGTGATACCATACAGAATTCGGGCGACCAATGATTCTACAGATTGCTGTCGCCTGCGATGCTTCGTGCTCGCTGGCATATTACAAAGGTATTTTTCGAGTCTCCGATGGACATTCAGCTGGTAACAGTCTACACATGAGTCTCGCACAAAGTATTCCACGTTGCAACACTAGTGACCTGTTTAGAGAGTGAAATAAGTTTGGAGCTCCTTGGCTAATTGGAAACTTGAGCTGATGATAGCGTGGAGACTGTTGAAACGCCTCTGTTCTCTTATTACAGTTGTCAGGTCTATTTGTAGCAAATTTGAGAGCTTAATATGCTACGAATTTTGAGGAAATTTTGGACGAAAAAGGCACTTCCTTTACAGTACGCACAGTATTAGTTGCGGATCTGTGGAACTTACATTTGGATGTCCAAAATTCATAGCATGCGATGCCCAAAAACGTGTGTACTGTTGCTAGTTCTCAATAAGTTTAAAACTCAGACCTAGTGCTTTCCCCTCCTTCGGTGTGAACTCACAGGAGTTACCGTGCCAGGACACTAGGGGGACCGTTCAGATGAGAGTGATGTGGACGTGAATTCAACAAACCTCACCTACAACTAATTAAAAAAATTGTCCAACAGGTTTCAGTCACCCGTGCCGCTACTTGACTGGGAAATCCTGACAAGCATGTCAATCGACATAGCCAGGACAGTGACTAGATCACCTTTCGAAATGTCAAGCAAACCAATCGCATCGCCCGAGAGTGAGCAAGTCTGCCCGCTCAGGTTCGGGTGCTTCCGAGCGGTATTTGTAACATGCTTTCATCTCACGTCACATATCCGGAAATCAACCCCCTTCACGGCTAGGAATGCACGTACATTACGACAATGGTTAACAAACTTTGCATTCTGCAGCATGTAGATCAGGGCATATTGTGTTCAAATAGTTCGTCTCAGAGTTTAAGCACATGCGTTTAACCAACAAAACCTCACTCGCATGCGTCTTCGTCTTTTTGCACAGTCCAAGCTCACTTAACAACTGGCTAAGTTTGAAAATAAACGGCTGCAAACAGAACATCAGGATATACGAAGACGTGATCAATTTGTTGTAAGCACTGTATGCCACAAACTAACCAACACTAGACAACATATTTCCACATAATGGGATGGGAGCCCATTGGTTTCATATAGCACCGTTAGCTACGTATTCAAATAGTCAGGAAAAATTCATTTCTATTACTAACCTTCTTCTATCCATCTCGTATTTCCAGGCTCAATATCTGTTGGTCTTTTGGCTGGTTCGCCAGATATTCTGTGTACTCTGAAACCAAACGGTGTTGAGTAGTAACGTGCCGTCTGATTCAAGGCAACACATTTTGCACGGAAATTGCTCGCCTCTCTACTCAGTCCAGTGTATTCGATGCGGTTCTCAATAATCACCACCGTATTGGCCAACATGTTTGGATGAACTCTTTCGCCGGTGTACTTCTCCACCTCCCATATGTAGGTGGCGTCTGGCAGGATGAAGTTCAAATAACCGTCTGAAAAAAATTAAGTTGGTAATGCTGATTTATCAGATGCTTTCAGTCGGATAACATTTTAACAAAACCGTATTCCTCATTTCATCCAACCTATTCAGTTTCAGCATCTCTAATATTTGGGCGGGCCTCACATGAACTGAGCAGTGATTTTGCTTTGAGGTTTGTTGAGTTTTTCTAACTAGTTGGCAGCAAAAAGCGGTCAAAGTTAGAACTACCGGTACTGTTGTTGTTGTCGGGACCCTGGATAACGGTTCGGTCGGTTGACCTGCAGGGTTAAAAAACCCTTCATGCCTCAGTAACTTGTGTCCAATTGATCTGAATTTTCAGCAACCAAGAGAATGATGCTGAATTTAGTACACGCCGAGATAATTTTACCATCATTTTTGCAGAGACACTTGGACGAGTTTCAACTGACTTGCTTTCTGTATGAACGTATCATCTCCGAGAAGGATAGACTATAACGTTCTTTGTACACAGAAATGGTCGGGATAATGTGGCTCTTGTAATTCTACTCCAAAGTTTTAGATGTTGCCTGCTTATTTTTGCTTTGTGGTTGCAGATCCATACCATGTTAACTCGACAAACTTTTCAACGCGATCGTGAATGAACATAACCCATACTGGTGTTGGACTGTGTGTGAATCAAAGCAACTCATATATATATTATGTAAATTTAGGCTTAAAAATTTGAGCTTTCAAAAGAGTTTCGTAAGTGCATCATTAAACTGGAAGTAATTCCCTACATAGTCCCGATAGCATTCGTCTCCTGGGGGTGTCGTAGAACAAAAATGCAACCATTTATATGTTTAAGAACTGCTACAAAAAGAAGGGGGCTACCCAGGAGAGTCTTAAACATCCTGTGTGAATGGCATAGAAGAAATAAAACAAAAATGGAGGTAACCCTCCCGAGCAAAAGAAACCCCTCCTACAAAGGAATGGGATACGGAGAACGGCAGATATGGTTGGTCACTCACCATAAGCATTACAGGTAATAACTCCATCTGATCCTTCTTCTCCCTCGATTAATCCCGAATCCGTCAGCTCTTTCACTTTCACGTTTACCTTGTACACTGAAACGAAAATATTGAATTAGTTCCTGTATGACTGCATTGTAGAAGAAAATGAAGTAACCAAGTCGTGTTTCGGGACGACATCAGCTGCAATATTTTTATTCCGGAGATGAAAAAGAAAGAACGTCGTCTCTTGTCCACTCTGAACCCTTCTGATCTTTCTGTAGAAGCTTGCTTATAGAGAAGTTTGGGGGGACATGAATGAGACCAATAACTGAAATATCCTCTTTGGTGGCCTTTCTTGTCAGAGGAGAGGGACACTACCGCAGGATATGCTGTTCAAATAGTGCGTGATTTTGTTAAGGTTGTCTTGCAACGCATACACGGTCGACATGTTGTAATCACATCAGACAGCGGGTTACCTGGCACAAGAAGATTCTTTAGGGTTCTATGATTCATAATGAGTAGGCACATTATTAGCCTTCTGAGAATTGTAGCCATTCAGTTCTTGTGGGGAAGCGTCTGGAATCTACCGATGGGATGATGCCTATCGGTTTATCCGCCAACAGGATACTTCGTCACGCAAATATGGTTATACCAGCAACTTTTGATATGAATTACAGGTAATAGCTTCTTACACAGCGTCGACTGTCATTCAGAATGTGTTGAGCTGCTCCACCACAGAAAATCAAGTGACACCATTTACAATATATGTTTGACAAAACTGTAAAATGTGAGCAGTGCAATTATTGTTATAATCACTTACAGAATTATGGAGGACTGGAACGTTTCAGTCGAACTAGCTGGAGTGACTTTACTGAATTAGGCACGAATATCCATTACTGCTGAACGGATGTTGATTATGATGATGGAGATAACGACGATAGTTTCGACGAAGACTAATGCATTTGGTCTTCGAATTAAGGAGGCGATATGTCTCGCGAATGACTACCGAATATTGAGGTTAACGTAATATTACAAGATCCAAAGCATCATATTTTGACGCATCCCATGGATGGACTACGTTCATTCATGTTCATTTAAACGAAAATGCAAATTCCTTACTGGGTACACTTTCAGTTAATACGCGTACAACAAGAATTTCAGAGAGAAAAGGCACGTGAACCTTCCACCTGAATAGTATCACCCAAAAGAGCTGTCGACACTAGGTGATGTAACGTGGACTGATTACCTGAAGGGTAGTGATGTCATGTGCTGTTTAACCGGGAGTTGATCACACTGCTGAGCAGGCAATCATGACCCAACCTTATAGTGTACAATTGCCAACCAGATAACGGCAGATTGATGTCTTTAAACGAGGATAAACCATGCACCTCGGTATTTCAGTATGAGTGGATTTCGACTGAAGAGTAAAGTCTCAGTTAAGGATGCACTTTCATAAACAGCTGAGTTTACTGAGTAAACGTCAAAGTTCACTTCACTACTGATTACCACCGATTTGTTTCCTTAGTGGTACATAGAACGGCGCAATCAGGTGGCACGATGAGAGAAAGGGCGGAGTAGTTTATGTCGACTGAAGAACACGATAAACTTGTAGTACGCCTCAAATGACTGACTTAACTCGATGTGACGAGTTCGCAGCTGACCTTTTTTGATAAGGTCACAGCGTGACGGACAAGAAGTGCGTTAGAATCCCCGTGTTAAATAGAAGAAAGTGATTTTCGGATAAGTGTAAACCTTAACAAAAGCAGCAGAATTTTAGTTTTCGAGGAGCTAAGACTGTAAAGAATTTTTTCAAGCTGAAAATTGCAAGTGTTCAATCGAGGCTTTCAGTGCTATAACTGTGAAACTCTGGGTTGTGGAACCTCAATTAAAGGGGCTAGAGTAACATGACAAGGAAATAGAAATAAATCTTAAGGCAGGAATTCAGATATAATATTGATAGGAAGGTTGACGTTCAACTTATGCGTGGTTCTTTTCTGGTCGACCACAGGCTATTTAGCTGACTCTGGTGACGTGATCTTATCTGGTAACCCAAAGATCATGGGGTCCCTGACAATGAATCCTCTTCGTGTTTAAGAACATCGTTCCTGACGGGAAGTGAAAGTGGAGCATTTTGAGCTTTGACCTCTCTAGTAAGCAATCCTACAAAACTGAAGGTTTGCAGAATGCTCCTTATTTGAAGATAACTGGTCCATGCATCACTGTTGGCCAGCAGAAGAGCTCAGCAGCGGTGGAGACAACCTGCAGCGCACGTACTTTCAACCCGGACTTGTGTTTGTTGAACGACATTCCCAGTTGAATCGAGTGCTGCACACTGGTATAGACCAGTGTGTTTGCCTTTGGCGTCAAATGATGCCGCGTTCAGTTGGGCCCAATACAGTCTACCGGATTTGACCTGAAGACCTTGTTGCATCAGCAGTCGACTCATTCCGTCATTAGCAGTTCCGGCTCGCTTGACAGTCCACTGTAAGCCTCCCGCCGGTGGAGGATGTCCGTAAAAGACGCACAAAAGCTTTAAAAATAAAACAGACATGTGTGAAAATGATGAGCACAAACCAAGGGTAAAACGGTTTTTGGAAATAAAGTGTTGTTTATCAAACCTCTTTGAAATGCGCTGCAGCAGTTGTTGCTTCTCAACTAAGGTGGTCTAAAATGAATCAGAAGCAAGAGCTTACCAAGAAAACATTGATTTTAGACGTCATTTTTTTATTCGACCTGGACTAATTTAGTACTATGGTTTGGAATAGTACCACTCATCCTGAGTGCATTGTTTCCATCAGTCGGACGTTCAGTTGGTGGAAGTAACGAAATTAGTTACAATCGCGATTTCTTGAATATCGTACCAACTGAAACGAGGCGACCTTGTGCAGTGCACTCAGCTGCTTGAAAAAACATCATAAACGAGAGATTCAGCTGGGTTCCAGGTGAGTCTCCCGCAAAACCAAATTTGTTTGCAACTTATCGCAATTTATCGCAGAGGCTCTATCTAAGCTTCCACGGCTTTGTATGACAGATATGCTATTTCAGTTAAAGAACACTTTCCAGAAAGGTTGATGTAGTTTCGATAGAGGCCATTTGCACCATGTCGAACAAATAAAAGTAATCCAGAAACTCCTGGTGTATGAGGTGGCCATGGAACCTAACTTGACCTCATGATAATTCCCCCATATTCATTTGTCCATCACTTTTGATCCTCCGCTTGTTTTGCTTATCTGCACCCGACACTCACCTTGCCGCAAAGGCCGTCCCATCCGACCCTTTAGTGTTAGCGTGCCTGTGCAAATGTGCGCAGCTGACCTACATGCCGATGTGCGTTCGTGTCCCGCTTGTTGGGCGTGTCGTGACCTGTTTTCTCATACGGTCAGTGTGGTCGCACCGCCAATGAGAATCACGTGACCGTCGTCGGAATGGACGACTGCAACCCACACTATCGAGCCAACATTGGGCTCGCCATTGTTTGGTTTGCGGACTTTGACACTGTACTGTGCTGGTCAGCAACAGACTTGTGCACTTGTTGACGCTACGAGCGTGAACAGTTGAGGTTTGTTGTGCACATTTGCTTACCCTTGTGAAAACATTGCCGCAGGATTTCGAAGGCAATTCTTCCTTTCAATCTTCCGGATTGTCGACCGACGCGTCACTTAGGGTTCCGTACGGGAACCCCAGCAGTAATATCGATATTTTGGCATCATCCAAGGCTCATGACCGGATACGCGAGTTACAGCAAAAACGCACTAGTGTCTACGGTGCCAATAGAGCCAGATGAAGGGAATGAATTTCCGGATGTGATGCTCATCCGAAAAAACAACGGGTCACTGTCAAGCAACATCTCTAGGGATCCTATGTAGACAGGGCAATATCTGCATTTTAAAAGTTTCGTACTGATGGACAAAAGCTTGTTGCAGTCAATGTTTGCTTTAATAGGAGTCACAGCATTTTCACCTCAGACAAAAGGGAGCAACTATAATCTAACTGGAAACGACCATTCATTAAAACTTTTTAACCGGTATACTAAACCCTTACAAAAGTTGATTTGTTGTAGGTGGTTAAGTGATCGGTAGGATTCACATTCACGTCACTGTCCTCTGAACAATCCTCATCCAGTCCTGATCATGAGTCCACACAAAAGCGGAAAGCATTGGAATCGCATTTCACCCTTATTAGATCTCATCAGTAGTGCGCACATCCTCGACCGTGCCGAGGGCTAAACTGTGGAAATCATACGTACGAAACGAGCTTTCCACCGCTATTCCAACGGCACACATGAACAATCCTCCTGTACACGATGGGGAGTGGCCTGTGATTAACGGTCCATCGACTTGACAGGTCAAGACACTTTGTATAAAATGCATTTGACAATTTATGTTCATTGTTTAGTACTATCAAGCAGGTGAATGGGTAGACAAATTAAGAGGATTCAGAGGTTTCCTATATTGCTGTAAAGACAATAAAAGTTGAACATAACCATTTCCTGATTAACTATACAAATTAAACGAAAACTCAACAGGTTTGTTTCTGTTTCCGTACTGCAAACTTCGCAGTTTGCTGTAGGTCGCGAACCACTGGTATGCGCGTAGAGGTGGCCAAGAGGCTGTTGCGGGAATTCGAATCAACATGTACGTTACGTGATGATTTCACTGTGGGCCTGCTGCTATTTTGTTACGACAAAGTACATGCATCTTTAGAATAAGGTACTCGGTGCAAGTCTGCGCTTCAGGTAACTGTTCTCTTGGAATTGCTGTACACTTTCTCTTCGTGAGGCTCAGATCGTGGCATAACAGCAGAACAACACGTTATAGATCAAAATATAGCCACCGGTGTTACTTGGTGGAAAACGAGCCCGCTTACCTAGAAATCCTGGCCAGTTCCGCGGTCAAACTGATAAGATCGCCCTTGAGTTCCTTGAAGGTCACTAACACGAATATTACGTTCCCTAGTTCGTCTTTCGTGACAGCGTCTTGTTGAGACCTCCATAACCGCTGCCGAAAGGGAAGACTCAGGCTTTTCTAGCCCCGGGGCTTACTGTGTACCGCTGTTTACAGGTATTCATTCAAGTAAGTAAGTCACACCTCACAAACTATGGGCTATATCAACACCAGCACAACCCAATGCCGTGCCACTCGGACTTCTCAGTTGATGGTGCTATTAGTTCAGCTGCCCTACGTGGGTCTTGTATTCAATTTTCAGATATCTTGAAGATGCCAATCAATAATCTGCCTAAGGGACGCACAACAATAGCTGGTTGACCGATCTGATTCGGAAATTACACTTTTGAATTTGCTGTAGAACGGGAGAACGAAGCCTTAATAACGGACGCGTATCGGTAGCACTGAGTAGCGTCGTGCGATTACGCACGTGCTTACCGCTACCGAAGAACGATTATCGAGCGAGACAGGGGGAGTTAAGAGAGAACAACGAAGAAAGACAGGAGTTATCAGCAGTCTGATGCTCTCGGGTGTACACCTTGTTGTGTGCAGAGAAAAACCTACTCCTTTTGATGCCGTCACGCTACATGAGTGTACTTTTAGTTGCGTACTTCGTAGTTGTGTGTGGACTGATATAGTGCCAGGATAACTAAATGAGGAGGACAACGAGAACCCTCAACAGCCGGAATATCAAGCGGTGATCATCGGCGTAAAACCACTACAGTAACCTACCTTTTAAGGATCCGTGTAACACACCCGTTAAACTCGCAAACTGGAGGGCCAAGAGGATGTTTACTAAACCTCTGTTTATTGGTCGACTTACTGGGAGACACTTTTTAGATGTTGCTTAGGCATCCTCGAGCTTGGCTCGATAAGTTGCTAAGATGCACAGGCCGTCGCCCTACAATAAGGTTAATTCTTTTTGTGATGAAGTTACTAAAGGTTGATGAGTCAACAATCTCATTATTGGGACCGTGCAGAGGTTCAGTTGTCTTCCATTTAGGATCACGGTTAACCTGTGGTTGTCTGCATAAAGCATTGCATGCTGCTATTCACCTCATTACCCTGAAACACTTACTAGTGGAATTGGCCACTAGGTAGGCTCAAATATAGGATCACTTGTTCATGCACTCACCTCAAAAGGCTGTCCTTGGATCACTCTGGTATACGGTACTTCATCTGTATCGCGGAGTATCTCATGAGTTGATGACGTGATCAGAAGTTTGTGATCAGCGGCTGGAATCGGCTCTATGGAGATAGGCCAGGAAAGGGGAACCAATTACTTAAGGTTGCATGGGCACAAAGTCATTCAATTGTGAGTCGTGAAGAAACTAATTCGAACACGCTCTTGCAATTGTAAAAGCAGTTTCAGGAGTGAAAGTTTGGTGGCTAGCCCACGAAATTCCATCTGGCTCAATGTTTTTACTTCACAAAAACCTGTTTTGCAGAAGTAAATATCACATGAAATTGCTATGCGTAAGATACGGGAGGTCCGAAATTCCCCAACGAATTCTTCTTCCTTTAAGTTAACTATTGTTAAAAGGGTTTATGCCATATTGCTGAAAGGCGCGAAATGTTTCGGTTCGGTGAAACGGACGCGATTGTAGTACTAAACCATCAAGAATGGACACTAAGAACCCAAATATTTCTTGTAAGGGTGGGTCACTTCAGCGCTGGATGGTCCCAAGTTTACATGTTACGTCGTAATGGTGATTCACACGTTCTTTGAGCCTATCCTTCTCCAGTTGTGCATCAAAAGTGGGACGCTGCGCACGTCCAAATCACATGGTGCGGTCTCATGCTCAAATGCGCAGGCCAAGGTGACAAGTCCATGTCCTGATTCTGAGTCCTAAGATATCTCTACTAGATTCGCACAGTCCAACATATGTCCCATTTTGTTCTATTTAATGTCGACACAACAAGTAGTGGTGGTCTCTTTAAGTCCTTCCTTGTCCGCATGCCTACAGCAAACTGAGTAGCCTTTGCACCTCCACTTCACTTTAGTCGTATGACTATAAGTAGCCCATGCATGACGAATACATAACATCTATTGAAGGAACCCGGACAGCTCACATTGCGGACTTACACTGCAACGAACACGGTCCGAATTCAACTTGGCTGCCAGCACTGTTCCTGTCGTGCTCTAAATACGTGGTTTCATCATTAAAATGTACAAGCAACTCCCCATACAGTATGAAACAGAATTTTACTGTGCACTTTATGTGTCAAATTTCCGCTTGAAGCGTCGCAAAAAAGTTCATGGTACACTAAGGTGGGTGACCCTTGTAGCTGCTCATTAGACATTGCATTTTCAATAGTTGAGTGTTGCACGGTGGGCATTTCATGCGGGCATCAACAGTGAACCTACTTATGGTAACTACAGGGAACGGATATGAACATCTCGCTTCATACGAGGTGTATGTGGTGACAAATGCTGCAAGCACAGCAAAACCTTTGCACCATCGAAGGGTCATATTTTTATCTGAAACGCCGAAACCTTCAAGGATAACTGCAATTCCCATAGGTTCCAAGCGCCGAGTGTTTTCCTCTATCTTTTTATGGCTCGATGTCTATTTCTGTTCCTCTCTACGGTACAACTACCATAGAAGGTGACCTGTTTGGCCCCTTCCACGTTATACGTCTGTCCGTCACGTTACTACCTGGGTCACCGTATTTATGTGTTTCCAGTGATAAGCTAACGGGACATACCAGAGTCTTCGCATTGGTAATCGAAGCACGCAGCAGCGGTAAGGGTAAGAATTTAACAGCGTTTGTCGGTGTAACGTCAGTCGACGTCTAAGATGATTTTATGTGTGAAATGGAGGGAAAATACTAAGGTTCTAATACGTGTAGCGCCGGCGAAATTGCCCTGGTCTACCACAAATAGACAGCATAGTAAGCCCAAGATGGGGAAGAAAATTTTTGAGGACAACCAACCCGCACTACCGGATGACCTTCACCTAGAAAACGCTTATCTAAGGGAGAGCTGACGCAATTAAAGTTAACAGAAGCATGCAGGATGATGTCATAGAGCCATACCGATGACAAAAACTTAGAAAACCATGTAACATTAACACATACCTTTAGGCATCACATCAAGCGGGAATTGGATCTGCTTATACGCTGACGAATACGGATTGACGGCCTTACACGTATAGATACCTCCATGCTTGCGTGGGTCAAATTCCTCGATTCCATTGACTTTCCATATTATGGTGGCAGAACTTGGCTTCTGCTCAACATTTTCCTGTGGATGACAAAGAAATGCTCAATTTCGTTCAATGGTAACTAGCGCACGACAGATTTCGCTGACCATGAATGACATGGTCCTGAATTTCTACTAATCAAGTCTCAAAAGCCTGCTAACTCACTCAAATACTGAGTGGTACTCCTCAATATGCTCTCAATATGTATCAACATCACCAGAACCAATAGCCATAGGAATAATGCCTCTGACAGTGAGGTTTTTTGTTCACTATTCACTAACAGGGTGTGTGCTTCCTTTCCCCCGGTCAAACTCTTCCCTTGTCTGCTGCTGTCTACTTTGCTGCTGTTCACTGCGTCTACCTCATGAATTCGATATGCATTTGTAATCCCTCATGAACTTTTAACTCTTGACTTGTCGAACCAATTTGGTCGGCCATCCCCTTTGACCACTTTGCGTTACCATGTGTTGTACCCAGGCGTGTGTCGCAAACTAAGATTAATCTGCCATCTTCTACGGGCTTTCTTTGGACTTGCACTACTTTGTGCAGCAGTTTAGACTGAACCCCCATTGTTTGAGGTTTATACCCCTTTTATTACGAATTCCACATATGTAGCACCGCATTTTTTGATAAATCTCAAGAATCCACAATTTCTGGCTTGTGATTTTGCGCATCACTCAAGTGGGCTTTCCTGAATACGTCGAAGTATTCTACAGGGTGCAATACTGCATTCGGAAAATCCCGCTTGAATTGGGAAACCCCCAGTCTCGTTTACTTCTGGCTGAGAAGAGAAGGGTCCTGAATACGTCGAAGTATTCTACAGGGTGAAATACTGCAATCGGAAAATCCCGCTCGAATTGGGAAACCCCCAATCTCGTTTACTTCTGACTGAGAACAGAAGGGCACCTTTCTTAAAGAGTGAACCACCTATAATATGGTCTGTTCATTAAAATCAAAATACATATTATACAGAAATGAACACTTTGAGAACTTTTTAAAAACGTGTTAATTTAACCTGACAAACGGCTTCTGATTCTAATTCCTCCTACCAGGTTAAGATAATGGTCGATTTGGCTAGCAATCAGGTTCACTATGGAAAGTTTAACGTCAAAACAGAGCGTAGTGGAATAACATGCTTGATACGATGATTTGGTTGCCATGACCAGATCAGCTTCGATGACTCGTATACTCCATTCGGGATTCAGGTCACACGTGGAACGGACGTGCACTGAAATGTTAGAGATCAATATACAGCCGAACTGCGTCAGCCGTGGGGATAGGGTCAGCAACCCGTCTATCTGGTCTGGACTCACTGTACGCCCAGGGGCCAGATTTCAAGCAGGAATCCCAACATTGACGCATCACAGCTAACACAACACAAAACTGAGGCACATCCCAGCCAAAGCACACAGGCACGCGCACGCGTACGGAAGGAACACATTTAAACGATGTTCACATCAGACTGTCAACCGGATCACACCAGTGAGAAGAAATGTTAGCAGATCCTCTCAACGCTGCACTTGGCTTTTATAAAGCTGATTGTAATAAATAGTCGAAAAAGATACCAACACAAACCGAAGGGTAGAATTTTAAATTATTCCACTACACTGAGTTCCAATTTTAAACTTCCCGTATTACAGACCACATATCTCAGTTTGCTTAATAATTTCCGGGCCGAGCTTGATTCAGAACTCTTAATCAGGCCCAGTAACTCTGCATACTTTGACCTGTTCGGATGCATAAAATAATTTCGGGCGTGCCATTGGATTTGAGATCCCTACAGTGTGGTGTTTCGAGCACCAGTGATAAACCCACAGAAGATGAGCGAATGAGCGAGCAACAGCCGGATGGACGAGGCCTGGAGGAAAAACCTGGAGAAGGTGGCTGGAGCCACTACTTCGATGTAAGAGTGGTAGATACACAAGGGAATTCAGCGAATGAAACAGATGATCCCAAGGCTTGACGAAAATTGGGAAAAACGAGGGAATTCAGTCCGGTAGAAGACTCGTAGTAAAAAAGTTTAAGCTTTTTCAGTAGTGTTAAACTGTAAGAGAATAACAACAGTTCGTCTTGAAGAAGAGATAATTGGCACACCTTACTGAGAGTCAGCTAACGGTGGCTTGTCGGCTCCAAAGCTGATATCCACGTCTTCTCAACAGTAATTATAAGGGTTTTAGACACGATGTAAACAATGACTTTCTGATTTGTAAGGCAGGTATGAGAAAATTGATATTTTCCAAAACCTGGGGTGAACCTAGCTGACGTAAGATGATTTGGAAGGATTGGAAACTGTTTGGCTATTCAGTGGTGGTCTGCTGAGCACATCATCCTGAGGTGAAGTTTTGCAAGATGGCTATGTCTATCGAATAATCAATTTCGCTGTGTACTGTAGGGATTCTCTGGCTATTCAGTGGTGGTCTGCTGAGCACACCATCCTGAGGTGAAGTTTTGCAAGATGGGTATGTCTATCGACTAATCAATTTCGCTATGTACTGTAGAGATTCTGTCTTTATTCTGGATAGTGACACTGCTCAAGTTTATCTTCGAATACGTTAGATTACTCTGGCTCAGGTAGTCTGTACTGCCACTGTACTGCACTCTAGCTCTCGAAAACTGTCTTCAAGCTTAACGGGTTGCACAGTATCAGTAACACAATGTCGGATATCTGTGTATTGACTTGGTTTTTTNTGGTTTTTTAAAATTTTGATCATCTCGCTTGCAACTAATTCCTGCTGGTTGAAAAAAACTTTGGTTTGCCTACGAACCAGCATTCGTTTCGAACTAGAAGCCAGTTATGGAAATTTTTTGGATTCAAAACATAGTGTAGTGGAGTAAGATGTTATAATCCGACGTTTCTACAACCAAGTTCATTATTTATTTATTTCCAAGCAAAATTACTCTAAGAGATTGTGTGGTTTTAATTGAATAAATGACACTGGAGAGGTGATAGACCAGTGCGCATTAGAAACGAAAATGCAAAAAGAAAAAAGTTGTGAGGAAATTACCAAAAATGCTGAAAGGCTGCATTCGTTTGTCCCGTACTCGTCCGTTCTGTATTTATTACCAGACACCAAGCAAACAAGTGCTGCACTACTAATAACATCGTTTGCCAGAAGAAACATAACTATGATATGAAGACATGTACATCGTTCTGTGGCAACCGATGTGAGTTTGTCTGTGAACTCAGTTGCGGAAGATTACTGATAAACGTACGTCACGCCGTGTGACCTCGTATTGGTCTTTGTGCCACTTTAATAAGTCACTAGTGAGATTTCATAAACGCTTGGTAGCCAAACTTAATTCTACTTCCCTCTAAGAATGCACCGCAGGTGAGAACACGAATTTGGAATGTACTAATATTGTACTGTCCCGGGAAGGGACAGTGTGATTGTAAATACCAATACAATGCACTTACCGGTGCCGTTGCATCTTCGTTTCGGATCCAAGATACCTCTGAAGGATATTCCTTGTTTTCATCAACACATTCAGCTCGAGTTGGGTAGAACGGGAACGATGGTCTGCTCTCAGCTATGATGCGGAGCTTGGGGGCCCGGGATGCTGTTACATAGAAGAGGAGATATAATCTTATCAGCTTCTCAGTGGATAGTATTTACAGTATATGGCCATTACCAGAAAAACTGGGCCGCAATAATCGCCTTTGTATAGTATGAAGCGGTTCAGCTAATGCATCGGGGAAGAAACCCGGAGAAGCTTGAATAATTGAGTTTAATAATGTTGACATTAGATTGAACTTTGTAGGGTAGCCGCTTTTCGATTTTTATTCTCTTCAGCTTACCGATATCACCCGCTAGTACCTCGAGAACAGCCCAGTCCGAAGAGGCACTGACATTGGACAGAGGATCTGTAACTGTGCACCTAAATCTCCCAATCCATTCTGGGGGTCGCCTGAGACCACCAACTACCAGTGAATTGTGGATTTCCTGTTTAAGTAACCAAGGCATATCATGTAGTGATGGTCTCGTTTTCAATTCTCCACCGTCATGAATGTTCTCAGGTCGAACTTCGGTCTCCCAGGATATTTGTACATTTTCCACTGGCCGGTTGTGCCACAAATCTGGTTCAAGAAGAAAGAAAGAGAGAATCATGGTCCTTGACGGCTGATACAATAGCATCAAGGTCAAGTATAGATTACAGCACATATAAAGGTAAGGTCCATTTGTGACAAGGTGGAAAAAAGCCTCAGCTTTGCTGTATTTCCTACGCTGTCAACTGACTAAAGACTGGCTCGATAGTCAATGGAATGAATTTTGTGCTGAGATGCATACCAACTGCAGGCGCTCAGAGAGGGAAACAGGGCTGAGAAGTACAGTGACCGGTCCATTCTATTCGGAAGTATTTAGCGTCATTGTGGAATAGTTGATAGTGAGCCCACTCATGAGGGGGAAAAGCTTCACATAGAGTGGTTCCCTAAAAAAAGACCACTCATTGAGGACTGCTCAAGTTATCGTATTTGGAGCGTAGTTCCCCTAACGGAAAACCTTCCTATCGAACGTAGAGCAACTATCACCATTTGGACAACAGTAGAATGAAGAACTCATTGCCACCATCATTTTTGACAGTACCACAGTGATGCAGTGCGGCTAATGAAATGATTTTGTGACCCCCCACATAGTTCCTAAAGATAAAGTCCTCCATATGATCCATTGCCATTACCGTCCAAAAAGTTCTGTGTCAGAGGGTGCGAAATGCTACTGCTGTAAAATCACCAGCCCAGAAGGAAGTATTAAACGCTTCTGAGCCCACCCATATACGTGTTCTGGTTGTGAATCTATTTGCTGTTTACTAAAACAACAGCTGAGTTCACTGCACTTTTGAGTACATCTTTCTGGTGTATGTTGTGCGGCTGTGGCGGTACTGTAATGATGGCAAGCTCGAGTGGCTTAAAGAATGCTGTCACTTGGAGTTTCAAGTTATACCTTGTAACTTGTGTACACAAACCCACACACAGATTCTCTCATACCACCATACAAAGCTGATGGACGCAAGCGACGCGAGCTTCACCTATGGAGAGCATCGCCAAAATGAGGCGTCGGTCAGACCGGTCACACCGCTCAAGTATAAACACGTTCACCTGTTCAAACGTGAAAATTCACGCATCCAGTGTGCACTAGTGGAGCAGTGGTAACGCTCCTCTCGCATGTCAGATGTCCGGAGTTCAGACTCCTGGAACTACATTCACCGCAGAGCTCTGATGAGGGTGAAACACTGGCCCAGTTGTTTTCCACGTTTGGTGTGGACTCGCCGGAATAATGGCGTCAGGACAGTTGGATAATAGTTCTACAGACTCAGCAAACACCAACAACTAAGAAAATAATGGGGTTGACGCTTGCTGAAATCGATCTTCTTAAGGTAGAGGAAATTAACGAAACCAACAAACTTATTATGCCCAATGCAGCCGGTAACAGATCTCATGGAAGCGAATTTCCCCAAGTCACTTTTTCGGGTCCACTCGCACAGCCTAGCGAACTCAAACTCCAACCTAATGGACCCATCTGATAAGTGGCCTCTTCTGAGATAGTTCTGCTTTCTTAAACAACGGCTTGCATCTTTCTGGGTAGAACACACACATTAGAGACTATCTTTAAGGTGTTTTTTCATGCCGTTCCCATCACTGAATGAATCACCTGAATGGACCTACCAAAGTTGATTTATTGCGCCTTGCTGTAAGGTGATGTGGTTGAAAAGTCGCCGAAATGTTGGAATACTGATTTTTAATTCAGTCTGGCGTGCTGGTGTGCAAGGGAAAAAATGCCCATCCTCACTGTAGCGGAGGAAAGACTCCTACTGGGGTCGATGTTGTATCCTCAGCTGCTGGCTAGACTTAAAAAATGTGTCCATCTTTACTGTGTGGGTATATATTCAACTATGGGCACTCATGGTCGCATACCAGCGATGTGCATTTTGGCCCCTGACTGCTGTTGCTATTCAAATGATTATATCTGCATATTCGGTTATAGTCATCCTCACAGCTCTTTCTGATTGAGCGCCTAGTTTTGCGAACGCATTGCAGCGATAGGTTCACACCACATTCGCCGGTATGGTTGAAATAAACCAGAGTGGGTTGTTTTATAGGCTGATCCCTAGTGAGAATGGTCTCTCCAGAGAAGCGCCAAGAACAGGCCAGTCTCAGTTGATCACCTGGGATAGGCTCTAGAGGAGTGAGTCAGAAGCGGTCTCTTTATTTTTTGGTCCGTCCTGGGAGTTTCTTGTGGGAGAAGATGGCTATATAATCAATATACCATTCATATGGGATACTGGAGGGAAGTTTTTGTTTAGCCTCTTTTAGTCTTTAATAATGTTTTGGACCAGCTCAAGAGATATCGATTCCCCTTGGTTCATTTAAGTTATCTTCTGTAAGAGTGGCCGCTGAAGTACTGTCTTGCAGATGAAAAAACCTGAGCTTTGGGACATCTAATTACATTTGAAGTAACCTTCAGTATTAGGTGGTTCGCCAGCTATGTTCTCGAACCTCGGTGTGAGAAAGCTCAGTTTGTGAGGATTATAGATTTTAGATGCGGTCCCCTAAAGGTATCGGACTTAGGCCAAATCTCACGGGGCCTCAACGAAGTGGTCCACAGTCTTGGGAGGGAGGGACCTTACTGGGCAGACTAATCCATTTGATTGCAACTCGTTCTTTTAATCAGATCATGCGTACGCCTAGCGCCATCCGCCGCAGGTGAGATGGCGGATAGTGAGTTTAGTGATCCCTTGAGTCTTGCCACACTGGAACTTGCGATGGCAACTGGTACCTCCTTTACCGAGTTCTTTACTTCCCTTGCAACGTCCACACCTATTCCGTTACCCAGGCAAGACCAAGTGTCTTGCTGAAAACGAGAGACCCAGCTGGATCCAGTTGTGTTTCCTGTCAAGACCAAATTGGTGAGCAAACGAGAGTAGTTAGTGAGAAAATCCCTTGGATCCAGAATCTAGGAGGCTCACTTGGTGTCACGATGTCATCAACTATCAAGGTTAATTTTCTTCCAGCATGGCAAGCAAGGAGTGATCCGAAGACTGGATCAATGAAATTAGCATGACCTGGGAAGAAGTTCCTCCACAACGCACCCTAATAGAATATTCCAAAACCAGAGTTGAATGAGTGAATTTCACTCTTGCACTCCTTATTTCAGTGGCCATAATTCCCTTATACTCACTACCAGTTGAATTTCACCGAGCCCTACTTTAACATCTGCTGGTCATGGAACTTGGAGATGAGTAGGTTTATTTTAATGTTGGCCACATGTCTGTAAGGGGAAAATGTGTCTCTAGCATCACCAACAGTAACTTCGATTTCCAAGTTTTTAAGGAAAAAAGAAAGGTCAGCGGTGAATTGTGTAGGATAAGATGCCCCTTGAGAGTGGGTATTCTTGCCTACCTGTAGCTGTACAATAAAGTCTGATTGTCCCAGCTTCAGGTCCGACTACAACTCCAGGTCTGGCTAGTGGCTGTATCTCTGCCAATAGATTCGGACTGCGTATCCACAGCTCAACCGAAGGCGAAGGGTGATATGCTTGAAGTGCGCTGGTTGCATCGACCGGGCGTGCAACACAGAAGATTTGTGCTCCCGTGGGCCGTTTGGTTAATCCATTAAACCGAAGTATTGATCCATTGTCCTCTAGTTGAACGTTTTGCGCAAGTTTGGACTTGGAAACAGCATGGCGTCTGCCATTGGGGTATTGTACAAACCAGTCAATCCGCTGAATGGCAACAGGTGATCCACGTACCTCTGCATGAAAGAAAAGAGCGTCAGTCTAGAAAGCCAAAAAGGAGTCATCCATGACCATAAAAAATCCTCCTGGTAAGCGAAACATATCTACGTGATGAATTAGTTTCGTGTAGTCTGAAAACATCCGCTTACGTTTAACTTCGCACTGCAACTCCAGATCACTTCCAATAGTCCCGACAATGCGATCGCCGACCATATATTCACTTGTAACCTTCACTTTGTACGCTCTTTCGGTTTTGGAGATTACTAAAATAAAAGGAAATAACGGAGTATGTAAACAACATTTTCAACAGTTGTTTTTTTGTGTTATTTACCTCCTGGTCCGAGGACTGCGTGGCCCGAAAATCGATAAACAGAGTGAAACTAGCCCCTACTTTCGGAAAAGAAAACTATCACTGTTGCAGACCAAAGCTTCAATAAATTCTTTCGACCTCTGTCAAAAAAGCAGTAGATTTTACATTGATTACATCGTGTGGACACGGAAAACTTCCCTATTCCTGGTAGCTAATGGGCGACCGATAATTCACTGAAAAGCAAATATCTATCTCACAGAATGTTAGGTAATTTCTAGTATATCAGTCATTCCTTGAATAAGTAGTGAGAGGGAACCATCCTCTATGAGGTTCCCACGGAGTTAAAATTCATGATTATTCGAGCTGTTTCACATGATGATTTGGACAAAGCAGCAATAAAAACAGGGTTGCAGTTTGAGTTAATTTTGTGCACTCTTCCATAAAACAGCATATGATGTATAGTGCAACGCAGCTTACAACACTTGAATGGTTCCAAACGAACCTGATCGACCAATAAAACTGGGCAGTCTCTTAGTGACCTTTAGGTTTTTTCCGAGCTCACAGGATATGCTTCAGGACATTAATCAATGTAAACCTCAGAGAACTTCAACTTCTGTGGCCGTCTACTTCATGCTAAGACCTGGAACGACGGGTTAAGTTCGGTCGTGTGAGTGGAGTCGTTTAGACGTCCGGCGACCGATGAGCTGACCCTGGAATCGATCAGCGTTGGGTTAGGGACAGTTGACATGGTACAGAATTTCCGGTCCTTGTTCCAAATGAAGTGAACAGAAGTCCATGTTTTTCGACGTTGCATCACGCTGGCTCATAGAGTTGTTGCGAAATACAGGTAACTCGGGCTCACTGCTTGTTTGTTCCAGTACAAGTCAGATTCATCGCGCACAAGGCACTCTCCTGTTTGAATGTTTCGACACCTTACCAAAACAAATATATCTAAAATATTTATTCTGGTTAAGATATACTGCTATAGTAACACTATTGGTTCTCCATTTCGACTTGCTCTTGCAGCCTTAAATTCACTTACCTTTGAGTTCCACCACCTTTTCTTTATCGACAGTCTTGCAGGACACGGTCTTCCCGTCAAGATCCAGATTGGCTTCGCCTATTTCAACAAGTGACGAGTATGGCTTGTGTGTGAAACGCATGTTGGCGTTCACTTCAGAGGAGTCACTGCTCCAACCAAGGAAATCAGACGCAGGTCTTGCATCGTAATGACAGTAGAGCTAAAGTATAAGCAAGGAAAATTTCGAGATTTGATGCCAACACCATATTTCACACTAGGCTGACACAAAAAAGCGTTAAATCCGGGTGAAAAGCGAAATCGAGCTTAACATGCAACTTCGAAAATCAATATTCCACCTCTGCAGCCCGCTCAAGGTGTCAGAAGGACCACATACTACCGTGCACTGATCCGTCTTTCTATGAATTCACAAACATCACACACAAAGGAACTGTAGCCTTGAACGAATGGGATACACCAAGATCCCTCTAGCGAACCATAGAAAAGAGGTAGAATGAGTTGCCGCACGAAACTGAAGGTCCTAATGTTCACTCATGAACATTTGCAACTACACACACAACGGAAAAGCACTATATATGAAAAACCTCAACTAATGCCCCACTTTTGTCCATTGGTAAGATCCTGCCCATGAAGCTACTTGCCTAGGACAACTGATGTGAGATATTTAAATCTGGTATCCGCTCAGATTTGCGAAAACGCCTCAAGAACCTACTCGCAATCGGTCACCTTCCGTAACTTCGACAGAGGAGCGTCCATCCACTTCCTGACTCACAAGGGTGTCCGGCGAATATATGTAGATCCTTGAAAACGGATCTTCTGGGACTGAAACATAATAAAAATTCTCAATCAACTTGAATTTATATTAAATTAACCATTTTGTAGAGTGGCAACAGGCACTGTGACACATAAATTCACTTGAGTCATTCCTGACAATTTTTCCAGAGCGGTAGATTTCCTGACTAGACGGATAACAGAAAACGTAACGCAATAAAATGATATACAGTGGAAGGTTAGTTTGGAAACGTTGAAAGTGCGAAGTCACAATGGGTGTATTATTGTTGTAACTAACTGATGTCCCCGCTTTAGTGCCTGAATGCCGGAAAAAGACTCACCAACAAGGAATACAACACTTATTGTGAGCAAGCGAGTGAAAAAATCACTAGGGGCGTTGCGATATTTAAAGCGCACTTTTGGCCTTCAATCCAGGCTGTCCGGTCGGCTTGGATGAACGTTCATCGGCCGTTGCTTCTATGACATGCCTGGACGGGCTGTCGTTGAGTGACTGACTGCTGCAGCGTCCACTCGGCAGCTGGCTTTTCTGGTCCGGACGCTTGATGGCTTCCCAGTCGCGATTTTGGTGAGGTTCCAAGGGTCGCAGTGGGGCTCGAGCATTCTGGAATTATTTTCGAGAATCTGGCCTCCCTGACAGCCGTGATTAAAAAGACGCCAGGGTGTGCAAACAGACCACCTACTTAACGAACGGGTAAGCTGCCAAACGAGCTACCGCGGTTACTTGCTATACGTCACAATTATACAGGTGAATTTCACACGCGACTTAACTCAGCCCTACGAATCATCAGCGCCACCAGATACATAGGGCCTGCTGTTTCCAGCTGGTGTACAGTAGAAGGGCATTTTGATTAAGTTTGAAGGCATTTGGTCCAGGTACATTTGATGTGAATAAAAAAAATCAACGTTACTGGGTTCCGAACAGGAAGATGCCTGTCGGTAGAGACCACCTCACAGAAGCGGCGAGTTCGGCCGATCCCAAGACTTCGTCTCTCCTGAGTGCGTACCATACATAAGCGGCCGGGTACACCAGACCAATATTCGATGCTTTGAAACTATAGCATTTCCTATTACGACTATTCGAAAAAAGACTATGGCATTTGTTAAAAATCCTGATGGAAAGAAAGTAGACTTCGGAATAAAGAAGGTTCGGTTTTAAGGAGGTTTTTTCTCATCTAGCATGTGATACAAACTACATTTACTGATTTGATCAAGTTGAAGCAAAGCGGCCGGGTACAGAATAGTTTTGCACTATTCGAGTTACTTGGGGAGCGGAATCTTTAGAAAGAATGTGAAACAGTAAAGACTATTCCGGGTAACCAGGGTCAAAACCACCACAAGGATCGGATCACGTAATTCAAAAGCGTCTGGATCGAGATTAAGAAACGCGTCTTCGCCTATAATACCGTGCGCACTATGACGTCACCAGGTGGGCTGGCGCTGGAGATATGGAAACCTGATTTTAAGCGTGAAGACAGCGGATATTGACCTTGCTTACTCAACGTTCACGGGAACTACTAATGGGTACAGGAATGGCATCACTCTATTTCCATTTGTTCGAGACAATGGTCCGAGACATGACACAACCGCTACCACAATTTGAGGGGAATTAGTTTAAGTGCGTTAGCGTAAAGCAAAGTAAGGACTAAGACCATGTATCTTTGTTATGCCAAGCAATCATGCAGGAAATCCCTTTCCGTTTATTGGATGAGCTCAATATGAGAGAAGGGCATCAGATTCTGAGAACATAATATCCAGTTAAGTTTTAATCCCTTGGCTTGTTGATCCTGATGTGTTCGGTGAGACTGCTAAGTGGATGAAACTATGAATCAGACTTCATGAGTAGCCAGATTGCTTGATTAGCTCAGCAGAGGATAAAATGAGGAGATCACAGTTATGGAAATTTACAACCCTAATTCCGTTTTGGAAGACATAACAGGCTTGATTATGTACCCGGCTGCACACGGAAAGGAACTCACTCCTCATAAGTAAAAGGAAATCGTTCATTGTATCGGTCCAAACATTCAATCATAACCAAATACATTAGTCAGCTCCGTTCTTTTTCATACCCCCCCCCCACAGTCAACCCAATATAGTGTTGACAGTTCCCTTAAATGAACATTCAATGAGTGATAGCACATAGCAGTTGTGAAACCTCAATGGAAAAACTAGAACCCACAGTCATGTCTTTCCTGAGGAGATACAACAAACAATTTACTGTACGAATTTACTATTTACTGACCAGCTGTACTGTACGCCCACTGAAGAACGATGTTGCCGTTAACTATTACATTTTCCAACAATAAACAAATGTCGAACCTTTCACGGGAACTTTTTCATCCGGGATTTGAACAGTCCTCGTTCCGCTCGCTTCCGTATTATTCACAAAGCAGGTATATTTACCAGAATCGCTGAACGGATCGAAATGGCCTATACGCTGCCAGTCCAGCTCCACCTTCACTTTTGACAAGCCATGCGGATCTTGATCTCGTCCCAACGGGGAGGTGACCAACGCTTCCTGTGTGACGGATGAAAGTTGTATATTTGAATAAAAATGAGGCCCTCTTGTAAGCGATGCTTTTGACTTTAAAGAACCAGGTTTTGCTAGACTAAAATAATGGTTGTCAAAATAGCAGTGAGGTGTTTTCTTTGGTTTGAAATGTTTTTTATCTATGAAGTTATTGGCAAACTGACTGAACAAGCACGAACTCGTATGTCTGATTCGAAACTTGCTGCCTTAAATTCACGCAGGGTGAAATTGACACACAGAGCTTATAAACACCTCCGGGTGGATTCATTGAACTTCATATGGAGAATTTGTGTTCGGAACGAGCACGACTGGTTGCTATGTCCACTGCAGGAAACACGGAGTTTGAACTATTTCAAGGGAATCCTTCAGTGGCGATCAACTAACCCGTGGTCGGGTTAGTTGATTGGTTTGCTTGCCCTTAAACAGCTCAGACAGGGAAAAATGCACAAAAACAGTTCTGCTTGAGTTGCTCGCGATAAACCTGACTCAGCGCATTCTTATCGGAGGTGAAATCCACACAACCCTAAAATGATCAGATATCACAAGCATACTCACTTTCAACTTATCCGGACCCATGGCATCCGATGCGATTTCCACGTCAGAGGGCCGACTTGGATTCAGATCATAACAGACAAGCCGTGTGGGGAATGTTGAGTTAGGATTTTCATAATAGGTCTCGAAAACAATCCGCGGATCGTCAGAAGCTAAAATGACATGACATAATGAAACAATGGAACAGGAATCATCAAAACCGAAAGGTAGGGTTAAGGAAGTCAAAACCATGTATCATGAAAATGATAAGTTAGCCACCAAGTATCCAGACTTGGAAGGAACTGTCAGAATCAGAGCTCCCTCCATGAGATTTTGTAATGTAACTCCGGCATCAGTGGTTTAACATATCACTTTCCTATTGAAGCATACCAGGGCAAAACCAGTAAGGCATACGAGAGCTGTTTCTTTCTTACCTGAGGTTACTTAGGCTGCATATGCTTGATTTCAAACGGGAGAGAGAGAGAGCAGCAGATTCCTAATGCTTTAGTCAGATTTTACACATATCCGCCGCTAACGAAGTATCAAAAGATCTCATAAAACTAGGTGTCCGCAGTCCTGTCCTCCACAGAAGCACCCACAAAATACTTACGACGTAAGTAAATTTCGAAAACATACGAAACGTAAAATTTCACAATGTTGCAAAGAAACAATTTTGTTGAGTCTGTGTTGGACTACCTGGAAGATTTCGAGGCTAAACGCAAAGTTGGCTGTACTGCGTTACGTCGTATGTGACGTTCAGGCTTGGAACGGAGTAATTTTCAAAGCATTTGGACACAGAATAAGACGATGGACAGAGCTTAGATGTTACTCAGCCCTTCATTGCCAAACAAGCACATTTCGGGGATGAAAATTCGCATGTATCAAGAGCATGTGAGGATTTTATCTAAAATCATTCTGTGGCTGAGAATGTGCTATTTGCACCTAAAGGTTGAGATGTGCCAGTTGAAGTAAACCTAGTTTCACTTACGACACCGGCGTTCTCGAAGTCCAGAAAAAATGAAGGGCAATTGGAGGAAAATTAGGCTATAGGTGTTTGCTAATACTATGGGATTTCGATCAGTTGGTCTGGGAACAAGCAAGCCTGAATTAAATGTGTTTATTTTTTAGTCACTGGTCGATTTATCGTAAAAAACTTGTCTGAAGTAGTAGGAACAATGCGCAAAGTTTGCGCTCATCAAGCAGGGATTATAGAGTCTCGAAATTCCTCATTAAACATGTGTACGTTTTATGCGTTCCCTAATGTTTTGAAGTATATTTTTAAAAAAATTAGGTGCGATCCTTCGTGTATCTAAGCAAACAAGACGGTTTTACTGGTTTATTTAAACTGAGCAGTATTTTCTGCGCGAGATAGCCTTATGATAAAGGAACTAACGTGCTAACGTGTGGTATCTCGACTGCTCCTGTTTAGTCTTGGGCAACCTGAATGTATCCCAGACATCGTGTTTCCTTCGGGTGGCATGGCAGTGTTGTGTCGTACGAGTGCAACATCTGGACGATTTGCTGTCCGGAGGACAGCGAGGGAAAGAGCTTTACAGAGNTGTCCGGAGGACAGCGAGAGAAAGAGCTTTACAGAGTCTCAGGAGTGAAGCCCTCATTTGCACAAGAGTCCCCAAGACCCTGAAAATTGATGTCATCCCAATATATTAGCGCTTAGGGAAAAGTCTAGGATAAACCTTGTGTATTTTCCCATAATGGAAACTGACTTCGGTGCTCCCAGAATGGCTGAATGGATATACACTGTCAGGAAGGAGTAGCCTATGTCATCTGTTACAGCTAAAATAATTATCTGGGTTCAGTGTAGACTTGCACACAACAAGATCAAGGCTCAACAAGATTGCCGCTGAAATGTCCAGCAAGCACTGCACGAAGACTCACAATTGTCTGCAATCCTCCGTATAGCCATGCAGCCGTTAAGACTATAATGCACATTTAGGTGCAGAAATTCCTCAGTACAACACATTTTTGCAAATGCATAGCGAACAAGTAGAAATGTGTACTGATTTACACTGGACTGGACTCTTTATACAACATCTATTCTATTCTAATAAGCTCTCCCCCAACTTGTAAATTTGCAACCAAAGATGTTTTAGCTTCTTCATAACCGTTTTGATAAAACTGCGCAACCCAAGATTATTTTATCAAAAAGATCATCTTTTAAGCGACTTACTGATATTGTACTTTATTTCTCCAAACAGTTTGCTCCAAGGAACAGGATTACACTGGAATCTGAGGTATATCCCACTCGTTAGTGGATATTCGACGCGGAAACTGCTTGGTGACAACCTCTGAACTGTAATAGGAAAGACGGAAAGAGAAGTGGAAAAATGACATAGATGTCATGAGAAGTTTAGTTTCACAAATGCTGGTAAATAATAAAGTGCTGTCTTTTTTATCAACGGATAAAAGATTTTCTAATCCATACTCCTCGCTAGGTAAGAGCGTTATCTATTGGACTGACAGCAAATTGCCCTTCATGAAAATGGGGATTGGTTCAGAGTTTCTGGATCTGCTTGGACGAACCGATGAGCGGCAAACTTCCGGAGGATCAGTTATTGTCCCAAAATGTGGTTACACTTTGCTATTCGCTAGGATATCAAAGACATGAGTAAGGAGTAATCACCATCCTTGATAGGGGCGCTCGTCGTACAAAAAACTATCTGGACAATTCAGCACAAATTCATACTCTGTTGGAAGTTTGTAAATACCAGTGCAACGGATAGGGGAAAGGTTGAGAGGCAAGCAGAATGACTTTTCTGTACAGCCAAATGCAACTTTGAATTCGCAGTAAGCTTCCTGAGGAAACGATGTAGCTTTAGGATGTGACGCATTTACCTTGCATTTGGCATCATCCATGCCTGTTGGACTTAGATGTTCTCCCTGTGTGAAGAAACGAAATCAAACATTCCAAGCAAGGAATTGTGTGGGGCCAATAAAAACACTCTACAAAGTGTCACTAGTGGGCGACGCTGACGATTTCCGTACAACAGCAAGGATTTTGACAAAGTGCTATTAAGATCACTCTCCTGATAAAGACATGCCACTCGTCGGAAAACTTCGATTTTATCTGAAATTCTTTCCAGATACCGTACATATTCGAGGAAACGACCCGAGCCCACTTAGTGTCTGACGATGAAATCGCGTCATTCATGTTGGTTGCATGAGCGTTGATACGGGACAAGGTGATTCATAAATATTCTGAAGATTGCATTATAACTAACCTTTGTGCGTGACGTCGGTCACAGTTTTCCTCTGATAATCAATCAACATCCACTTTGGTTCTTCACAGTATTCTGCTTCTGGAGTGAAACCTTGAACAACAAAGTCCCAAACTGGAGCATCCGTTGTAGTCACACCTTCGTCGGTCGGCTGTGGTAAATCAACAGCCGTTCCCGGATCTAAGTGAGTTGTCTTGCCCGGATTTAGTGGTTGCACACGGATGGTGACATTGAACCGCTTCAGTTCCTCACCATCATCATCTCTATATACCACTCCTTCATAAACGCCTTCATGTTGTTCTGCAGCGGCCCAAATCACCAAGTCATTGCCCTCCTGAATCATTCCTTCAGGAAACTGTGGAGGGATCACATCGGATGGTTCCACCTTGTCGGGAAGATCACTCAGTCGCTTCCAGTCAACTCTGATTCTGGATTTTCCGGGCTTCTTGAGAACACGAAGTGTTTCGGGCTGCATAAATGGAATTTCTACAGTCGATGGTGGTATTGTAATATCTTTGCTTTTCACTACAGCAATGATGAGGAAAAAGAGAAACAGAAAAATATTTATACCACGTTGCCAGGATCATTAATTTCATTTATTATAACAGAATAGCGAGAGTATTTTAGTATGGATAATAAGTGATCAGCACCTGAGACTATAAAACCTAATGAGCTGTGGGTTGTCTGTATATTATCGCGAATCGTTGATGACTTTTGGAGAATAAGTGACAATAATCAGAGTATCCTGATGGTGAGTGGTGGTCAATTCGTGACGGCAAATGTGCTCCACAATGCTTTTCAGGAAGTCATCAGCCACGGCACGATTAAACCCCAGACCTTGGTCTCACATTCTAGTAGGCACAGTCTCCGAATGCGAGGACTACGTCCATTTACTGAGTCCCTCGGCGGACAAAAAATCGAAAAGAACAGTAGTTGGTTTCATTCGATATCGTGACCAGAGGTGCTCATGAAAGTCTCAAACGGTGACCTGACTAGAGCAACTTATTTTTTAATACTCGGTTGAAGGTATTACTGACGAGAGGCATTGTGAAGCTCTCGAACGAGCAATGCACATCTACAATTCGATGTACCAGTAGAAAGAAATGTCGGCTGGAATTTCAGAAAAATATTTATCTGATAAGCTCCGAGCAGGACGAACTCGATAGTAGGCAGGTGGCGAGTTTTCACTGACCTTAGAAGCTGACTCGTCTTCAGAGTGGTCAAAATGTAAATGGACTACTTAGTTGACGGATTTGGGAAAGAGTTGTTAATGAACACCTTACTAGTCATCCATTTGGTTGTCTACTCTCTCTCATCAAACGTTTGGCCTTTACTAACCAGATGTGAGAACGTTACAGCCTAACACATGTGGAGGCAATCTGATTTCACAGAAAAGTTTATATTGGTCGTTATGGAAGAGGTTAGTTAACAGGTTTGCTCTGTTCGGGTAACGACAGATCTCTACTCGAGGCAAACTTGGAGAGTGTAACGAGTCTTCATTCTCAGTAAACTGATGTTCGCTGGAAGTTTTTTATGCAGGCAGGAAGACAGGAAATGTAGTGAGCAGATTTCATTCTTCTCGGTCCCGTCAACTCTTAGATGATCCGCCCGGGCTGACGGTAGATAGTAACAGCCACCCACGACTTTCAACTACGGTACCAGTGTCAGAGCTACAACACAACAATTCATATAACGACCTTATCCAAAGTACCTCCGAAAGATTAGAGAAAGAGTGATATTACTCGGTTCTCTGACCATAGATGTTCAGGTGAATTAGGGTTTTTCGGGGTTCACACGACTTTTTTTGTTACCAAAGAGCTGGTTTAGATGGTTTAAGGTGATCCTTATGTCAGTAGGGGCGTGCCGGGTAAAAATATATCCAACACAGGTATCCAGTATTTGAAAACGCGGAATTCAGTTTCGACCAACTGGCTTTAAAGCTCGGAATAGATAGTTTTAGACTGACTTATTGTCTGCATCTTGAAGTACTGTGCGAATGTTGTTTTACCAATGAAAATGCAAAATACACTGTTGTTGATTTTTACTGGACGTGTTTCTTAGCTCATGACACAAACCCAGCGTCTATGTAGATGCACACACTTGGACTAGAGTAGGAAGCATACTGAGCGAATTTTTCAAGACTAGCTGAAGGTTACAGGTAAACAGACCCTTGTGTATACCTTTGGGTCATCCGATATAAGGGTCGTCTTATGGTCTCAATAAATTTGAACAATGATGCCTATTTCTTACGGGTATCGAGAATGGATTCAGAGTGCAAAGACACTGTGGGCGCAAGGAACTTCGTTGCTTCGTGTCGTTTTATTCAATGTTGTAAGACCAGAGCACAATCATTGCTTGTGCAGATACCACGACTAGTAAGGCGGTCAACAAACTCACTGCGAAGTTCCAGAGAAACACAAGAGCATGGAAAATCGCGAAAAATAATTTTGCATGGTGAAGCTGCAAAACGCCTTTTAAAGCATGGGACTACCTCCAATACTCTGTTTAGAGTTCAAAAAAATCTTGGAAAATTAAAATGCTGCGGTCCGCCTAATTCAAAACAACGAATCTCTATCCAGACGTGAATCTGATGTCTAGATTCATGACATATTTGGGTGTGCATTCTATGGTGAAATCGACAACAAAGTTGAACGAAAAGGAGAGAGGACAACCCTGACGTATTTCACCAGTTTTGAAGATGGTTTTGGACAGTTTACTGTACACTCTAAGGAGATG
Source organism: Opisthorchis viverrini (assembly GCF_000715545.1). Lineage (NCBI taxonomy): Eukaryota > Metazoa > Platyhelminthes > Trematoda > Opisthorchiida > Opisthorchiidae > Opisthorchis > Opisthorchis viverrini. The sequence continues at coordinate 4,126,213 of NW_008751660.1, forward strand.
AAAGATGTGAGAATTGATGGTACTAGAAATTTTTTCCAGAAATATCAAGGGTAGCCCACACATGACCAAGATTATGCAGAAGTCAGAATTCAGTCGGAGATTCGTTTGATATGCATTGCTAATAACTCCTAAAAGATACAAAACAGCTGTACATTGCTACTCGGTTTTCCGTCATAGAGTGCATTCATTTTTAGGACGGAATGTAGATCGAACGTGTTTAGAAGATCCAGTCAAGCTTTCAAACCAAAAGCGCTTTTAAAAGTCCAGGAGAGCTGTGTTTGTTGGTCGGCTGTATGCGTGACGCTGCTGAAGTACCTGCTCCAGTGTTAAGTTATTATCAGTGCAGCTCATTGAAGGCCGAAATCCTGATCAGTACTTTTGGACTTGCGTCTTACACACCACAGTTAGGTATCGTAATATAAGGGAGGTCAGCAGACCTGAGAATTATGGGCTCACGTTTGAAACAGCTGCTATGAGCATCATTTTTGAGCACGGGCTCGATCTCCGACTGGCTGCAATGCTTTTCAACATGTTTCTGTTCTCAAATGGGCACGAACAATCTGGTCAGGACAGAACACAAAGACCCTTTCCATCGTTGGACAATGCTGGGGAAAGCTCATCTGGGTTTAAGGCAGAAAAGCATGCTAATACTTCAGTAACTGATGCGGAGATATCTAAATTCACAGACCATTGCTCCAAACGAGTGGGTCGTATAGAGGAAGAAGGTCAACTAAACAGTTGTTGAAAATCTCTCTCCATGATTTGGACGCCGGTCCTTGTTGTAGGTTATACTAACACTATTATCATCGATTGACTCATATGGAAAACAACTTTAAGTTCTTAACCAACTACACTCATTGACATACCAGGTTGTTTTGCATAGGATACCCAACTGAATTTCCCGTTTGTGATGTTATTCTTGGTTCTTCAGTTGGGTCTCCCGAGAAAAGAAAATTGATATGCAAATGGCTGGGACTCAGGGACTACGCCTGATGAGCCCCGAGAAGGTTGGAACTGGTCGTTGGCTGTCAAGGAGTTTTCAGCAATCTTATGTTCAGTCTGGTACGTCTATACGACTTTGGGTTCTGTTTGCGGATCAGGTGGAACAACACCTTAACCACACGGGCCTCTTCAGCTATTGTACTTTCCGGTTCCACCACATTTCTCCGTCCACACGCGTGCTTCGTTCGTACTGTCGTCTGATTGGTTGTCTGATTAAAACCCGAAGGAATATTGTCTCGGACCATGGAGTGATAGAAACTGTTCTGAGATCCAGTGGTTTTCGTGTACGCGCTCGGAACCACAGATGTCATCTGTGATCGTAGTTACCTTATCACAGTCATGTTCAATATCCTCCTAGGAGGTCGCCTGTAGTGCACTGCTAAGTAAATTTTGACATGATTCATCAGTTTGTGGCTCGCAAGATTGTTCTGCTATCAAATGAGGGACTCATTTCCTGGGTTCGACGAGGAAAGTTTATAATAATCTACATGGTACAAGGGCTTGACCTGGTTCAACCTGTATCCCAACATGGTTGGTAGCTGATGGTCCCGTTCCATTCGATCCCAAGGTTGCTCAGTAGCAAGGGAAAGCTTGATATGGCAAATGTGCTTAGTGCATCTAAACTATTGTTTCTGGGCGAAGTTGTAAAAGACATTCACAATTCCCATTGGGTTTTTCATACAGACTAAGCATAGAACAAAAGTGTTCCTCTGATGAACAAAGGCGTTGAAATCTCATGCTATTTCTGGCTGTATCTGAACGATTTGTGGCTAACAAGAGTGTGGTAGGTTTAACTAACTAAATAAATAAGAGCCACATTTGGTGCACAAATAGTGACAACAAAGCAAAAACTTTCTGTATTTTGAACTACGAGAGAATCCATGGAAGTGGAAAGTCTACCGCTACAGGGTAGACCGATTATAGCTTTATGAACACTAGTAAAGCCCTCTGCAATGCCACTCCAAGTTTGCAGTCGATAGCGTCCAAGTTGAGAGAGTGCTGTAAACTCGACTATTGTACGCGGGCCTTGTATACACGTTTCTGGAGGTTTCTGAGGGTCAGAAAACGCCAGTCAACAACGTGCTTAGAGTACGTTCTGTCTCTGCATCAGTGCCTAGTGCCCGAAAAAAAGACTGACCGACAAGGAACACAACATCTTTATTGCTAAGACGCGAGTGCATGCAAGTACAACGAACTTGCGCCGTATTTTTAAGGGCACTATTTGACCTTGATCGAAGGCTGTATTATGCTATATTCTTAATTGCACTGTTTGACCTGAATCCAAGGCTGTTTAGAGCTATATTTTGAAGGGCACTACCTGGCCTTTATCCAAGGCTGTCGGATCGGCGTTTGGTAGAGTTTTGAGGTCTCAGTAGACTTCAAGTATTCTGGGATAATCTTCAGGACTCTGATCTTCCTGACTAGGAGTTGGTTGACTGAGCTGCCTAACAGCTCGCACACTGAGGGTTGCAATAAAGACAGGAGAACGAGGCCTGAATAGCGGTGGCGTATCGGTGGATGTGTGTAGCGGCAGACGATTAGCGACTTCCGTACATGCTTGACTGACATGCGTACAGCTGGAATCTACAGAAGAATGATTATTAAGTGGGACAGAGAGAGTTAAGAGATAACAATGAACAAAAAAGTTATCAGTAGTCACTTTCTTTCACGACCTCTTGTGTGGAGCGAAAAAAATACCCGTCGAATTTCGTTGTGTGACGGCCAATGTGGCATGAAGGAAAGCTCATGACTGTGCGTGGTTGAGGCACTGCCAAGCCCTAGACAGGAGGACAAACAGAGCCCTCAACCAGAGCCTCTGACTCAAAATTCTGACGGAACGCAGCAGTGGTTGGCCCAGGGATATCGGAGTAGCCCATATTTTAAGGAACGAATTGCCACATTTCATCCCATCTCTGACATGGGAGCCAGAAGACCATCATGCGTATATCTGTCGGTCAACATAGTATGGAAGATTGTGGTTGTTGGCTGGCCGTTCTCCAGAACCGTCGAGTGAGCAACGGTACGTAGACTGTCTCACTTTGATAATCTCCAGTCTGATCGCGACGACATGCCACCGCACTCCTAAGTCGGTGGTGTTCCGATCACAAAAGAACATGTAACGCTCTAATTACATTTGACGTAAAATATATCCTTACACAACTCACGATGGAGAGGAAATACACAGTTTCCAACAATTTCCTTGCAACGAAATCACTGTGAGCCCGAGGGGTCCCCCAGACTTACGGATCCACTAAGAATACTTCCACTTACACGGAGGATTTAAAGAGTATATGGTTCTCCTAGATTCTTGGAATCAGCAATTTCCATACACCTAACGTCTGTACCCAGTGCAACCAGATGAACATGCGGTTTTTTATCCTTCTGGCATGATAATGCCACCACCTTTCCGTAATTTATTACAACAAGGAATTCAGCACTAACACAGCCTGTGTCTCCATCGCCATAGGCAAGTTTAGTAGTGGAGGTTAGTGACTTTCTTCATGAGAGAATAATATGTGGAGGTTTTTTGCCACAGTAAGTACTGTATTGTTTAACATTAATGGATTAAGCTGAATAAAAGCTCTGCCGGACTATATAAGAGTGCTAAGATAGCGAGAGCTTTAAGCTACTTATAAAACTGCCGTGTCCATCACTGTAACCTGTTTCTAGTCTGACACATAAAGCCTTCATGTAATGAGAAGCTAACTCTAACCTCGGTCTTTAGCGGATTCGATCACATTCGGTCTTCCAATTGGTGTCCAAAATGGGTTGCTGGCTGGATTCTTCCCGACAAGGTATCCTTGAACATCTTCGGGTTGAGCTTCGAGTTGCGCATGTGGAACATGCAGTAGAAATTGAGCATCACCTGTGAAGAGATCCATTCTCTCTAGTTTTGTTACAATCTGACTGCCATTCGGACTAAGCCAAACAAGCTGATGATTTTCCAGATCAGCTGGCTGAAACAACAATGAATGGAGGGAAGTTGTGAAAGGTAATCCTAACATCATTAGAGAGATTCTATTCTTCATCAGTACACGTGTTTACAGAATCGTTGAAACCAATAGGCAGTGAACGAAGTAAAGTTAGAAATCAACCAGTTAAAGCTACCAGATGATATGTCATTTTAGAAGATACGTAGTCGCAGTGGCGCATCAGGACAGCAGGAGAAATGTGGCGAAATTGAGTGTTTTATTTGCAATAGAAACCTCGTCTTCAGCTACTTGGGTATTCGACTGTTGCGATGCGTTTTTCATTTTGAATCCTGGATGGTTTTGTTCAATTTGTTTGCACGAACATTGTGCTCTGAGTACTCTGTAATTAACTGGGAAATATCATGACGGAAAATTTAGCTCGTGTTTACCCTGATCGAATCACAGCTGCACAGGCTGTACTAGCAAGACTGATTATTCTGTTATCGGTGCTTGATACGTCAGTCTTGTACTTTCATAGACCCTCAGTGCATATATATATATATATATATATATATATATATATATATATATATACGGATCTGACACTGAGGTGCAAATATCCACTCCAAATCAATCTCTGCGATTGGATTAACTAAATTTGGCTTACATTCGTCATGTTTAATGCTCATTGGCCTTATCATATAGACTGTATTCTGTCATAAACGGAAATCTGACAGGCCTTCTTTAGTCTGGTACCTCTCATGGGCATCGAATCCAGTGGATTATTCGAAGCCTAAGGTTTACTCCATTGCGGTACCCGTGGCCTCCCACAATATTACACACTAGGACAAAATGAATGGTAGTCACACACGGCTAGCCACCCAGGTTGAGCTCGAAGAGGGTACTCAACAACTTCTGTTAATAACTTGACGTAATTATTTATGTTTCCCCATTCCTCAGACTAATTCATCACCCTTCCGATGACTGCTCAAGTTTCAAGGCTAAACTATTCTATTTTATACAAAGCTAACTCTGCATTAACTCTTTTCCCGACTCGATTTACTCACATTCATTTCTGGATTTGCTGTTGAACATTTTGTCCCACTTTGAACTGCACAAGATATTTCCCGATTAATTTGTCCGATAGCACCCTGCCTTTCCTGTACCGTCCTGTGTTGCTAACTGAGCAAGGTTCAATCTAGCCATAAGCTTTCCTTTGATTCTGCTCATTATTTGCTGTTACTTTCTTATAGAACCACGATCTACGCATCTATACTGTCTAATTCAATATATTGTTTGCTGGAAGTACTGAAAATCGCAGGTGAAGTTCGTAGAATTCGGTCTGTCGCACTTATTACTGACTCTCCGTCGTTGAATTAGACTACACGTTACTTGTCAGATAGGACACCTAGATCGTGCGTTTCGGGTAATTAACCAATTACTAGTCTTGAAACAACGGCCTTCACAGAAAATCGCACAACTTCCATGAGTGTTTTGACACAAATAGCTTACCGATGATAAATGAAGCTGCTCGTTGTTGCTTGCGGAGACACAGAAATGAAATAATGCTGTTGTTAGTTCAAGATCTCTTTTCATTACAGTGCTCAAAAAGCGGCCCCCCCTCAGAGTGATTACATTAAGGTCACCATAAGGCACACAAAACAAAATCATTGGTAATACATTACAACATTAGCTTTTGCTGAAACTATAGTACACGATACCACGGGAGTCACTTCCATTCATCAGAGTACATGAGGAACATTCCGAGTAACTGCTGAAACCTGGAAGAAAGCTCAACTTACATCTCTCATTTTTATTATGGCACGTGTAACACTGTCATCCGTGGGGTCACTTTCTAGCGTATAACTGACGGCACTTGGGACCTTCGCCCCCGGAGGAACTGAAATCCAAAATTTACTATCCAGCGGATCTTCCGCGTCCGCAATGGCCGGTGGCATCGGCTCACCTGTCATAGAAAGTGCAAGAGGGTAAAAATTGAAGGTTTTGAAGACGAGACACGTAATATTTATTACAAAACATATTCACTTGATCTCATTAAACGCTTCATTGTTATTGGTACTAAGCACTGGTGCATGGGCATAGAATGCAGAAGAGACTGGATGCAAAAATGGAACACACTGGCTGTTTTCGCAGAAGGATTCTGAATACTAGTAAAAGTAGGATGGGAGAAATAGCAAAACGAAACGCACATATGACAGACTGAAATGAGTCATAAAATGGAGTGGTTTTTGCAAACGTTGAAGATGCAGGACTGTCCGTTCCATGGTTTATATTGCTGAAGGGCGAGTCTCCTTCACTTTGCCTACGCAGTCGATCTGCTGGTTTCCAGCTCTGAAAATATTGGGTGTGCTTTTCAATTGTTCCATTTACTGTCATTTTACATGGATACTTGTACTGCTTCGGTCATTTTGGAGGACAGTTAGCTAACCTTCATTCAGTCTACTTTAGTATGCACCCATGATTCCCTCTGTCATTCAGGATCGGACAACTAGCACTTATCTTGGGAGTTATAACAGTTGCATTAGCTCTCTTGTTGTGACCAGTGATAGGAAAATTCGTGGCTGATTTGGAGGGGAGCTAACACCTACTACCCCAATTTAGAGGTGAGGGCAAGAATTCTTGTGGGACTTCTCTCCATTAGGCTATTACCGTATCATACATACAACCTGTATCTCGTTCCTGACTTGTGCGTATTGAACGCTCGTTCGGTGAAGTTTAGACTGAATGTTCATATCTTGTTCTCATCATTGTTCACTGATTCAGTTAACATGTCAGTTCACTAGTCAGTCTGCTCTATAACAGACAACTAATTCAAACACTCAAGAAACGAGAAACAATGGTTCAACAATCCGATGAGGAGTCAATTTATTACATTTTCTTCTCATAAAGAAAAAGTCTCGCCGACATGACGTTCACTTTTCAAGGTGATAATTAAGTGAAGATATAGGCTCCATATTAGGTGCTTGATCGGTTCAAATTCCGTTTTAGGTAGATGTACGTAGCACCTCCCGTGCTATATCATTGACGAATTCTTCTACAGTGATTAGCGAATACCTCAGCTCACGAATATCTTTGAAAGTTTGTAATCATGACGCACTAGTGTGGTGGTCTTGAAGCGCTTGAAGTATTCCTCGACAGATCGTCTTCAATCCAGGTTTGCTGGTCTGAAGAATACCACGAACAGTGAATGAAAAATGAGCTCATTATTATCTGTATTTCACTCTTTATTTGCAAGTGTATCCCGGAAGAAGAGCGAACACCATCAAAGTAGTGTAGAGTGGGGACAAAAGTAAGTCTACTTTCGTGCGCCACATAGGATTCGGTGGACAAAAACCAAGACTGAAGTGATTTAATATTGAGGGTCCAATGTGAGGTTTTGTGCTACTTTCATTTCTTCTAAGTTAACAGCTGTTCTTGCAGACTGGTAATCGATCTGTTCGGTCAAACTATATCCGGTGTCCGTCCCTCAAATTTACACCAGTCCGGCTGAGCAGTACTTCTGCTGTGCTACTGCTGAGTGTCTTTACCGCTGAGTCGTATTACTAGAAATTCCAAAGCACGCAATCGTCTTTGTCCTACTCTGGGACAGGAAGCACATGGTGACAACGCTGAATGACTATAATCCAGGTTAACTTGTTCATCTTCATACTAGCTAACGGGATTTCAACACATATCCGATACTGTCATCGTAAGGCACCCTTAGTGGCACGCTGAAAGTGTGGAACTCCGCTTTGTACAATGCATGAAGCAATAGGGCAATTGAAGTAGACTGAATTCTGTCCCCTCACAGAAGCTGAGAGTGGTTAGAATGTTTTATTTTGAAACCGACTGATTCTTTCTTACAACTCGGAAAAATTTGGCACCATCCTGGCACAGGATCACTGGCTTGTGGTTTTAGAATCTGCCCTCTAGTAAAGACCGTGTAAGACCAGTGCGACTGGTCCGAATTGGATAAATGAAAGCAGTCAATTGATCACGGTGCAGTGGAATATTCCACATCTACGCTTCTGTATTTTCCTCGATACGATTTTTGGCCAACCAGTTCCGGGAAGTCGTTCATTTGGATTTGAAAAATAAATTTGTCTTGACCGGAGAGAAATCCGCTCAAAGCTTGATTAAGCAAACTGACTCATTTTTGTTCTTTTTGCAGATATGAATGTAAATTGTTAAATTATTGTCGAAGTATGTCTTGAAATTTCGATGAACTACTAACTTTGAAGGCATAATGCAGCCTGATGTCTTTTGATCATATCCATGTAGCAGTAAGTTTTGAATAATTGTTTTCAATAACACTAAGAATTTTATCATCTTCCTGGGAAAGCTGCAACAACAGACTCCATTTTGAACAAAACTTAGCAGGACTACACGACTTTTTATACATTTGAGAGGTTTTAATGCGGCTCAAATGCGTCTGTCTAAATTGTAAGCGCCGGAGATTCACAGTGCACTTTCAAAGAACATGCGATTGAGGAAACGAGTAGATTTATTTGTTTTTATTTGATGGTGCAGTAGTTGAAACAACGCCTGTTTTCTGTCATTTTCTCCTAATTTAAAATATGAGTTTCAATTATTTTTGAGATATGCGCAGAAGTCTGACTTCTCCATTCTTGATGTGCTAGTGCGAACCCAGTTGCTACTGAAATGACTTGCGAAGTATTCGGTGTCGAATACCAAAAAGGAGGCTGTAATCTTTCGGGTCAAAGTGTCCCTTACAAGTTATCATCTTTACGTCTGATGGTAATCGGTTCACGATCAAGGGACTGTTGTGTTGAAAATTTTAGCTATTCCCGGTGAACCTCAGTTAATAAATCACCTCTCCGATGAGAGGGGAGTAGGTTATTCGAGTTCATCTTCAGTTACATCCTTTAACGGGGGAACCTGTGTTTCGCATTAGTGACACACTACTAGTAGTTTTATCCGAGCATTGTTTTTGTGTGAGTGATTCCTAGGAATAAAGCGCAGATGAGTACTGTATTGGCCGATCAACGACAAGGTATATTCGAATGTTTATCAGCTCAACTACTGAATACAAGAATAGTAATTGCGAAGAACCGTCTCCAATTTCCCAATTTATCATCGTCACGGGAATTCTGTCGATTTTCATTATCTAACAGGAATAGCCTGAGACGAAGCTCCCAGTGGACTAAGAGGACTGAATCGTCGCTGGCTCGTGTTCTATTCCACTCAAAAGTACTCTCTATCTCTTGAAGAGCTTCAGGTAGCCACCTCTACTGGATACTATTTATTAGTCGACCTACTACCAGGAGAGAATAAATTCTGCCCATTTAAGTCTCCTATGGAGGGATACTCTATGGTGGTAACCGAAGTGGTCCGTATACATTTTTGATTGGCCCGCTTATTTCACCATATTGCGTATTAGATAGGGCACAACCAATAAAAAAGAGAGCATTCACCAAATGAACAACAGGCCGAAAACTCAAGTAGGTTTTTAGCTGGCAAGTCACTCATCTAAACTTCGATTTTTGGAAGCTGCATTTAAGAAATGTTGAATCAGTTAAAAACGAGATAATTTACTTTCCATCATGCAAGGTAGACAAAAAATTTCATTTACTTCATGGTGTACATTTTATGCTATAACAGAACCTGTGTTATAATCCACTAACTAATCTAAATCTATGATAATCTCCAACGTATTTTTAAACTTTTGGATCGATGCACGCTTTCTATCATAACCTGTGACAAAGAAGAAAACTTATGGGTAAGCTGCACACACCTGGTTCACGAACAATGAGATAGGTTGGCAGTTCCGCCATTGTACCGATCACGGTGGCTCTACACATATACTCTCCTTCGTCCTGCTTGTTTGCACTTTCTATTTCGAATGTTGCTTTGGAACGATGTAATTCCGCATCGGATGCCATTGCTCTTGTTGCTAGAGAAGGGGTATGGATGATACGCCTACGTGAATCATTTGCTGTCCGAGTAGATGAAACCGGCGGTATCCATTCATGCACCCCGATTCCGCCACGATAAGACGTGGACTCGCAGACCAGACGAACAGGATCGCCTTCTTTCACAACAATCACTCTTTGTTTGGTATCGATCGTCAGACCTGGGAACGGAAAAGAAACAGTGAATGCCGATCAGCAGTGAACGTCAGTTGTGCATATCTATACAATTGAACTAGTAGGAACTGACGACGCTTTCGGTGTCGTGTGGATTATGTGAAGAAATCAAAATTTCAATCGGTAGATTTGCTTGCCAAGATGTGTACATGTGTGACCGTTCTGTATGCACTCAGTGTGGGTTCCTTCTAAACGGGTTTCTGCGAGTGCTATGTTTCCATACTTTATTACACTCTTGTAACATTTCAATCACAAATTTTTGATGTGCAGACTATACTTTTTGGGTAGACGAAAATGTTTGCATTCAGAGGGTTCTTCGTAAATACTCCACTACTCATTGGAACAAATGACACCATCCATTCTAAAATATTTGCTTTAGTCAATTCTTCTATCCATTTCATCGAGCGCACTCCCGTAACCTGTAGATAACTTTTTCATTTTGTATTATAAGAGAGTTAGGCAGGGCGAACGACTGACTGACTTTCATTCTACAAGAAGGACTTCTCTCGAGTGAAGCAACACTCGGATCACAAAGCACGTCGGGCTTTATTCATTTCGTACACACCAAGCTACCTTCAACTATAACAACCAAGTCTTTTATAGAATGGCCCCAGAATACAGTACATTCATGTGTATTTAAACCTGATAATGGTCCTAATATGTCGACTTGTTGAGTGTCAGTCGGGGCGAACTCATCATCAGCTGAGTTGGGTGAAAACCAGCGACAGGTTCCACTGAATATGCGAGTCATATCCGAAGGAAACCAATAAACTGAACTGAAGTGAACTGACAGTGCCTGAACAAGAACAACAGGAAAGCGAAAGCACCATATGCAACATAAACAATACAGCTAACCCCAAACACACTAACTATCTGGAGAAAACTGCATTCACCCAGAAGACAAAGTGTGGCTTTAACCGGAGCTTTGTTTCATGCTTCAAGCACATTCATGTTTCAGTAACGCAACAACTTTTTGATTTGCCAGTCACTTCCACTGGAGTTTTTTATCAGTCAACTGCACCGACTTTGTTGGAAGTTTTGAACCGTCTCGGCTAAGTGTAAACGAACGTGGCACCGGTTTCTTTCTGTTTGCATAACCTACTAAATATAAAAGAGATCCATGCGGACAACCAGAAGACAGTATGTACCAAATTCAGATGAATGGTAAGGTATATTGATTAGTACAATTTCAGCTGTGAAAAGTTTAGGCTAAGATATTTCCTCCGCATATAAATGAGGTAGTTCAACGTTGTTTTCAAGAGTAAACAATAGAATCATAGAGAACGTGGGGAGAAAAGTGAAAACTCACCAAGCTGACATGAATCGAATCTTTCGCCTGTGTAAACGTTATACTTGAATTGACCTGACGGACACCTGTATACAAAATACACATCATAGTTTGAAGTCCAAATTTAAAAAGTATATTGTCCCAAAAAACAAGTGGTAACTTATCAGGACGACATCCGGTTGAAAAAGATTGTCAACAATTGATTCTACGCTTATGCCGCTCGAAGAATTCACATTAGCATACCGAGTGAAATACCTTTTGCCCTTGAAGTATTATTACCTAGCCAGAAGTCCTCAGGATTCCCTCAGAGTAGGATAAGTCGAGTATTCCCAAAGAGTTCACTGCAGCGCTCACTTATGTGTATGACCAGATGAACCTCAGGCTTGTGATAAGGCTGGATCAAACTCATCGTCGTCATGCTTGGCGCCATTGTTTTTGGGGCCGTGAAATGATCACCACCTTTTAGTCCCTATTTATTGCGCACAAAAATATATGTATTGAGGACACGCTTTTCCCTCAGGTAGTAAACGAAGTAATTTCAGATTTCACAGAGAAATTTACCTACAATAATTTTTACGGACGGGAAATAGTCTTGTTGGTACTAAGATGGTTAGCGTATTTATCTTATCAAAAAATCAAGCTATTTGTAAAACGTTTGCGTCCGTGTGTAGTTCGCATATATTTTGCAGCTTACAGGTAAAGCGGACAGTTGCATTAATGCAAGCGAATAGTCATCACCTTCACCTGCTGATGATCGACACAAACAAGACAAGTTACTGGGTCGTCCTTCGGGGCGTCGGGTTCACCTTTTAAATCACACAAGCGCGAATGTGTTCAACAGTTCAGACGTGAAAATTCAGACGCGTCCAGTGGAGTAGTGGTGACAATCTCCTAGAATGTCATATGTGCAAAGTGTAAACCCCTGCACAGGCTGATGAGCTCTAAAAACAGCGAAAATCGAGTCCAGTGCTTCCCACTTTAGTGTGGGCTCACCAGAATGATTGCGCCAGGACAGAAAAAACGACCGTTCAAACGAGAGTGGTATGAGCATGTACCATTGTTAACCCTAAGACGAGGCAGTGCTATTTCCCAGGTTCACTTTATACTGCTTGGCTTAGCAGAGCGACACCGGTACCTCGTAATTCCAGGAGTGTTTCTTTTCAGCAGCGGTTGAGAGACAGTCGGAAAGTCCAGGCCATTGTTATAAGCCATTGTGGTGAAAACTAACCAACTGTAATTATTTTCTAATGCATAGGTCGCTGACAGTAAAGTACAAGGTTGTAAATGTGGTTACATTCATGGGGAAGTAGTTCATAACGGGGTTTTATAAACTAAGCGGTTTTACGTTTGCCAGCACTGAACTGTAGGTGGTGTTATTCCCCATGTCCACCTTCCAGATGCTGTCACTCCCTCAGGTTATTCAAGACCCTAGTTGTTCCACTTTTTGACGCATTATCTCTTCACGCACTCGTAGTCTTTGTTTATTCATTTCTCTGTGTATTCCGTTGAAAAAACCTGACCTTTGTTCACCTAAACGTTGAACGGTATCATTTTAGACTTGCAGTAAGATCATGTAAGTATTATGAGGCGAAATGTATGGCCTGTTTACGCCGCCTTTTACGACGATTCTTCAGGAAACAGCCGATATTATTATGCTAGGTAACAACGGTTAAATTTAGATTGCATTGATTTGATTTCTTAGGTATCTTCCCAAGTGATTCTTCTGAGTTATTTTCGAAGATACTTAGGTTGATACTGGAAAAGATTGATGGATTGGATTACTAAATACATGCAAAAAGCACACTCAAATCGTGACCCCTGTAAGTCATACAGTTACTAGTTTTCGCACCATCGCAACTTACGCGTCAAATTTAGATCCAAGCATAGTACTGCAAACGAAATCTGGCCCGTACGGGTTCATCCTAATCACCGTATGCAAACTTGTATCTTTGCAGCCCTGCAAATTGAATGAAGAACAGTGTTAAGTAAAAATATTTTGAACTTGGGGGACAAAATACTACGGGGTTTTCGGCCAGATTTCGGAACAAATTTTCCCTGAAACCATTAGACCGGTAAATCAAACTAACCAATAGTACTCTTCAGGAGGTAGAGACCAAATGAAGAGCTAACTATCACGAGCGCCAGGGTGTTTATTCATGAATTACCTCGCAACTTGGAGACAATTGACGTTCATCTGGCGAAGAAGGCATTGGACAGTCGCAAACCTCTACGGGCGCTTGCGGGAGAGTATTGGGATCAACGCCGCCCGGCGCTGGACGTCGGTTCACTGACTGAGCGAGTTGAATAGATAGGCCAGATATTTTCATTCCAGCGAGACCCTTACTTAGACCGCTGCTTGTAACTATAGAGATAGATGATGTGGTTGCCAGCACACGAAGCAACTGCGCTCTGGTTAGCCCTTGAAACTGACCATGTCCTTCAATAGGAGTGCCCAATTTCCAGCCTCCAGGCCACCAGTTTTCGTCAAATTGAACCTCGTACGTCTGAAGGGCTTTGTTATATACAGCCTGAGTCCAAACGCGTCCATATCGCTCAGACTAGAGTAGAAATGGAAAATGTGAACGTTGGAGTTAGATGCTCATGGATGACCACGGTAGTCGGAATGCCCTGTGTACAAATCTTTTACCAATTTCTGAATTTTTATGTTCGCCTGATCCCGCGTCTTCTCCGTAATGAAAACAGACCTGTTAATTACTCAGTAGAAGTATGGGACACGAGTATCTGTTCAGCGCTGAATGCAGTCCTGTGAACTGGGAAATAAGGTACCTGCCGCTGCGATCCGAACACCTAAGAATCTCGTCCGGAAAACGTCTCATTGCTGTAACATGTAGTATTAAGTACAGTCCTGTGAACTGGGAAATAAGGTACCTATCGCTGCGATCCGAACATCTAAGAATCTCGTCCGGAAAATGTCTCATTGCTGTAACATGCAGTATTAAGTGTCCGGCAACTCTGCGCAACCTCTTTCTCATGCCAGTGAACTCCGACAGAAGGTAGTCCTGGTAAAATTTTCAACTGCAGTGAACTTTGATATAGGTGCATCGTTTCTGTTGCTCACTAGGTTTAAGTTGTTCGAAAAGAGGATCACTACGTCTAACCACTTCCACTCATCCACGCTAGACAGAGTATCCCTCACGGTATCAAGAGCTCAAATGTTCGGAAACGACCAGTGATTGGGCAGGCTGATGTTGATCTGCTTGCCTGCCTCTGGCAACTGGCTGTCACCACTTGGGCAGACCATCAGTGGGGGCTTCGATGGTGATGCTTCCCCGATTGGTGACGAAACGTTTTCAAACTGCTTACCAAGCTCGGCGAACAGATCAACAGCCATTTAATCGAAAGCATCCGACCAACAAATATTCCAATGGGCAATGAACGAACTCATCACTTATCACTTCTCCGAATTCCGGTTTGTTTGTTTGTAGGCTGTCTAATACATTGAATAGTCCAGGCGCGCATAATTCTTCCCAAACGGCAAAGGATTTCCATACATGAAAAGAAACCTATCGGTATTATCACTCAGTCGCTAATTTTTTTCAGTGACGATAATAAAAGTACCAGGTGTCATCGAATTTAATTTGATCAAACTCACTACCCGAATCGCATTTTTGAATACTCATGGATCACCTTGTTTTGCATGTTCCGGTGTCCTTGTTGTTTTTAGTCCTATTAGCGACTTGTTTATTACGTTTACCGTGTTTTGAAAGAAAATTTCAACAGGTTTGATGTCCAACAATTTATGACACACGAAAAACTTGCGGTGTCAGTACATCATTTTGATGGTGAAAGTTCAAGGATCAACAACTCACCTCAAGCTCGACCACCACTCTGGCTTCCTCCGCTTTCAATTTACTTAAGTCGAAGTTGACTGCATCCAATCGGAAAAACATTTGTCCACCATACAAATAGCGCTGAAAAAACGCAAGAAATGAAAAACTTTTGTTCATTAGGACGCAGGGGTAGAGGACGTATTACGAGATCGCGTAGGAAATTTCACTTCAAACAGCGTTAACTGACGAACAAAAGTGCAAATGAATGTCAAAATTAATTGGATGATGGTTCGTTCAGTCTGTTCAGTTCCACCCGATTTCGCCCACTGGGATTTTATTTATATCTTATACGTCAGTGAACTAAATGCTATCTTCATCAAGCAGCAAACCATTCAAAACAAGGCCTCGTGAATTCAGGGTTTCTGATTCGCCAGAAAATTTTAAATCACGCAACTGTACACCCAACCTCAAGCTGTACATTTAGAAGTTTATTGGTCTGTGTCTCCAGACTAGATATGCAAAAGATTCCAAGTCAGCTTTCTTATATCCAGGACTTTGTTCTTTCATTCCATATCTATTCCTACTTTTCTTGGCCCTGTTCAGTGGCTATATGTTTCTTGCCCTAACACTTTCTCTAAAGTACATAGCTCCGTAAATTCTAGCAGATTTGGTCAGATAAATGTATTCTGTACAAGAATAAAAATCGCCTTTTCCTGTTCTCGCAGCCAGGACAAAGCTGCGTACCCCCAATCAGTGTACCGAGGAGAATCAGTCTCCAAAGCTTTATTAACCCATGCTACGCAGAAACCGAAATAATTCCTGACCCAACCTTTTTTTGCCTACCTGGAGAAGAATAAGCTGGCTCCAGTAAAGTGCAGCTGTGATGCATGGAGTGACCAGCACCCGTTTCCAAAAGTGAATTTAGCCTATCAAGCCCTGATCATAGTCTGGAAACGAGATAGTTTCAATTCTTACCTGGCGGACGCAGTTTCTACAAGCATTCCTTAATTATCCATCAGCAGAAACTCAGTTATTTCTGGCGAATCGTTTGACACCTAATGCTTATAGAAGAGAATAGTAGCCTGTTGTTCCGGTACTAAGTGTCGGGATAAATTAATGCTGGAGATTGACCGAATGTAAGCCAGCTGGCGTTTGCTACTCCGTACTACAGTTGACCTAAATTGGACGAGGAATTTTCGCATCTGTTTTCGTTATATGTTTAGGTTATGACATGTAAAACTCCAAATTGGCGAGCATACAGTGGGTACTGTAGACAGTGTAAACTCTAGTTTGCCAGTATCCTAGTCCGGTTTTGTGAGGGCGACCTGCAGTAAAAAGGACTCTGTACACTGTTCGTCCAACATGCTTGTTTCATTTTGTGTTCAGTTATGTTCTGTGAGGATAGTCTGAGCACGCATTCTGATAAGGTGTTGAACTGAGAAGTCCAAGTAGATGTAGAATGAAAATAAGAATACCTCTGGGGACGGAAGCGAACCCCTGACCTCCTGCTCTTAGGAAAGGTGCTCTGGTAGGTATGCTTAATCTTCATCATACTTATGTACCTGAACTTTTAAATTGACGCGCCACCGCCAAAATAAAATGATGTCTGTCAGTACCATCGATGAATCACTTGTGTTTCTTCCACCATGGTCAGGACTTTGATATCCTACCGATGTCCAAAGGGTATTGGCCTGAATTGAAAACTGAAGGTCGGCGGTTCGGGTCAGTCATCAGGAGCGTCTTTTCGCTCATGCGAAGTATACATGGACTTCACGTTTCAAAGTTTGACAAATTACATTCTACTTTCTGACACTGATGGCGATTCCCATGTTCGTGCGACCACTAATATCCTTGAAAGTTGTAATGAGGCCTACCCACTGGTGACTTTCATAAACTGAAAACTGGTCCAGGTGTTTCAACCCATCTGTGGATGTCTCGCAGCGACACCATTTTCCTCCATACCCGATGTTGACCGTTAACGTGGCTGTATGGCAGCAACAAACAAAAGTGGTGCCAAACTAAAAGTGCAACCCAGAAAACTGGTCCAGGTGTTTCAACCCATCTGAGAATGTCTCGCAGCGACACCATTTTTTCTCCATACCCGATGTTGACCGTTAACGGGGCTGTATGGCAGCAACAAATAAAAGTGGTGCCACTCTAAAAGTGCAACCCACTTGGTCGCTCCGATGTAGTTGGCCGAGGGCAAAAGAATACCTCTGGGGACGGAAGCGAACCCCTGACCTCCTGCTCTTAGGAAAGGTGCTCTGGTAGGTATGCTTAATCTTCATCATACTTATGTACCTGAACTTTTAAATTGACGCGCCACCGCCAAAATAAAATGATGTCTGTCAGTACCATCGATGAATCACTTGTGTTTCTTCCACCATGGTCAGGACTTTGATATCCTACCGATGTCCAAAGGGTATTGGCCTGAATTGAAAACTGAAGGTCGGCGGTTCGGGTCAGTCATCAGGAGCGTCTTTTCGCTCATGCGAAGTATACATGGACTTCACGTTTCAAAGTTTGACAAATTACATTCTACTTTCTGACACTGATGGCGATTCCCATGTTCGTGCGACCACTAATATCCTTGAAAGTTGTAATGAGGCCTACCCACTGGTGACTTTCATAAACTGAAAACTGGTCCAGGTGTTTCAACCCATCTGAGAATGTCTCGCAGCGACACCATTTTTTCTCCATACCCGATGTTGACCGTTAACGGGGCTGTATGGCAGCAACAAATAAAAGTGGTGCCACTCTAAAAGTGCAACCCACTTGGTCGCTCCGATGTAGTTGGCTCGATGGCAAACTAATGTTACAGAAACCCAAACGTGATGAAGATACTTTGGACGTCCGAAACAATATTTGACTGCTAAATTTATCCGATTTATTGAAGTAAATATGATGGAAAGAGAAAACTCAAGGGAACGAGCTGTTCGTTAAGTCATGCGGAATTCAGCCCAGTTGACTGTGGAAAATTTAAATACTGTGAAAACGGGGACGAGCAGATTTATCGAACTAAACCTGTATTCCTATTATCGGACCGAAAAGTTTGCTTGATCAACGAAAATCGATCTCTTGGCATCCTTATGCGAGGCATCTTCGCACCGGAATTATCATTCAACGGAAAATGAATACAGTGGTGCTCCTCTTAAAGTCAACCTGCACATTATTGTCCGGCATCATTAACCCATTTTCCAAAGCTGCGAGGAATATACTAGTGATATACTGCAGCATTGTGTGAGATGTAGTCATCAGCAAGCACTCTGAATGGGTCCAACTGAGTGTTTACGCCGGTGGCATGTTTTCCAATCCATGGCTAATTCGGAGACGTCATTTTCGGTTGGGTTTGAATATTCGTCACTCAAGCGTATCCACTAAGAAAACTGCAATTTACTTAGGATTAAACCTAAGCCCAAACAAGTCCAGAGGCTAAGCTACAAGCTATGTGCACGTGCAAATAACTCGTGCTATCTGAGTGATCCGCCCTATCGGCTGATCGATATATACATGCGCCTCTGCAGGAGAGACGTAAGACATATGCCGGGGGGCGCTGAACAAACTGCAGTCAGACTTTGCAAAATCAGTCAGTCAGCCCGAAGCTGGCTTGAGTGAGTTCCGTAGCCTGTGCCCCAATCCCAAATCAGGAACAACATGACATAATGATGAAGCCACCTTGCCACCTTGCGAAATTTGTAGTGCATGTGTGAAACAAGATTTCCCACAAAGTCATGACAACGCAAGTACCAAAATTTGGACAGAACAAAGTCACATCGCAATTGCGTAGTGGGTTAGCGTTGTATCGTATTCTGGTTATGTCTCTGTGTTTGGACCATACACGAATTAGTTGCTAAACAAGATGCAACACTAATCTGCTATGTAACGATCGGTCGCAGGACGTTTGCAACCAAAAGGCACAGCTTAACAAAAAGAACACAGCCATCTGCATAGTCTGAGTTCCAAATATTTCTGACATTCCTCAACGTTCCCCACTTTTGTCGGGGAATTTCAGGGTGGTATCTAGTCCCATAAGTGATAAGTAAGAAAGAGAAATGAAATGTTAGCATGAACTCACATATATTGGAATATCGTTGATAGTGGGGGAATCCGCTGGTGGTGGTTTGATCTGTACAGCCAAATGAATTATGCCTCTTTCTAGAACAGGGTTCCGCACGATCAGTTCGGTTGGCGTACGCTCCAGTCTGGGTTGCCCCATCACCTCGTCCTCGACACGTTCCAGGCACCATGAATANCGCCAGCCAGAAGTCGAAAGTCATTCCTGCTGGGTCCTCCTGCAAGTATAAAAATTCGTGGACATTCTTGGTCTATGATAGTCCCTGTTTGATTGTGGAAGGGAATTTTATACGAAGTCCTTCAAGGCGTTTTGTCTGTGGTGAGCTTGGGATAACTATGTGGTTAAAACACGAACCAGAAGGTCCGTGGTTCGAACTCAACCCAGGCATCACGACCGTTCCTGTCTAGGGTTTGGTAACCTGGCTCCGTGCTGCCTCCGGGTAGCGTGGCAACTGGGCATCGAAAGGGTGTTATAGCTGAACGATAGTTGTCAGCGATTAACGAGCTTGATTTCCTTGCCCTTCGTTTGAAACATGTTGCCTGTTTTTGTATTGGCTTTATCATATGCATGCAAATTCCACGAAACTGCTTCAACTCACCATTGTTATGTTCCAGAAGACATGTTCATTTGACAACCGGCACGATGGACTCTGACCAGCACAATAGCATTCAAGGCAAGTATTTTTGTACTTGATGAATCCTGGTTTACATTGGTCGCACCGTGGACCATCATAATTTTCCTGGGAGAGTTCAAACGAACGATAAACATTAAGCATTACAGAAGGTCGGACGCACGGTAGATATATAGAAATGGGTCAGTGAGGGCCAGACATTCAAATTATGGTAGTCTGTGTTACTCGTATGTGATGTTACCTAACGATTGACCTTAGTTTATTATACCATTACAGGCAGACAGGACGTTAAAATCTTGTGCTGTATATGTTCCCTCTTATCCGGCACAACCCGATCAGTTCCAAAACCACTATTGTTACTCGGAATTCTTTAGCAGCTGGATCCATTCCGCAGCTGTTTTCGTAGGCTTATTGTATGCATTCGTGCTATTTAATTGATTTTATTGCACAGGAGTGTTGAAAACCGCTTCCGATCCGGAGGTTTTGTGATTTCCGGAATAGATGCTCGTTTTGGAGCTATACCCTTTTTTGAGATTCTTCTCAGAGGACGGTCTCCTAGAGAGCTTCAAAACCTTCAGCCTTTCCAAGCATTAGCGTTGCAGGATGTTTGCAAGTGCAGCTGGTGAGAATGAGTTTAAGAAATACGGCCCTGATTACGTCATATTGGATTCATTTATTGCCCGGTATATGATGCCTTCCTATTGATGGTCAGACACTCAGGCTTTCGTCAACCGTCTCACTAGTTCCGTCATTAGACGAAAAGTTTTGTAGATAACCTTCATCCAGCAGTCATAGTCATATATGTATCAAACGGTGCTTTAACGAAATGTCATGTGGTTCTACCCTGTCAAATCGAATATTTCCGCGGCGCCATATTTGTATTCACCTGTCGCGGATTGACCAGTGGATAGTGAGATGGCAAGGAATAGCTCTCGTTACACCGATAAATTTCTGATGCTTTTATTCATTTCGACGCTCCAATTTTTTGAGGACAGCAAAGTGACGTCCTTGGTGTGGATCTGAAACATGTGATCCACGTTTGAGTTCAAATAAAAGAATTGATGGTAATTTTATACAAAAAATGAACGCTCACTCACCTTACACACACAATCCCCATTGTCTAAAACAGACTGAGTCCCTTCTGTATTGCATTCCAGTCGCTCCGGTTGTTCTTCACACTTTGCCTCTGGAGGAGGTGGGATTCCCTGTTCTTCAGCCAAAGCGCATTGGTCACAATCCGGGTCAACCAGTTTGCCATCTTCGCGAACTTCGCATTTGCAGAGATAGTGTTGCTCTGGAAGTGTACTCCCAGCGCATTCTTTCACAACGCTGACGTGAAAATGCAACGGGCATTGAGGAATGGTAAAAATACTAGACAAGTTTTGAAATCCTACAAAAGTCGATTAAGCAGTGAATGAACGCCAGGTTTTTAGGAATACTAAATGACGCTTTGTGATGGAAATACGGAAGTCGTTGTGAATGACAGAATTACAAAATACCTGGGGTAGGATGTGCTGAATAATGCTTCGCCTTCCAACCAGTAATAAAACATCACCATTGTTTTAAAAGGCCAACAATGCTGGTCTTTCAGGACTGGGAAGGTATGTACTCCGGCGAATATACGGTGCGACAACAACCACGTGAAAGAAAAGGGGGCAAAAATCCCAACCCGATCAGGTTCACAGAATCCCTCCCCCTTACACAACTATAATAGCACTACTCATCCACACAAACGGACAAAATGTGTAAGCGACTTTTAAGAGAAATTTTCACGTGGATCAACCTGGAAGAACTGGACTATAAGTTGAACGTAAATCCATGTTGGTTCCCCATCATTTTTAACACTTGTTGATCCAACCTAACAAACAAAATCCCTTAGCAGTCACCTAACACAGATGTAACTTGACGTACCTGATTGACTGCCGTTTCGGCTTAAATCTTGACAAACTTCGTAATCTAGTCGCTTGGCCTGACGACGCCTTTGTGTCAAAAGCGAAATGTTGAAGAGCAATAAATCTACCGATTTTTTCCCGAACCATTTCGAAAAAGCGTAGCTAGTCCTGCACACAGTGACGTGATACGTGTGTGGTCACACTAATGGAATATGCCTACAAAGAGTCCTAGGGACTGAACCTAACGCTCATAGAGGTTCGCGGTCCACTGACTAGAGTTCTACGCGTCCGCTATGCTATGGTATGTGTGGGTACAACTAAAACGGCCTGATCACTACGTTAGATTGACTAAATGAAGGAATGATGGGTAGATGGCTGAACTGTGGGGCAGAGCTTCCGCAGAATTTATCGGTACATGTGTAAAAACAATAACGTTTGGTGTCAACTGACGAAAAATATCGCACACTCATGCATACTGATTTTTCACCGAGTATGCAGTGATTTTTATGGTGTTTCTCGTCCTATAAGTAAGCAACATCGAATTTTGGGGACTGCATGATTATATAAATAAAACTGTTTAAAATACTTTCAGTCCTCTGCTTGTTCTTGGCTGAAAAGATGCTAATAGAGTTCCGCAAACTATGCCTCAGTGACCTTGTGAGTAGTGTGCTTTGATATTTTCAACATCGTGACAACTGAAGTAAGTGGTGGCCCTTCTGTAGCACATTCAGTTTGGGAATATCATCAACTAGAAATTGAAGCGAATCTGTCTTTAAAACGAAGTTCGTTTGCGAATGAGTGCATTTCATTGATTGCGAACAACGTTGTGTTCAATTAGAACATTAGTTTGGTGGATACTCTGGAACAGTGCCCGCCTGTGAGCCACGAGACCGGCAAATTCGGTCGTGGGCCGTGAAATACTTTCAACTACATTACAAGCGGCATGCTATATCAAAGAAATGTATCCTAGGTTCTTGTCGTTGTCATTAGAACAAGCCGTGAAGAAACCCCGGAAGAGCTACTCTTAGACGATGGACTTCGTCCTCTGTAAAGCCTTTTAGAGGAAATTTGACCACAAAACCATATAATACACTATTTGGGCAACAATAGAATAACTCTAGGGTAACGTTTCGTGCACTGAAACCAGATTTCGTGACTCCGGAGAGCATTTTTCAACTCCCTATTTGGAAGGGAATTTAGCGGATCAAATGTCGTGGTAAAAAACTCTCACTGCTTCTGCTACCACGCTATTTCCCGAAATTAGTGGATGTTTCTTGAATGTGCGTGGCCCAGTCAATACTGGCCTTGGGTTATGTGCGCCGTAACACTTAGCGAAACATATCTCACATGCGGATTGTAGGTAATGAAGCCGAATTGTAGGATGTAAAACAACCCGTTTCTAGATATGTACCGAGATCTCAAAATTGCCACGGCTTTGTCAAACGACTATACACCGTTGAGATTCAACTGTCCTCTGGTTATCTGTAGACTCTCAAAGTTGCATAGATCCATCCATGCTGTTGCCGTTTTTAGCACTTTTCAGCGGCGTAATTCCGAGAGCATAAACACCTTCAAAATGAAACGGTTTAATTATGTGTCGAAAGATGTGCGGAAAATGGCGGAAGATTGATAGATAGATATAGCAAACACTTCCGGGGGACAACAATCGCCTCTGACGAAAGTTTGTTATCACCAGATTTTTCATCAACAACAAACTGTGGACAAGGATGCATATTGAGGCGAATACTCAGTTTTAAACAAAGTTATCGTTAAGGGGGGTTTAAGTGTAGCTCCGGTTCAGCGCACAGAACTCCTCGTGGTTCATTTAAACCAACATTTGAAATATCCAGATAATTTGAATATAGTCAACATAGTATATTGGTCATTAAGGTGTATACACTTCTGGGGTCACTAGACAAGTTTTAAGTTCTGATCGTCCACTTGGCATTTGACCGTAACTTTACTGTTTCCTAATCAAACATTACCATAGTTCTTCATACAGTCCCACTTATCTATTTGGCTGGACCGTGCTAGCACTGCCAACCTAAGGCTGTCGATATATAGACTCTATTATCGTTCCGTAATGTTGATGCAACCTTGACTTAAACTTGTCCGTACTGTTTTACTGATTTTAACTGTCATAATTAAGCAGTCAACCGGTTAAAAAATATGACTCTACTGGCAACAAGAAGGACATGTAGGGTGAAACTGCAACTTACTGAGCAGGGGCAGCTGCACACTTTTCACAAGGAACGCAGTCTTCATCCATTGTGCTCCGCTCTGGCCTGTAGAATCCTGTTTGGCAGTGTTGGCACCGAGGACCTGCTCGATTACCAGGGCAATTGATACAGTTGCCTTGTGCATCACATTTATCGCAAGCACATTGCGGTTCACACTTTCCGGGTTCGTCTGGGTCTGGTTGATATCCGAGTGCGCAGATCTTGAGGACAAGGGAGGATGAACTTTAAGAAAGCATATAATAACAAATTAAATGAACTGAACCAAACGCACCAGTATCATTTCTTCTGACCTTTTGTACTCAGTTAGCCCTTAGTCTGAAAACAGATGGCAAGTCTGTGCAAATCCTCTCTGCCTGTGTCTGTATGTACTGGCGAGGTTGTTTAGTAAGTATATTTGATACCCAGACACATCCAAAGTTACATTCTAACGGAACTGGGTACAGAGAGAAATGCATGAAGCAAGAAATTGATATGTTACAGTAGTTGCCTGAAAATTTCAATAGCTTCGACGAGAAGCCAAAGTGGTGAGAATTAATGTTTTCAGGATCTTGTCTTCAGGTCAGCACATATACATTGGTTGAAAAAGGAGGACAGATAGTGAAATAAATGGGTAAGAATGCTGATCAAATTAATGAGGAAGGAACAAAGAAAACTGATTGTCAGTGGAGGCCAAGTCCAATTTAACTGACGTAAGGTGGGTTAAATAGCTGCTAAGCGGCTGGATCGATCGGTTCGTTTACATGATCAACGCACAGTTCGTTTTTGACAACATAGTACCGTATTTCGCAATCGTATTTTGACTGCTTCACCTGTAGTCAAGCGATACCGTTGGTTCGATGCTGACTGTCTGTGAGGTACTCTGTAGATTCGCTCGGAACGATCATGAAACCGGTGTGCATGTGACATAACCGAGCTTCCTATCGAGCCTATCAGTGTGGTGGTATTGGCCAAGAGAGATGTTCACGTCTGCTCTTAGCAAGTTGACGTATCTTGCAATCAGCATATTCCGCCTAACAACAACATAGAAACTACATAGCCATATTTTGGATGGGGGTTGCTATCTTGTTTGAGATTTAGGTTGAGCGTCAGAGGGGTTGTAGACCAAGAACGCTGGTTGCACCCGGGGTCTTGCGTTGCACGGATTGAAACAAGCTGCGGGATTCGTTGTCTGCTAACAACTTGCCTCTATATGGTATTAATATCCTATTTGTGGACATGAGAATATATCTACAAACCTAGAGAACCATTTCAATTAATTATGAATAACCTCTATAGGCGTGACAACATTTTGGAAACGATGAGATCCGTGATGTGAACTCAGTTACCAATATGCAGCGAACTGAAGGGGCAGCAGTGGCGCCAGTGAATCTTCACTAAGGGACGCAGAAACGTGCTTCGTTCAAGAAATAGAATCCACGGTAAGAACACAAAATGGAATAAGTCTGTGGGCTACTTCCACGGAATTGGAATAGAAATAAAAAGCTCCACTTTCACTGAGTCGTCTAAAAGTGCAAAACTCACCTCACACGATAGGCCTTCATAACCAACTGGACAGTCACACTGCTCAACCTCAGTGACCCAGGAGTCAGTGAGGCCCGACGGAGTGACATATTCCAACTGAACATCTTGCACCTCAGTACTGGTTTGATCCTCGAAATTTCTCACGCGTACGCCGATCTTTTGCACATCACGCAGAATATTCATGAACGCACTACGGCCATCTAGGCTAGTCAAGCGCCTTGAACATTTTCGGTCTTCAAACCACCGGTCACGTTCATTCAGTTTTATGGATAATTCGTTCTCATATCCATCTTCAGCTGTATTCAGCAGAATCTGATTAGGGTGCGGGCACCAGTAGATCGTTTTTTCTTTACCCTTTAGAGAAAACGAACAACAGTTTTCAAACTATAAGTCTGATGAAAAATACTGATAATGCACAATTGGGACCGAACATGTTGGTTTCTGAGCCTAATAATTGAACTACTCTCTTGCCAAAAGTAGGAGGAAATCAATGCAGATTTGTTCAGTTCATATGTAGGGGTTAATCAGCGTCACCATGCACTAAGCCACTCACTTTGATGGATATTCGTTACTGGATGGTAATACCAATGCAGATCAGGATAAATGGTGACTAGTGCTCTGTTAAACGATTCGCCTCGATTCTAATCCTTTAGGTGGACCCAACAGGATCGAAATTTGTTGCCTCAGTCACATGACTCCAACACCGTTCGAGCAGTTCAATGTTTCAACAGTAGTTCCATCGCTATCTACCTATCAAATCCCTCTATTTAATCGTGAAAAAGTCAGCAATATACATTTCATCGAATTGAAGTTAACCTCCTCTGTATTGGCTCGAGTAACGATGCATTTGGGATAAAGGAATCTGTATTAACTCACTGAAGAAGTCCTAGAGTGCTTTTTGACGACATGCTACCTTCCTTTTTGAGAGATATGTGGCCAGAAACGGTCTGATAGTTATTCGGAAGTAATAAGCAAATATCCATTGGAACTTACATGGAGCGCAATCAAGGCACCGGGGAAGAAGTTTGTGAACGGTCCAAACTGCCTGATTTTCACTTTCATATTGTAGCCGTACGATGTAACCTAGAGGTAATATACATCAGATTGTTATTCAGCTTGATATTCAAATTGGTATTCAGGCGTTTGTTTGTTTTTTGTCAGGGGCAGATATGAATGGAGTTTGGAACAGAAGCCAAAATATCCAAATTTGTCACGGAAATCACGTGTGAAATGGAAAATTAATGTAATACCTTTATTCATCCATCTTTCTGATCATTTGCTTAGATGACTGTCTTGTGACTAGAATCCAGAGAAATAAGTCACTTCAAAAGAAAAAAAACTCCGGCAAACCTGGATTTTAGCGCTATTTTTGATTTTTTGCCCAGAGTCTTTGTTCAGCTAGGTAACTCATCCTGCAAAAGCGACTTCCGTCCGATATGCATATGCCAGTTTGAAGGACCTTCCAGAAATGTTCCTAAAGGAGGTATTTCACCATTACAAAAGCTTTCAAAAGCCTCCTGTTGGTTTCGTAAGCGGGAGAGGGGAATTTATTTGAAAATACCAGATCCATATTGGAATCTGGCCACAGACATAAATCCCACGCAACCAAATTTTTCTTTCAACTCAGTTAAACATTTAAATAATTAGGACAACCTTGGCGCCGTTGGACGTTCACTGTTTTCATGTTACATGTTCTACGGTTTCAGATGACTAGATAACTAACAGATCTTCAGATTTCAGCCTATGGAAGTAAAAAAAAACTACACAATTTCCATAACTAAAATGTCTAACGGGCTTAGTTAACAACCAAACACGGCTCGATAAATACACTTACCCAGGGACCCTGAAGTCCAAATTCACCTTCCAAATAGGCTTCATCTTCTGGGTAGTTTGTGTACCGAACCAAATTATCTGTTATTTGTAAACCATCGGTGGTTACTTCACCAGTGTCGTCGCTGTAAAGACCAATCACGCTTGTTGTTCCAGTTAGCTTCCACATCTTATTCACCTGTGAAGAAACATTGCATGGCAATTTTACTTAATTTACTGGTAAAATGTTGAAAGTAAGGAGGTGAATACCTCCAGGGTGCCGCACTCTGTAGATGACTAACCATGTAAACCGAACCTAGAGGAACATAAAGACTTCATACAACTGGAATCAAGAAAATACCACACATAATGGGGTTCTAACGACGACAAACCTTAGTGTTTTGATGGAGGACGTATTTAGTTTCTTTGTGGTTAAATCAAGTTTGATCCTAAAGAACTTGTGGGCATATTGCTTTCCAAAGCTTTCGATCATTCTTGATAAACACTTCAAAAACTATTAGTGAGGATCCAAATTATACCTGAGTTTAGGATTGATGGGCCCTTTACAAAAATAGCGATCTTGACGTTAAAACCAGGGCCCGAGTTTGGAAGTGTGATGCGGAGTTGATCTACCGTCGAAGTACTGCTGATGTGTCGAAATCCTTCTTCAAATGTATTTTGAATAATCTATTCGAGAGCTTGGAAGGCTAGCAAACCTGGAAGTTTGGATTGTCAGCAACAGTTCTGCTGACGAAAGAGGTTTGCCCGGAATAACTGGTAAATGTACTCCGCCGGATAGGCCGCTACATCATCTGAATGTAAATCAAACTGGACATTGCAAAAGTAAAAACTTTCCTGTCTACTTTATATAAAACATACTATGGTTCCTGTTACTATATTCAGATAATCAGTATCCGTCAGGATAAGTTCGAAGCGAAAACCCTCAACAGCAAATTTCCCCTAAAAGAGGAACGCCCTGCCGTGTAAGGCTGAGTTTAGCATTAGGACAAAGATACAGGTCCATCAATCTGACGTTCATCTCGTCATCATTTTCAGAAAGGAGAACTGGCCACTACAGTCCAAGGATATCTGGAAGCTAAAGGTTTTCGACTATTGAAACTCAAGGATAATTCTGAAAAAAAGCGGACTGGCGTGGTACTCAATGGGGGCAATTTGACAGCTCTTTATTGGCATTTCACGTCAAGTCGTCTGTGTACGGTACCGTATTCTGCACTGGTCTAGACGGTTGGCTGGCAAGGAAAGTCAGGGATCCGAGTCGCTACTGACGTGGGCTTTACTATAACACGGCTCAATGTGATCAGATCAAAAATTGAAGTTTGGGGCATTCAATCTACCGTATCCACCTTTGGTCATATGTGTGGACTTTGACATCAGTCTTCAAACATTAGAAGTTACAATCCGGGATTACAAAAGTTGATTTCCAAATAAGGAAAAATACTTCAACTGAAGGTTGGCATTTTTGGAAATCCCAATGCATCGAAAAAACTCGGTAACCTGATGACTGAGCCGCAGGAACTCACGGGTGATTTGACGTAACCCTTTGCACTCTGACACTTGTCTGTCACACCTGAACAATAACATTTGAGGCATTCATCTGCGAAAGTGGCACCGTCATTGAAGAACGGGACGGTGCACATCCCACCCTCTGAAAACAAAAGGCAAAGAAAGTACGATTGACGATAATTTTGGAAATGGCAGGTAAAATGATGAGAAGGTCCCGGTTAATAAAGGACCAGCTGTATAATTTTAATTGCTCTGGTAACTGTATTCACTCATCAGTATACTCTCTTTTACCGTCAATTTTCTAGAGGAGGCTGTGAACTGCTAGTTACTTTAAAAAGAATGGCTCTCGTTGCGGAGCCTGCATGCTGTGCGGAGATGTTTGAAATAGACTCAGTCGGTGAGAGAGATAATCCCACGAAACCATTTAATTTTATCACCTCTTATCATCCAGGTGAGGATGTTCGATAGTGAACACAGCGACCTACCTAAATCTAGACAAAGAAGTGTCATCCATCGAGGAGCACATTCACTTGGAAATCAATCACTCATGTTTCAGTTGGCACGATATTCAAGATATCACAGTAAAAGTTCATAAGGAAAACTATTCACGAGGTTGCTGAAAACTCGTCGACAGCCCCGACCGGGCG